>NW_015536497.1:3030101-3068250 GCF_001515605.1 Sinocyclocheilus anshuiensis | reverse complement strand
TGATATCGTATCGACCGAAATTAAGAAATATATCGTGATATAAATTTTGGCCATATCGTCCAGCCCTACACTAATCTCAGTCTATGCTCAGAGATTGTGTGAATGTGTGTGTGTGTGTATATATGCGGATGGCTTTTTATGGTACTGCTACTCCCTGTTTTGAATGCGCTCCAGCACTGAGACATCAGGCTTATAATATCTACAGCGGATCTAAATATTTATAATTAATTATAACTAGTTATGATTAATTATTCATATTTCCCCATGAGCTGATTCGCTACAAGGGCATGAGATCTAATGCGGAATTATACTTAACCCAGATTTATTGTTTGTTTAAAAATATAGACGAGGGCACTTTTACTATATATAAGAGTTCAGAAAGAAAAACAAAGCCTCGAAAAAGTCTCATTCGTCTCCTACAGAATAGAAATGTCACCTGCTTTTGCTTCTAGGGTGAAATATGACAGCTTGAATAGTTTTTGGTTTCTCTCATTTTGTTCAGGATCTGAAGTCCATCGTACTGACCTTAGAACTGCACTAAGAGAGATTAGGTCCAATCAAACCTCTCACTCAGGGATAGATGGGCCCTTGAGGCCTCTAAGACGCCTGTAAGTCTTGTTTCAGAAGGCCGGTGGTAATTTTCAAGTGCTTTTGAAATGTTATTGACACTTTATTTGCTGCATGGCCAATGACTTAAGTGCACTTTAGATGTGTATTTTGAGCATATTGACACTTCTATTGTTGTAACTAATAGAATATGAGAAAAATATGACATTAAAATATAATACAAATTATGTACGTATTATTATAGTACTTCAAGTCATACAAGTACAATTTCTGTCAATCTGTATCTTTGATTAAATTATGGGTGTTATTTTCCTCCCACAATGCCTCACCAAGTGCTTGCCAAGTATTATTAAATGTGATAATCTTCTCTGTGCATTTTGTTTTCTCTTTACTCAAACACACACACAATTAATACTGGATTTTTGTGACAAACCAAATAATATCACAAAATTCATCAAATCAATTGCTAATACATCACTGATGGTGGTGCTGTTATTTTCCTACTAAAACGATGTCACTTCCTGAAGGATTATGTAATTGGATTTTGTTAAAGGAATATTACAAAAAAAAACAAAAAAAAAAACATGAAAAGTCACATAAAAATAAGAATTGATTACCAATTAAAATGATATTCTCATGAAAATATGTTCTGTTCGAAACACTTCATCAATGTGAAAAAAATACTGGCAATAATTCTAAATAAACAGTTTTTCAAGTTTCAAATTAGTGCAGCAACCGGCGACATGACAAAAATGGCAATATCCATTCAAAGAAAAGTCGTGAAATTACTTTAAATCCATGTTGGAATAATATTACTGTTGTGATAAAGGAAAACTAACTAGCCTAATATGATTTCCATGTTTAATAACTGATATTGAGGACAGAGTAAAATAAAACTATAAACTGATTACCTCTTAATACACTATTCTCGGGGAAATATATTCTGTTAAAAATATTTTGAAAATGTGAAAAAAATGAAGAAATACCTGCAATATTTCTTAATAAATTGTCACTTTTTCAAGTTATAAATTAGTCCAGCACCCGGGAACATTACAAAAATGGCAATATCCACTCAAATAAGTCATGAAATTACTTTAAATCAATTTCTATGTTTAAATATTGATGTGGTAAAAAACTAAAACAAATGAACAAACTAGCCTAATATAATTCCCATGTTTTATAAATTATATTGAGGACACAGTAAAATAAAGCTATAAACTGATTACCATTTAATACAGTATTTTCAGGATAATGTTCTGTTTGAAACGTCAAAACTTTCTGGGAAAAAAAAAGAAACATCTACAATATTTCCTAATACATTTTCAGTTTTTAGAAATTAGTGTACCACCCAGTGGCATGACAATATTAGCTCAAATAAAAATCATTAAATTACTTCAAATCCATATCTATGTTAAATGAACAAACTAGCCTAATATAATTCCCATGTTTTATAAATTATATTGAGGACACAGTAAAATAAAGCTATAAACTGATTACCATTTAATACAGTATTTTCAGGATAATGTTCTGTTTGAAACGTCAAAACTTTCTGGGGAAAAAAAAGAAACATCTACAATATTTCCTAATACATTTTCCGTTTTTAGAAATTAGTGTACCACCCAGTGGCATGACAATATTAGCTCAAATAAAAATCATGAAATTACTTCAAATCCATATCTATGTTAAAATAATAGTGTTGTTAAAAGGAAACTATAACTAGCCTAATGTAATTTCCATTTATAATAACTGTAAGTTTAAATAATATATAGGCCTAGATGCTGATAGAGTTGGAATGACCAGACCTTCAACATCAGGATCATTATTGCCTGGACTGTGAGAACAGCTCTCGTGAGTCGTGGATCTGTGCAGTCCTGACATGTTAATAATGTCCTCACGTGTAAGCGGACATTTCCATTCCGCTCACGGTGATGCGGCTGATTTTACGTTGTCTTACGACATTTTTAGCCAAGCATAGTCTTTACTAGTCAAGAGTCTGTGGAAGATGTTTCACGCACAGTTTTCGCTATCTTTCCTCGTGCCTTCTTGGGACTGACGTATCCGTTCTCCATCACTCATTATCACACCAGTGTTCTGCAAGTAACAATACTGTGAGAAAACATTTCTCAAAGTAGCCTTAGATTCACATTTTTAACATCTCAGCCGTACTGAATCATCTTTTTGACTTGTTAGTCATTGTTGCAGCACAAAGGCACATTTCACACACTGCATCTTGGGTTTGGACGTGATTGTGTGTGTGTGTGTGTGTGTGTGTGTGTGTGTGTGTGTGTGTGTGTGATGTGCATGAGCATCTCTACAGGAGGACACACACACACACTCCGGTGCAGAGAAACAGGACAGGTAAGAATTCTTTCGATATCAACTTAATTGTGCTTTTCCGAAACGAAACACAGGTCGACGAGGCAGTCAAATATGAGCTCTTACCGTGACGCTCATCTGTTTACAGCGCGACATCCTTCACCTCGAGACACTGCAGCGTATAAACAAGTGTCGTCGGACAAGCAACTTTGAAAAGAACCAAGCGTATCTGTCAAACAGACTCGCGTTCATTTCCATAACATGAGATGTCCTTCCCATCGGCTTGCTGAATTATCTCATCCGCACGCGCGCTGACTCGTAACTGACCAGCGAGGACGGATGACCTTGTTGATGATAACGAACGGTTCATTAGGAAAGGACGATTAGTATAGCCTCGAGATTTTATTTGATGTCCAGCGGGCTCTAGGAGATATATACATATTATTCTTTCTCTAGTATTCTTCTTAAGACACATGACACTGATTCTTGAGACAAGACCAAATTAAATGAAAATAAAAGTTTATAAATTATTAGTAGCCTATATAATGATATTTTGTATTAATGTGTTCAGTGTTCAGAGTCATTGACTTCTTTGGGTGAAATCTCCTGCTTTTTCCATTCTCTCACAAAATAGGTGTAATTTCTTGCCTATCATTCAGAATCAGTCAAAACCATCTAATACAAAAATAATAGGTCCGATATTTATTAATAATGACAAATCCAGCATTCACTGAAATGAATGAATGGAAAGTACAGGATGGTTTCAAACTAAATTGTCTCTACCATCAGACAAACATTTTAATGTCTTGACAAACTAATTTTGCATATACTGCAGAAAGTTTGTTTTCTTTGTATTGCTTGTTGTGACTAGGATCTAAAACTCACAAACTATTGGGAAAAAAGTTGAAATAGGCCTATCATGATTGTGAGCAAGAAAACATAAGCACAATTAGTTAAAAAGATATATGAAGAGATTAATAGATAAACCCCTCCAGAACCTGTGACTTTGCTTAACTCATAGGTAAAATATGGCCAGGTGTCATTTTTTTAATGTAAGCATTAGTCTTTTTACAACCTTTTGTGACAACATGCCCCAATAGCAAAGCATGTTGTCACATATACCTTTTTGTAAAATTAAAACAATAATGAAGCACAAAATAATTAATTAAACAACAAAAGTGTAAAAGGTAACATGCAAAAATACCATCAAACAACAAATATTGTTACATTGTGAATATATTTTTTCTCTTGGCTCTGTTCAGCCATTGTTATAATTTGTCATCATTGTACATTTTTAATGATGACCTGTTTTCATTATGCCATCCTATTATAGTGCACTAAATACGGTGTGAGCAGACGAGCTCTTATATTACCTAACTGTACTGAACTGCAGGAAAACAACTTTTTTGTCATGTTTTCCATTTATCTTTTCATTGATTAACTTTACTAAACATTATTTTTATATATAACACTTAATTATTATAATGTACATTAATGTACTGTACATTCAAATACTTACCATGAAAATAAATATCAAACATTGATTCATATGTTTCCATATATATTCATATGTGACATCTGCATACATATCATTGTGTTGCAAACATTAGAATTATGACTTGCATAATATATATATATATATATATATATATATATGTATATATATATATATATATCAGCTATAAACATACCAGTTCCTCGGTTATGTCAGTTTGTAATGTTGATATGAATTGTTGCATCTTCTGCGTAGCATGTGTTTATCTGCATTTTTATGCTGGCCATATTTGCTAAACTCTGTTAGGAATGTGTATAACATTTTCTAATATTTAACTCGTATACTTGAGAAACCATTCTGTCTTTTCACTGAAGATCTGTCCCAAGACACCAATGTGTTAAAGCTCTGAGCTATTATTCTGCAACAGATGGAGACAGAGGCAGCATTGCTAATGCTATGTGATGGCCATTATCCCTAGCACTTTCTTCAAAGATTGCCCTATCAATCAGAATCCTGTTTATTAAAGGAACTATTCCAGAATGTTAAAAGGAAAGAATGGAAATGTTTGGAAGGGGGGTGTTGAGACTGAAAGTTGTTGCCAAGCAACAGGAAAGTAGATCAGGACAGAGGGGAGGGTATATAGTTGTCATTTGAACAAAAGGATTGATCTTAGCTGATTGTAGTTCACTGATGTCAGCAGTGACGTCCTAGGAAGAGCAGAGAGCGAGAGGGGACAGGTACATAGTGGGGACGTTCATCCCTGGCTACTGTCCAAAGCTCTTCACACACTCAGCAGTCCACTGCAGACAGCAACAGTCTCTGTCTCTGACCGTGGGAGAAGGCAGAGGAGTGTGAAGGACACACAAACCCAGGTCTCTCATCTTACTCTGCATTCACAGCATCTATTTTCTGGTTTAGCCACCCTTTCCATTTTTTCCTTCATGCTTTTTGCTCCATTTATTAAAGTAATGTTCCAGGTTCAATATAAGTTAAGCTTATATTGTCAATATAAGTCAATAAGTATTGACACTTCACTACGTACTAATATTTGAAAAACATTTGTCCGCCAAAATCAAAGTGGCAACATAAAACAGGAAATTATATCATAGAGAGGACCCCCTGCAGACCCTCATGACTGTGTGTCCAGGTTAATAAGTATTATAAAATATCAGATCATTAAAAAATTTTTACGACATGGCAAAGCTAGTTCAGAGTGCAAAATGTCAAGTTGAGCGACTGCAAAAACATAATGATATTTATAAATTGGTGAATCATAGTATTTGTAAAAGAAAACTTTTACTTTGATATATTTAAAATATGTTTCCTTTTTATTTAATATTTAATTTTTAAATATTATTGGCATTTATTAAAGGTGTAAAGAAAATATGTTAATACTTTTTACTTGATGGTTACACCACATGACATTTCACAGTCTTTAAATTTGAAATTTTCTTGAAAAAGATAAAACTCTTTCAAAACTATTAGTGCTGTCAAATCGATTAATCACAATTAATCGCATCCAAAATAAACGTTTGTGTTTACAAAATATAATGCGTGTACTGTATATATTTATAGCCTATGTATATATTATACACATACATACATGTATATCATTGACCCATTTCATGTTGACTACGAGCAAAAAAACTTGCATTGAACCTGGAACATTCCTTAAACATCTTCATGGCTGTCTACTGTCTTTGCAGGTAAATTGATCCAATGCAGCCCATTCAGAGCTGCCTAATGCCCAAGGAACATACTGGAGTTCTAGGACTCCACACACCACCAGTCCCAGCCCTGCTTGGAAACCCTTGCAAAGTGCCCGCATCCTCAAACTGCCATATAGTCATGACTGGAAACCCACCAGTTTCGGGACAGACCCCGGCACTGCAGACGAACCCAGCCATTCAGGAGAGAACCAGACCAGACTCCAACTGCATCAGTCGACCCAGGCCTACAGCACTGGGCACCAAGGCATCAATCAAAGTCTCCAGACCCACTGAGTCTCCATTGCAGATTAAAGCTACAGGAACACCCAACTTCCTGTCACACTCACCAACCGAATCACAATTGCCTTATTGCAGCCCCCAAAACCCACTGAGCCCCACTTCTCATCTTGGTTTCAACCCCCCAGCCATTCCCCCGACTCTTCCAAGCCCTCCATCACAGCCCATCCGTGCTAACACACACAATAACCTAATCGCCAGACCTATCCCAAACCCCAGCCCCCCGTCTAACCCCCTTCCTCAGCTGATTCCAAGTCCAGAAACTACTACTGACAAGAAGTTGAACAAGACCATTAATGAAGAGGGTGATTTCAGGTGAGACTTCTGTTATTTACCATGTCGATAATTATACAACAGTTAGGTTTGGTATCTTGAATCTGGTCCAGCATCTTTCCAAAAGAGTTCATGTAAAAGTGCAACAGCAATGACACCGTGTCTACACCAGACGCGAGCGGTGCAACGCAACAAAATATTATAGAACCCATTATAATCAGTGATGCACTCTACACTGGATGCGGCGTGATGCGACACAACAAATCCCCGACAGTAAAATGATACCTTGTTCTATTTATGACGTACTGACACAAAGTTCAAATGTTTTGCAATGTTCGCTTGTCGTGTCCAGTGTAGACAACCTCAAGCGGTTACTGGCAGCCGCGCCGCGACAACTGTCGCATCCTATGTAGACACGTGTGAGACTTTTCAATGTTTGTCTGTTCAATTGTTGAGAATTTTTCAGTAGCTTGCATTGTTATGCCAGTAGGTGGTGACAATGACTGTCTTTATGACTGAGTCATGGAGTCGTTCATTCAATTGATTAATTCAAACAATCGTTCATTCAATAACAACATCAACAAGTGACTGTCTTTAGCCCTATCCCAAAAGGAACCCTAAGACCTTGTGGTCCTCCTCTAAGCCCACAATCTCATGACATAATGGTGCTTTGACTGTCAGGTAGAGGTCTCTTGTGAAGCTTGTCTCAGTGAATAAAGGGCACATAGTGGCCGCAAAAGGAAGCTTGTGAGCACCCTTCTGAAACCTAAAATTATGTATGGGACACCCTGGGACACATCTTGTGAACTTATACCGTAGCCATTGTAAGCTCATTCAGGAACAAAACAAATGGCTGCCTTTATGAGTGAGTCATTGAATTATTCATTCAACTGGTTTATTAAAAGTTCATTCTGATTCATTCATTCATTCATTCACTCTTGCAAGTGTGGTATTAATATTTCCCAGTCCCAGTGATATGATATGATTTGACTGCAGTCACCCAGTCATTGGGTTTCTGCTGGATTTGCTTATATCCACCGAGCTGAGGGGAGAAAATCTGTCGGTTTAAGGCTGCATCCCATTAGCTGACTCAACATTTCAAATCTTAAATATGCGATTTTGCGTTTACTGATGAAAAACTCTGAATCGGAACAGTACATTCAGTTCTTCCGCTCTTGGAGAAGCTCACTGGTCAGATGTGGTGGTCAGGGTTGCTGGGGTCATTAATTTATCGTGGAGTTAACACATGCTGAGAAATCAGCTAGTGGCATGGCAGCATCATAAACCTAAAGAACGCGTACCAGCAGAGCTGAGATTTTCTCATCCCTTAAATCAGCATAATATCGCTCTCAGAGCCTGGTGACAGAATGGACACGGGAGCGTTGAGCTGGCAGCATTCCTAGACACACGAATGTGCTCCTGGATCCTTTAGCCTGTCATCTTTGACAACATAGACAGAACCCTTATAATGCCTAATGCTGTTTACTCATCGTGCATGTGCTCTAATTAGTTAAAAGCATTCCGCATGTTTTGGAAGCTATTAAATACAGCAGGTGACATTTATCCCAGGCTTTTTGATTTGAGTAATTTTTATGACTCATATTACAATGATGTAATGCAAAGGAGAATATGACCATGAATTTGAAACTTCAGCCCTGATTCAAAACCTAGTGTAGCATCACATATATCCTCATATATAAGAGTAACAGTGAGAGAAACCTAATAATTGTGTGTTCTATTTGTTTTTATTTATTTATTTTGGTTATTTGAATATTATAAGCATATCAACATGCTAATTTCAGACTGTTTGTATGCAGTGTTTGTGTGGTGTCGGTGTAGTTGCTGCCTAAAAGTGTTTCAAATAATTTAATTTGGGACGCTGCCTTAGAAGACAGCTGTCTATGTAGGGAGTATATAGCAAGTATTTAATGCAGTTTCTTTTAAAATTTACATGAAATGCACATTATGCTTTATTCCTGTTAGAGTTCATATTGTCACATGGAATGTAGGCTCTGGTATACCACCTGATGACATCACTTCCTTGTTTGGACCCGGTGTTGAAAGTAGGAGCACTGACTTGGTCGTTGTTGGGTAAGAGTGTGGCGCATTGTTCAGTTTTGTTACATCCCTTCCATTGTTATTGCTGAATTAATTAAACTTCCTGTGCATCCTTTGTGCTTTCTCATTTCCATGTCCTTCTTGTCATCTTGTCCTGTTTGTCCTTGTTTTAATGGTATTCTTTTCTCATCTGTCTTTTTTTCCTGCTTCTGTCCTTTTCTCTCTTTTTAGACTGCAGGAAGTAAACTCTATGATAAACAAGCGGCTCAAAGATGCTCTCTTCACAGACCAGTGGAGTGAGCTCTGCATGGACACACTCAGTCGTTTTGGATATGTGTTGGTCAGTATGAAATCAAATGCATATCAGGCTTAAAGGGACAGTTCACCAAAGAAAAATAAAGGAAATGCTGTCATCATTTACTCACCCTCATGACGTTCTAAACCTGTTTGACGTACTTTCTTCTGTGCAATGCACAAGAAGATGGTCACAAACGCTGTTTGGTTACCAACATTTCTTCCAAAAAATCTTATTTTGTATTCCACAGAAGAAATCAAATGTGTTGCTGTCTGGTCATTAAAATCTTCTGATTGATTGTTAGCTTGTTTCTATGCAGTTGCTAGTGTATTTGTTATGGTTGTGAGGGTGTTGCTAGGAGTTTTCTGGGGTTTATCCACAAGGGGGCAAGGGGGAGACTGTACAACAACAGCAAACTACTGGAGACGCAACAAAAATAGATACCCATGTTGGCGAGCACTTGTGTGAGGTGGTTAAAACTCAACATCTTAACACAACTCTAGTTTTAAAAAATTTTTTTTTATCACTTATAACTTCTGAAGAAAAATTGTGCAGACACTGGATGAAACTTTCTAGTGTGTATGTGTCCTGCACCTGTTTTTGTGCATGCTATCAAACGAAGTGTACTGTGAAGGGTTATGTGTTCATGTCAAAACTGAAATATACTTTGGGTAAAAGGGTAAAGATAAAGTATACTTCAGTTTTGATGCAAACTCTTTGCATGTGCATTTAGGATACTTTCAAAGTATACTCCATTGAATAGTGCGAGAACACAGGCGTCTGACACATGCACACTAGAACGTTTCATCCAGTGTCTGTGCTATTTCTCTCCAGAAGTTATAAGCCATAAAAATATATTTGTACTCGTTTCAACTAGTTGCATGTATCTCAGAGGAATAGTTCACCCCAAAATGAAAATTTGCTCACCCTCAGGCCATCCAAGATGTAGATGAGTTTGTTTCTTCATCAGAACAGATTTGGAGAAATGTGGCATTACATCACTTGCTCACCAGTGGATTCTCTGCAGTGAATGGGTGCCGTCAGAATGAGAGTCCAAACAGCTGATAAAAGCATCACAATAATCCACAACAGTACAGTACACGAGTTAACTTGTGAAGCGAAAAACTGTGTGTTTGTAAGAAACAAATCCATAAAGATGTTTTTATCTTCAAACCGTTGCTTCTGGCTAAAATACAAGTCCTCTATCCATACTATTACTTTCTCCATTGAAAAAGTCGTCTCATCAGGAGAGAAATATGCATAGATCAAGTACCATTTATGAGCAAAACAGTCCAAAACAGTTCTAAATAAATATATCGCTGGATTTTGATGTGATAGGACAACAGGAGATGGACTTTTCCCCTGGAAAAAGCATTATAATGGATTATTTACTGGTATCTTGGCCAGAAGTGACGGTTTAAAGTTAAAATGGCTTAATGATGGATTCTTACAAACATGCAGCTTTTCACTTCAGATGTTAATTGATTGACTGGAGTCATGTGGATCATTTGTGCATTATTGTGATATTTTTATCAGCTGTTTGGACTCTCATTCTGACAGCACCCATTCACTGCAGAGGATCCATTGGTGAGCAAGTGACGTATTGCTACATTTCTCCAAATCTGTTCTGAAGAAACAAACTAATCTGCATCTTGGATGGCCTGAGGGAGAGCAAATTGTAATTTTTGGGTGAACTATTCCTTTAACTGGCTTACCTATATGAGTCAACACAATCATCTATTGTTGGGTCTCTGGGAGATTGTTATTGCTCCATTTTTGTTTATTTTCTGACTGTTAAAAACAGGTGGTGGCTGTATTGCCACCTTGTGGACAAACTAATTCAAGGTGGATGTGCAAACTGAGTATACAGGGTTACAAAGGGATAGAAAAATCGGTATGCACACGTACAGTATACGTATGCTATGTTGATGATGAAATTTATATCACATGCACACATGTAAACCCTAGTGTACAAGTAAAAACTAGTACATTTGGATTTGGTTTGTTCAAACTGTAATAGTGATGTATGCCTTAGTAAACCCCACTAATGAGGGGTTCAACTTCAAATATCTTTATTTCCCTCTAGGTGGCATCTCAGAGGATGCAGGGGGTTTTCTTACTGGTGTTTTCCAAATTCTGCCACCTTCCCTTCCTCAGAGGAGTACAAACCCAAAGCACACGCACTGGGTTGGGAGGCTACTGGGTGAGTCAAATGAGAAAAGACGTCTGGGAAAGAGATTGTTGTGCTGCATTAACACTTTAATGTTGAACATCAAATATCTGCATAATGTCACGACTCCCGCTGTGTGATGTCTTTGATGATGACAGGAAAAGCGGAGTCAAAGGTGAGCGTGGAAATTAGACTGTGAGCGTGTTTTTGTTATGTGATAGTGAGCGTGTGTGACCCTGTGTGTGTTGTTGTCAGCATGGCTCTAGGCTTATTCTGCAGTCTCCTTTGAGTAGGGCACAGTAGGACACGCAGCAGCTCTGTTTCTGATCTGTCTTCCAGTGCACAAACACACACACACACACATCAGGTTCATCTATGTTCGATCAAATACAGACTGAACACACACACACAGCAGCAGCTCTCACTTCTCCCCAGCGCGTTACCCAGAAAGAGAGAGCACATCCCGTGGGAACTGCAGCACCAGCGCTGCTAATAAACTGCAAGTCTCTGCACAGCCCATTTCATCTTTGACTGCACAGCACACCTGTCCTTCTCAGCACAGTGTTTAACTGGATAGTTCACTCACAAATGAAAATGCGGTCGTTATTCAATTATTTACTCACCCTCATGTTGTTCCAACAATGGTTCAGAGTGGCAATGTCTGTCAAGCTCCAAAAAGGACATATAGGCAGATTCATTCTGGTGACTTGAATCTGTTTACCAAAAAGATTTGTTTAGCAATTCATTCAGTAACTCTTTTTGCAGGTTTAATTGTTACCCAGTTGGTGGGGACAAGCAAGTGTAATGAGTGAGTCATTGAATTATGGATCTTTTTAATGACTGAAATGAGTTTAATTATCCTTTATTAAACTGTACATGTCTAAAAGGCTTCAGAAAGTATGTTTAAGCATCAGTATATATTTTTTAAGTTACAACCAAGTATATCTATAATTTTTGCTCCATTTTGTAAACAGCATGGTATAGCTTTTATCAAGCTATAGAAAAAAGAAAACAATAATAGCTTAATAAAAATATGAAGCATTAGGTGTTAAAAAATAAAGTTTTTACATAATTTTAAATGTAAGATTGAATGCCAAATTGAACAAACAACATGTCCCCACTCATTTAGTCAGCAGTGTAATAATTATTCATATTGATTAATATTTTGAATTAGCTTATATTTTGTTCAGTTTTCATTTTAGTTTGAGTAATTTTGTTGTGCTTTTGTCATTTTATTTTTTAAATTTTTTTATTCAGTTTTAGAAATTGTAGCATTTAAAATTATTTATTTCAGTTAGTTGCCAAGGCAACATTTTAACACATTTTTGTTTCAGATTAAGTTTCATCTAATATTTATTTATTTTTTATTTTATTTCATTTATATTTTATTTTATTTTGTTTCAGCTTTATTTCTATTTATTTCAATTACCAAAAACTATTAATTATTTTAATAATAGTTAGTTGTTAGTAATAGTTGTTGTAATAGTTTAATAATTATTAATAGTTTTAGTTAACAATAACAACACTGTCAGTCAGTCAAGTGTTGATCCTTGTTCAATGTTCACAAACAAGATTCATCCCAGTTCATTCTGTTCATTCATGAACGACTCGAGTAACTCATTCTGTGAAGGCAGTGTATTCATTCAATCGATTCCAACCTTTCCAATCAATTGAATGTTTGTTCTTTATTGGAGTTTGACAGCTGTGGTCACTATAAACTATTATTGAATGGAAAAGAGCTGCATGAAGATTAAAAATTTTAATTTTTCCATTGGATTCTATGGAAAAAATAACAGCATAATAGTTTGGAACAACATAAGGGTGAGTAAATAATGTCTATAATAATGTTGTTTTTTCTTTCACCATTAAGGCAGGCACTTAAAAAACACCTTACTATGGAGTGCAGAGCTGCTGTATTATTAATGTCTTCCCATTATCCTCTGGCTCTATATGTTTGTCTCAGGGGAATAAAGGGGGCGTAAGTGCACGCATGATGGTTTTCGGACACCCTGTGTGCTTCCTCAACTGCCACCTGCCGGCTCACATGCGTAATCTGGAGCAGCGGATGGAGGACTTTGAAAGCATCCTACAGCAACAGCAGTTTGAGGGTAGCACGGCTGTGGGTGTGCTGGATCACGAGTGGGTATACCTGGGGAAAAAACAGATCTTTGATGCCTAGGCTTATGCATTATTAAAGCTACACTATGAAACATTTGGCAGTTTTTAAAACATAAAACTGCAAGCATGTTGCAGAAGAACATAGTTTTGGTTGTGCTTCGGCTCTGCTCCTCTGCAAATGACAGATGCGACAAATTAGATGCATTATCTCTTATCAACATTTTTTTTTCAATAAAAACAGTATAACTTTAAATCTTTCACATAATGTGCAGTCAGACAGTCATCATTGCAAAATGTTAGAATTTTCTTTTAATACGATTTTGTGACGTTTATTTGGTTAGTTTGAGCCTTAATCTATGTGGCTTTTGTACAGATGTACTTTGTACAGATTACACTTTGAACTTTGGCCTGTGGAGTTCACTGGATATTATTGCATTCTTCACAGTGTGGTGTTCTGGTTCGGTGATCTGAACTTCCGAATCGAAGGTTATGACATTCACGTGGTGAAAAGTGCAATTGAGAATGACAAACTGCCTCTACTGTGGGAGAAAGATCAGGTAAAAAGAGTTATAATGTCACATGTTGCTTGGAGACCATCATAGACCTTGTGAAAAAGAAGTGCACATAATTGTATTAAATGTGCACTTGTAGTGTACTTCAAATCTTTGAAGTATATATATATATGTATATGTATATATATATATGGCCTTGGACCACAAAACCAGTCTTTAAAGTGTCAATTTTTCGAAATTGAGATTTATACATCATCTGAAAGCTGAATAAATAAGCTTTCCATTGTTGTATGGTTTGTTAGGATAGGACAATATTTGGCGAGATGCAACTATTTGAAAATCTGGAATCTGAGGATGCAAAAGAAATCAAAATATTGAGAAAATCACCTTTAAATTTGTCCAAATGGAGTCTTTAGTAATGCATATTACTAATCAAAATTGAAGTTTTGATATATTTATGGTAGGAAATTTACAAAATATCTTCATGGAACATGATCTTTACTTAATATCCTAATGATTTTTGGCATAAAAGAAAAATCTAGCATTTTGACCCATACAATGTATTTTTGGCTATTGCTAGAAATATACCCCAGCGACTTAAGACTGGTATACAGTATACATATATATATTACAAACTGTTTTGTACATATATATATTACAAACTGTTTTGTATATATTACAGACTGTATATATATATATATTACAAACTGTTCTTGCAGGTAATATAATATTAATGAAAAAAGTACACTTAAAGAGAGTACACTTTCATGTGTTTTAAACACATTGAAGTACACTTTTAAAAAATGCACTTTAAAAAAAAGTTTTTAGTTTAAAGTACAATTGTAAGTTCAAATCATTATGTTTTAATAGTCTGTACTTGAAGTACATGAAGTACACTTGTTTTGATGTTTTATTTTGAAACATTAATATATTTTAAATGACTAAATACATTTTTAAGTACTAAATTGCTACATTATTACAAATGACTAATTTAAATATATTTAAATACATGACATACGGGTTTAATAGAAATGACATGTAGTTTAGTATATTTTAGACAGTATATTTTAAAAGTATGCTAAAGTGTAATTCTTTTACACAAGGGAGGCCCTATTCCAAATGCCCAAATTGTCATGGATGTTGTCGCATAATGCTCATGAACACCCTTTTGAATCATAAAATGAACATAGGATGAGGTCTCAAGTCTACATCAAGTGTGCCATTTGGAACGGGGCCATAAAGGAAACTGATTGCACAGGTGCATGTGATTTCAAGGGTCTGTACAGATCCAGCTGTTGAAGCAATGTTGAACATATCAGATAAGCTCAGAAAATTGTCCTTGTCTCAGTCACATACCTCCAAGATGTCGCCATACAGATCTTGGCAATACAGTTTTTTTCAGTCTGTATTGTAACCACTAGAGGTCAGTGTACTACACCTATAAACAGAGCGGCTGGATTCAGCTCTTCAGTGCATGTGCACGCCATATGTTGTGATGTCTGCTAGATTGGGTTGTTGTTAAAAAGATAAAGTGAAAGAACACTTCGTCTTTTTGTTTTGTCTTTGACACAGCTCAACATGGCGAAACAAAGTGAAGCCGTTCTGGAGGGGTTTATGGAGGGACCCCTCAATTTCCCGCCAACCTACAAGTTTGATGTGGGGACACATACTTATGACACGAGGTCTATTATGCTTTTTTACATGAGTCTTCATGTTTCTCTGGACTCTTGTTTAAACCCGGCTTCCTTTCCTAGTGCAAAAAAGAGGAAGCCTGCATGGACGGATCGCATCTTGTGGCGTCTGCGCAGGACGGGCTCCCCCGTGCCGTCCCATAATTCTGCACTACAGCGGGGTTTGACCTCATGGCTGGGTGGCGCCACCAGAGTTTCCCAGCACTACTACCGCAGTCATATGGGCTTCACTATTAGTGATCACAAGCCGGTGTCCGCTCTCTTCTCTTTGCATGTGAGTCTAAAAATGGCGGGAAAGACACTGGATAGTCTGTGAGCAGCGCTGCATGTATTTCAGGCCTACAGTGTCATGTGATGTATTTATTATTGTGACACTTCGACATTTACGAGTTCAAAAAGTTGCTTGTGGCCACAGACAGACTGTTACAGTTTTTCTCGATTGCTTAAACACTATCACCAGGCTTTTGAACTAAAATTTCAAAACCATAACACCATTTATCAAAAAGCACACCCCTTTCCCTAAACTATAAACACTGTTCCCCTTTTTGACACATGAATCAGATTTGTTGAACTGTCACTGCAACTGAGGGAAAAGTTTGGTTTTTCAGCAAGAGTGAATGGTTTTGAGTGTAGAGCTTCATTTTGACCTGAAAATAGGATGTTTGGGGAATTGGGTGAGACGTTATGGATTTGTGTTTACTGTTTTGAGAATATGAGGCATAGTTTCAAGAAATGTGTTTAAGCAATCGAGAAAAATTAATAAAATTCAACTGATTTTTTAGTTTACTGAAGACCTCCATTTCAATTTTTATATTCATAGTACCTACAGTTGATTCTAATATTCTGTCCCATCTTCCTCCATGCTGCTCAGTTTCCCTTTAAGGTGAACTTGCCATTAGTGACACTGGAAGTGGAGAAAGAATGGACCAAGTTCTCTGATGCTACAGCCAAACTCACAGTTGCACACGGCTTTCAGAGGAGTTCATGGGACTGGGTGGGACTGTACAAGGTAATACATGAAAGGCATTTTCATGTAAAACTACTTTTAACATTCATTTCATTAAAGCTCAGTCTGTCCACAGCAGACTTTTTTTAAAGAAATTACACATATTATTATAATAATTTGTATTTTTAATGATATTTTATTGTGTGTTGTATTGGTGTTTGTTATATGTGTATTTGTATAACTGGTCCGCCTATCTTGGCCAGGACACTCCTGTAAAATACATTTTTAATCTCAGTGAGGTTCTTTCCTGGTTAAATAAAGACTTAATAATAATAATAATAATAATAATCACAATGGCGTTGCCAAAGTGTGCCATATATGCTCCACTTTCTCAACAATAATAATTTTTAGACATTTTTTCCAGACACTCTCCCTACCTACTATTGGTCAATGAAGAGATAGTCAAACCCATGCAACTGGTTGAGCCAGTGTTGCTAAGCTATGTTGGGCAGGTTAGGAAAATGTAACAAACAGAGCAACGTTATGAAAGAACCACAGAAGCACAGCCTTTTCTTTTCAAGGAAATGAACCTATACATTACTTATAGTTATTTTTGCATATTTTCATCATAAAAAAATACACACTTCTCAGTACAATAAATCCACAAAATAAATAATAAATTATTTTGATAAATGTGAAGTGCCCATGGTGTAATTAGTATGGAAGCTTGTTTACAAAAAATAATAATAATAAAAAAGTCATTGTAACTTTTTTTCTCACAGTTTAGAATCTCACAATTCTGTCTTTTTTCAGTATTGCAAAATATAAACTCATAATTCTAAGAAAAGTTAAAATTGCGAGAGATAAACTCTGAGATAAAAATCTGAGTTTATATCACATAATTGTGACTTTTTTCTCAGAGGTCTGAGTTTACATCTGATAGCTCTGTTAGTTTATTGTCTGAAAACAGGCTTCCATAAATTATGTAATTTAGCCTAATTTTCAGACACAATCTCAGATAGTTTTAGTCAATGCTTATACAAAGCAACATTTCAAGCAACAAACAGAAAACTTTTGTACTAGAAAGAGATGGGTATTAAAATGAACTATGACGTGAATTTTGTTTATCTGACAATTATGTGAACTGACTAGTTGTGTTATGCTTACTTTCTCTTTCATTTACGTTTAAGAGATCTGTTAAGAGATTATTATTTGACAGTGTATGAATACAAAATACACTTTGTTGTGTAGCTTGCAACGTAACCAGGATGTACTTGTTTGTTGTCTCTACAGAAGTATTCAGTTCAGTGTTTATTCACATGCTGTGATACACTGCAGATGACTCTTTTGGTTTCATTTATATCGTTTATTAATTTCTAAATATTTATTATTTGTCTGCTGTTAATGATTTAATGAGCAATTATTATCTTATTAAATTCCTAATAAAAAACACCCCCAGGCACCCATCAAATTTGCACCTTAAATTAATCAAATTGGTAACACTTTATTTTAAGGTGTCCTTGTTGCACATGTTACATGTACTTACTATTATAATAACAATTAATTATGCATAATTACATGCAAGTAACCCTAAGCCAAACCCTAACCATATAGTAAGTACATGTAGTTAATTAATATTACTCAGTACTTAAATGTATAATTACACTGTAACAAGGACACCTTCAAATAAAGTGTAACCATTAAATTATTTATATACTCATGTTACTTTGTTTTAGGTGGGATTTAAGCACCACAAGGATTACGCTGCATATGTGTGGGCCAAATCTGAGCATTCGACACAGGTAGGACGTGTGCGTAAGATGTGATGAGATCTCAAAGATACTAGCAATCTGACCCTGAACTTTACATCTCTCTGTGTACACTGGACAATGCTTTAATCCCAAAATCAAATAATTCCTGGATAATCTTGGATTGAAAGCTTTAAGATTAGGGAATGACTGAACAGTATTAGTACTAACAAAAATTTATTGTGTCGCCAGTGCTGACTATCATTATCCTTAATTAGTTTTATTCATGACCTTCAGGTGATGTTTCCTGAGGAGGATCTTCCTAGAGACCCAGGAGAATATATTCTGGGATATTACAGTAACAACACCAACAGCATCGTGGGAGTGACGGAACCATTTCAGGTCCACGCTGCTCTCACACAGCTACATTCTGATTCATATCAAATGCTAATATTAGTTTTGTTTGCATGCGCAGCTCAGTAGCTCCGAGCGTGTTATTCAAAGGGCATGATGACTAGGTCATTGTGCTCTGGCATTGCCATTGTCAACATCTGAAGTATTGACTGCAGTCTGATTTGTATTTGAGGCTGGACATTCAAAAATTACAAACATAAAGACTCTGTTTTGCCATTTGAATGTCAAACTAGATGTTAGATGCCACACAATGGAACATAATGTTCCACAGTTTCAAAGAGATTTCAGCAGTATAGCTGGTCAGAATGAAACCAAAACCACTGTGGTAAAAATATTCACATTCAGCATTCCATACAGAAGATAAGTCTCGCAGAGCTTCTTCTGGTCAGAAAAATGCCCGTTAAGACAGAATGCCCATTTTTTAACTTGCTGATTAAGGGCTGTTAAATCAGAAATCAATGATACCACAATAATAGACTCAAAAACCTCAATAGATAAAAAATATAGTATATATGGCTGCACAATTAATCGAATTTCTAATCGCGATTACAGTTATGGATGCCACAATTATGTAATCGTTCAAAGCGGCAATTAATCATTCAAAGTCCACTTATGTTATTCTGTGTGCTTAAGATGCGTTTTTTTTTTTCTTTTCTATGTGTTATCTTAAGGGTTTTTACGTTGTTTTAGTTTTAGTATAACATTATAATACCATTCATATTTGTACTTTTTTTATAATTTAAAGAAGAAACCAATCCGATGTATAGTTGACATTTATACATTTATAGTTGTCCACCAGGCTGGACTATTGCAATGCTCTCTTGGCAGGTCTTCCAGCCACACCTTGCTACGTGTACTGCATTAGGCTAACCGAGACTTGTCATTTACACTTATATATTGTTGCTCTTTTGTTAGTTTTGACTGCTTTTATTGTCCTCATTTGTAAGTCGCTTTGGATAAAAGACTAAATGTAAATGTAAATGACATTTGAGGCTTAATACTATAGAAAAGCACTAAAAGTTTTTCAGTTCGAGTGTTTTCAGCTTGTTTATTTTCATATAAAAATACGGCATGCAGTTGCATCAAACAATGGTATAAACATCATTCAATGTAAATTGTGATAATCATAATTAATAATCACAATTACAATTTCAAGGGAATAATCGACAATTATGATTTTTGTCATAATCGTGCAGCCCTATTCAGATAATAGTGCAGCGGTCCATAAATAGCTGTACAGAAAACTCAGAAATGAATTGAAAATGTGTGTAGACTTCCCAAAAGTACTTAGCACTCATTATTTCACAGACAGAAAGCTTAAGAGAAGAGTTTACTTGCTATATCCAAGATTGGATGACATAATCGTCAAGACTCACCCAAGCATGAAGAAGAGAAGTTTTGAAGACAATGCTGGTGTTTATTTCGTCATTCATTTAAATTTATTTCAAGGAGAAATGAGTCTAGTATGGAGTATGAGTCTAGTAGGACAACAGAAGAGGGTTGAGTTCTGTCTCAAGACCAAGACCAGAAGAGGGTCAAGTTTGAGTTAAGACCGAGACCAGAAGAGGGTCGAGTTTGAGTTAAGACTGAGACCAGAAAAAGGTTAACTTAAAATCAAGACAGAATCCACATGGTCTCGAGTCCATGACAGGGCCAACATGAAACATGAAAACATGAAAAATATGATCTTGGTCTTGTCATTGACTTGGGAACTTGTGGACTTGTAGACTCATTTTTAGTGAATTCTGACTTTTTGGTATCTGTTCATTTATACGATTACACAAAGTGACTTGCATTTCTTTCAAAGTAACTGTTTTTTATCAGTTTGAGGCCTTTTCCTAACATAAAACCACTATATATTTGGAAGACTTACAGCACAGAAGTCATACGGACCACTTTTATGATTCTTTATGGTGCTTTTTTGCAATTTTTGAAGCTCAAAATCTCTCTGTTCATTGTAATTGAGCATGGAAACATGCTTTGAAAAGTCTCCATTTGTGTTTTGTGTAAGAAAGAAAGTCATGAGGTTTATAAACACGAAACAAAGGGATTTTAACTTCTGTATAACATTAGAATCTCCTATATGAGTTGTATGTATATTCTTTTAATTTCATCCTCTTTGTTTTTCTTCACAGGTGCAGCTGCCCATGTCCACGCTGCCGGCACCAGAGTGTCGTTCGCACTCTGAGAGTTCTGACGTCAGCTCTGAAGACGACAGTACGCTGGTCCTGTTGGCCCCCATCTCTCGTAGCCCCAGCCCTGGAAACCACAGCAGCAAACGACATCACCAGAAGCGCCAGCGCAGCCACAGCCCCGCCGTACCCGCACTCTCCGGGACGCCTCTTCCCTCCCTGCAGTCTCTGAATCTGTGCCCACGTCCCCGTGATGGCCCCACGCGGAGCTCCTCCCCACGCCCTTCGGCCAATAGCAAGAAAGAGCGTCTGGTTTCTCCAGACACGTTAACATCACCCTCTCTCAGTCCTCTCAGTCCACGGAGCCCCGTGTCCCCCGTCAGCGCTCCGGAGGCTCTGATAGCGGCCATTTTAGGAGAGCCCAGGCCTCCTCAGATAGGAAAAGCAGGCGATGTGATTCTCTGACCCATCCCCCCTTCCCTATCGATTTATTTCTAGACTTTAGCAGATATCGTAATGCTATTACTTGAGAGAAACAGCCTGTTTCAGGTCGTCCTCTGGCGCCTTTCAGACCTGCAGCTGTTAGTGCTCTCATGCCTTGTTGTGCTTAATCGCTTCACAAACTCTTCCTCAGTTCTCAGTGGCTTTGCCAATAGAGATTCAACTGGTCTATCCATTTTGCGTTATTTATTGATGATAGATTGTAAATGGAGACAGTACAACAGTGGACATCAGCCTTATAGTGCAGGACAACCTGACCCAAGGTAAAACTGTCCTTTTACCGTAGAATTAAAGTAAACAGTGATGTCAGCATTCATCTCAGCCTTTACTTGTTGTTCTGGTAGTAATTGAGTACACATATGCTAGGTTTGGCACATACTATAAGACCACCATACCACATTTTAGAATAAGTTATTTATTAACACCCATCATGCTTTGCTGAAGTTTTGTCAAGATAACAGCCTTCTGAAACAGAGCAAACCTTTGACTGGAGCAGCTGACTGAAGACAACCAATCACATCAGCTCTGCTCATTTATAGCATTTAGTGCCATTATTTGATTGTGTGTGTGCGCGTGTGCGCGTGTGTGTGTGTGTATGTGTGTGTGTGTGTGTGAATACATACTGACTGTGCAAAAATGTACACTAATAAATATCATGACTGTTTGCCCTTTAAATATGAGGAGATGATACAATTTAAATCAGTTTCAGACTGACAGTATAAAGATTTTATCAGCACATCATCGCAAATATAAGAAAAAAAGGTCCTGATTTTGCATAGCTCACCCTTTATTCTCTTCTCATGTTTTCAACAGAACAGATCATCTGTAAATGGGCAGAACTATTATTTTACTGTCCTCGCTTGTCCTCTTTAATTGTATATTATTTGGCTAGAGAGCAAAGAACACCGAGTTTGTTTATAATCATTGAATTATCTACTTAGATTGTCTTTTTAAAAATCAATTCAGAGTCAAATGTTTTCCTGTGGTTTGATTTCATCATGAACTGTGAAGTACAGAAATGTGTCAAAAGGAACAAGGAGGACACAATGCTACCACAAAAAAAAAAGAGAAACCCAATTGTCACCATTTATTGAGTCCTGTGGAGTAACTCACAAAGTCAGTTTTTTTTTATAATAATTGTCAGTTTCTTGGGGAACCTTCAAAATGTTTCTAATCAGGATCATCATGCTTATAGGTTTAGATGAGAGAGAGTTTGAGCAAAGATGATGTTACTGACTTTTCAATTAGATTTTTCTCTCAACACTCCTAATAATCCATTAGTCTGTTATGAGCTCTGAGCTCTTAGTCAGAGTTTGGAATGAGTCTTTGAAAACTCTTCCAGACCTGAAGGCGATTAGACACATTGTGAAAGCAATGGTTTCGGAAGTTCAAAAGCCAGAACCAGAGAGCAAAAGTGTCTTGTAATATATTTTTGGTGTTTGACTCATTCATAATTGACAGCAAAAATTGTGCAAATGAAGTTCATTTTGAAAGCATCTCCCTCAGGCAAAAACAGTCACCTGGCAGCAACGTGATCATACATAAGAGTTATTTACCCTTACACTCCAAAACCTTGCCAGGTGCAAGTTTACGTCATTCATGTAAATAAATACACAGAAATAAAATCAATCATTGTTTTGATTTAATTGTTACAAATTATTTACCATTTTAATTAATTGGAAGGAAGACAAAAAACAGTCTGAGACCACAATGAAAATTTCGATTTCATTTTGTTAAGTGCTACTGTCATTAAATCAAAAGGGGGAACAAAAGATATTCTGAAATTCATTATAAATTTTCAATCCAACCACTCAGATTCTGACAAAAATGGGGAAAATGCCAAGAACAGCATTTTCGCAAGTGGTCTCAAACTTTTGGACCCCAGAGCACATCTGAGGTTATGGATCGACAAACTCAATGACCTCTGAGTTTCACTGTAGAGCCCATGTCCCCTGCACCTCCTGGCGCTCTAAGAAATTACTGCCTACAGATTAGATGGAATAAAAGAGGCCCCACGCTGAATGAAAGTGTGTGACAGTTCAATTGAAGCATTGAGCGAATGTGATAGATTATAATCATGCTGACTGGTTATGCACAGAATACAAACACATATATTTCGCATACTACCTAGAAACTTCATAATCTTCTGAAACACAATCAGATACACACCCCACATACAGTAATAATAAGTAGTGAGACAGGCTCAGCAGCTCTGCCCACAAGTTTTCATTTACACGCATTTAATACGCTGCAATACAACAATTAATGCTTTGTTCAACCGAGTCCAAAGTGCAACTCCAAGACATACATTCCTGATGTAGGTTATACATTGTCAAAGGACAAAGTGCATTCTACATAAATTCTCCCCTGCAAAACTGCATTACATAATCATTTTACATCACAAGTTTATACATTTGAAAAAACACACTGACATGATGCACAATGCACATACATATTGTTCTGCAGTGAACATTAGGCCTAAGCTAGGAGCAGCTAGGGGGGGAAAAACATGAAACTGTATGGAGTAGAAATTCAGATTTAAAACAAACCTATAGAGTTCGCTGGAGCAAAAAAAAAAGTGTGACAACTAGCACTATATGTATTGTTTTAAACTGGGTTTTTTATTTGTCAATTTGTCTTTGTTTTATTTCTAAACATGTAAACATATAACGTACACAAAGCAGGGCCTTCTTCGTCTGCTCACGTAACGCCGGCGCCGCTTCTGATTGGCTGACGCGGAGACGGACGGGGGCGTGGCCGAGTGAAGTGGGATATAGTGGGAGGGATATAAACTAAAAGACCGGCTGCTCGCGCTATCGTTTGAGGTCAAGTCTACACACAGGGCGTCCGCGACAGAGCATCACCACAAACATCTGTAAGATCGACGCTTCAGAAGCAGACACTTAACGCGCTACAACCAGCGAGAGAAACACGCAGATTTAGACAAGCGCAACGGTCAGTCCAACATGAACGGGCAGATGAACGGTTTCCATAACTCCCTGATTGATGAAGACTGCTTTTTGTTCACGTCTGAGTCTGTCGGTGAAGGACACCCTGGTATGTATCTGATTCATATTATGTTATGATTAAGATTTTAGCGTCACAAGATCGCGCAGAAGGTAAACAACCGGAAACGAGATTCCACAGCTAGCACGTGCTAATAACGGCTGATAAATATTTCACACTTCTATACACAAAACATTTGCAATTATAACATTGTATTATACTCCCATTATGTCAAGGGCGGGTAAAATGCGTTATGGTTTAATGTACGCTGACTTTAGTAAAGTGGGATGTGTTTGTCTGCTCGGCCTCGCGCGGCGGAGTCACCGGATTTGAGGCCCAAAGCTAATCTCGCGAATGTAGGCCGTGAATGCTTTAAGGGCTTATATTTTATTTTCGTTTTTATATAACGTAATTAATAAATATTATTTATGTCCACTATATACTGGCTCCTAATAATTAGGCCTATTTTTATTTGAAGGTGGCCATGTTATCGGCGGCCTCGCGGAACATCCGTTCATCACAGAGTTGAGCCAAGTCCGTGGTTTTCCCGCGTAATTGAGCTACTGTAAAAACTGGGTCGTTTTACATGTCTGCGGGTTGAAGCGACCAAAAATAACGTTATATTTATCCCTTGGAGTGCGAATTTTTACTGGGGACCCCCTCGAAACGCGATTGGGCTAGTTTTGAGTTACGATTGGACGGGTTTTGTTGTGAAAACCTGGCAACCCTGGTTCATGTGCATTGCGGACTCGCTGCGCGTGTTGTTGGTCTGCCGGTTTGCCCGGTTGCGTGTTTCACACGTCAAGACGAGCCTCTAACTTATTCCAGCCCAAGAGTCATAAATAATCGTTCCCCTTATTACTTCTCTTCATAATCCTCATTCATTGGTCTATAAGATCAGCAAATATTAATGCCTGCGCGTGTCTGCACGAGTGCGCCGCCGCGTGTTCGTGAAATCGTGAATGTTAATTGTCCGGGGGGTTTTTTTGGTCGTCCATGTGCTTTGACACCCCTGCACGTGGTGTAGCTAAACTTTCATTCTCGCTCAAGTGGCCGCAACTATTGCGTCAGCGCAGCTTTTAGGCCCGAAATATACAATACTTGAAAGCAAACGCCTATAGCATCGCTTTCCAGAAGTTTAGGGTCGTTCACACCGCGCGCGTTATTTAGTGCAGCTTGCTTATTTATTTATTATTGGTGGTGTGTATGTATACATACGTGCCTGACGCACGTCTTTGACCACTGCGATGCGTCGCGCGCCATTATTACTGCGTTTAATGCAGTACGTCAAATGAGTACGCAGCATCCATAAAACCGGGTGCGAACATTATCCACATGACATACTGGATCTGCTCGGATTCTCAAGTGTGGATGGATGTTTTGTAATTCCGTAATTATACAACCGCATAAACTGAGTTGTCAGATTGGGAATATTAAGAAAATGTAGTTGTCGAAAACCAGTAGTCAATAGCTTGTCAATAGTAATTTCATCACGGGTCAAAGAACACATTGGTCATTGCAGACATGGCGTGATGTGGTATTTGCAGGAATATGTTTGCTTCACACACCTACACATTCACCTACGGACCAGAAGTTATGTATCTGATTCAGTATGTACTCTGAAGTATGTAATTTCAGATGTAAAGCATAGTTTTCTTTCCCGAACCTATGCTGCGTTCATGTCATGTCAGATTTACCAAAATAGAGTGCATTAGTGCCTGTGCACTTTCAGCAGCCCTGGTTCCGGTAGTGCTTTTCCCTTAGGGATTTTCAAAATCTTCATATAAGAGTTATCAGCCATAAAACCAACCAGATACTAGTTGAATCACAACATGACACTTTGATTTGAAGCAATGTAAAACTTCTTATGTTATTCCAATATATTCGTGCATATGTATATAAATGCGTACACACTTACACGCATTAATATTTAAGTCATTTGAGAGCATATGGAAACTGACTTATTCGCTGTGCTACATGGGGGTGGGCGGGTACTAAAGTGCTCTTCTGGTGCTGGTTATGATTCTCTGATTAGTGGAGGTTTCTGTGCAGAATCATGGGTGATGTAGTTTTTCACAAGGAATTCAACTGTTAAACTCTTAAAGTTGAAATAACAATGGCTAATTGCTTCAAGAAACATATGCCATCAATTAACAACCTTGTAGCTTACAGTAGGTCGGTCTATAAATTTACATTAAAATCAATTCTTATGTGGAAAAAGAAAAGAATATAATTTTTACTTCCGGAACCAATTGTTGGGCTACATTACGAGATGACAAGTCAGGGCTCACGTTTTTGAGGTTGTAAGAAGCACTTGCATCCTTGTAGAATTCGTAATTGCAGTGCTTCTGACATAATGTGAAAGCACTGTTATTGCAAAAAGGACTTTTGATTGGGCCTCAGGTGTTTACAGGGGGAGGGGCTTTCTTGTTCTCAACAATTTGATTGGACAAATATATTAGTGCAGAATGAGTCCTCAGTATTTACATTTAGCTAACTAACGTATTGATAACGCCAAAGCTAATGTGGACTAAAAGGTGCACAAATTTTATTAGCGTTTTAAAACGGTTTCTGTATTAGATCAACCACTCTCTTGGGGTGACAGTCAAAGTAGAATCTCGTCAGGCAAGTTCAGTGACGCCAAATGTTTGGTTAACTGCGGGATGTTACAGTCACAGCATTGCAAGGGTGCGCTTTTTTCAGTGAGATCACATGCTTGCAATGAGTTGACCAAGCATTTGTGTTCTCGCGTAATGTTTGTTTGTGTACCTGTCCGCCGTATCATTTTTTTGTCTTCCATAGACTGACACCTGTACACGTGGTGTGACTTTTCCCATCTCGCTCCACTGCCCTCACTACTGCATCAGTGCGCTTTCTAATGAGCTCAGCACAGGTCTAAGTTCAGTGCTGATGGTGTGGGGGAGGGTTAGCAGCCCCGCTGCAGCTTAGTTTGGCTTACCTCTGCCCTAAATATAGATGGTTACTCCAGGGGCTGCAGTGGAGTGGCAGCATGGACATTCCTGCCTCAGTTAGAGAGGCCTTACTGCAGTGAGCTAATGTACTTCACCTGTTGTATGGAAGTGTTTTATGGAGGCGACTGAGGCACTAGCAACGTCCATGTCTATCATTGTGAAACAAGCTCTTGGCTCACACAAGGGTTGTAAGCCATAGGGATGGGTGATATCTTATCGTTTGCGATATACCGGTAAAACTTCTCCCCACGATAAGAATTAGACTTCCTGCGATAATAACGATAAAGTCTAGTTGTTGACATATTTCTGTGTGCGACATCACGGAAAGCGGATGTGAAATTGAGGAGGAGTAGCCTATATCGCTAAATGAGGAGCTCGAGCTTTAACTGGTTTGGTTAGGGATGTACAGTGCACAAAAAAATCGTTCTGAATAAATGTACTACAGTAGCACGTGTGCGATACAGTTTTGCATGTGTATGAGCCTGTTTACAAAACTGTTGTCCAACAAAGATATAATTTATTGACATGCCAAATTAACTTAATAACATAGTCGAGTGTTTGAAATACTTCCTTTTTGTGGCCAGACGTGGTTTCATATTACATATATTATATACAGTGATAAAGGCCATGTCGATTAACATTGCATTATAAATATACTTTAAAAAAATACCCAAGATTGAAGAACACAGATAAACCATATATTTTGTGCAGTCTTATGTTTATTTTCCTCAAGTTTCATCAGTTTTATTCAGTGATAACTGGATACCTTCCTGGAGCATCGTCAGTAGTATTTCTTCTGCTATGGATATGTGGAGTTTCTGTGCAAGTTTCTGTCCCTCCGGCTTCCAGTATGAATTAAACAGTCTTTACATTACGTGTGAACTCATTAACCTATTAAGACCCGGCAGAACATTTTAGGACATTTTTTTTATTTTTTGATGTCATTACATTGTTTAGAGCATTAAAAAAATGTAAACAAAAAAATAAATATAAAAATTGATACTTCATAAGTTATGCTACGTTCTTGGTAGAGGACATCGGGACTCAATTTCTTTTAAAAATAAAAATAAAAAGACATGAATGAACATGCATAGGCAAAAACAATTTATTTTTAAATCACCAATACATTTTTAGTTTTCAGGATTTTTTTTACCAAACTTTGTATAAAGATCATTCTCAACTATGTTATAACAGAATTATTTGATATACCATTTTTCTTCATGCAAAATGTGTGTAAAATGGCCACAAACAGGTTTTCTCATTACATACAATGTATCTATAAACTAAATCTAATTAGCATATTAATGTGTTTTTGGGGCAACATGTAATGAAAAAAGAAGTGTAATATTGAGAGTAATAATTGACAAGATTTTCATAATAATATATAATATTTCATAGGAATATTGAAATATATTTTCTTTCCCTTTTAATTTGTTGTCTCACAAAATGCGTAATAAACATGCTTTTAGTCCCGGTGTCCTCACATGAGGACATGTATGAAATCAACCTCCTGTTTCAGAAAACAACAGAAAACGTAACAAAGTTATATTTTTATTTGAAACCCCATAACATTTTCCTGAGATGTTGATTTATGACACGCAGTTTAAAAATTTGTCCGATTTAAATGACAATTACAAAATATTATCATATTTCCATAAGAGTGTCACTAAATTAATATCAGACATTTTTGAAGACCAAGGAGAGGGGGTGGTCATGGTGAAACATCCTAACATTTAGTATCTCTGAAAAGCCCTGAATGTGCTCTGTACAGGACATCCAGACTTAAAACTGGCATGCATAGTCTCAAGAGAAATTCACTAAAATATGATGTCCTCATAAGAGGATGCGGGGTCTCAGGAGGTTAATGCTCACCCTATTTTGGGTAAAAATAGGAAAGATAATACTTTTCTTAAAAGTTATCGTAATAAATACCAGAAATATCGTGATATATTTTTAAGCTCATATCGCCCATCCCTAGTAGGCACGGTTGTTACTGAATTGCTTTCAGAGTTTTGCAAAATGCCAGTTACGTTTGCTGGAGCTATAAAGCCGGGTTGTTGTAGTTGTCTAAAGCCATCAAATACATTTTTGTTACTTGAAATAAAATGTTAACCAAAATAAAGTAAAATATACAAAATCCTAAGCTCATTTCAGCCAGTTGACAAGGAAACATTTCTCTTGCATTTAGTTTAACTTATTGTACTTAAATATCAAAAACTAAAAATAAAATACATTAGACATTTAAAATAATAATAAACTAATAAAAAAAGCCAAAAAGACAATTTTTTAAATTAAAATGTAAATCTAAAAATAAAAGCTAATTATAAAATATTAATGAAAAATATAGTATGTCAGTGATATTAAACTAGTATATAAAGTGGCCGGTGATGTGAAATTCCTGTGACTTGTATTTTTTTGGTTTTTTGTATATACAAACACATGGGCAATGATGTAATAAAAACAAAAATGCATGTGTATTGTTGTATTAATTGTTCACATTCCACACACACATATATATATATGTGTATATATATATGTATGTATATATGTGTATATATGTGTATATATATATGTATGTATATATATGTGTGTATATATATATGTATGTGTATGTGTTTTTACAAATATAACTTTTTTTGTTTGTGAATGTATTGTAAATATGTAATGACTTACTATACCCAAGGGCCATGATTTTATAAAAATGTAACTAAGATTTTATGTACTATCACACCCTTGTCACAGGGAAATTGCAAGCCTGCTATTATAACATGTTTGAGGTATGCATTGCAAATTCAAAATCCAGTTATGGCCATCCCTGGAGGCAGTGTTGGCAGTTGTGATACGAGAGTCTTGATTAACCAGAATTCTGTGCTCTGATTGGCTGATTAAATGATTACACCACTCGTTTCTCTGTTCCAGATAAGATTTGTGACCAGATCAGTGACGCTGTGTTGGACGCCCACCTCAAACAAGATCCTGATGCCAAAGTAGCATGTGGTGAGTGTCAAATTATGCTTTCCTGCACTCTTTTCTCCATGCTTGCAATGTGAATCTCCTTACTGTGTGCTCTAACCCCTATCAATCTGTCCTGGCAGAGACGGTTGCCAAGACTGGAATGATCTTACTGGCGGGTGAGATCACCTCTCGTGCTGTTGTGGACTATCAGAAGGTTGTCAGGGACACCATCAAGCACATTGGATACGATGACTCCTCCAAAGGTATAATGGCACTAAATGTCAGGGAAAAGAGTGCTGCTATGCTATTCTTATTGCCATAATACTTTCAAAACATACGACACTGCACAATGTGTACTGGTTTATGATTTTGAATTGACTGCCAGTTGGATTTAGGGTAGAATTAATCAGCCTTTTATTGTACTTTTAGGGTTTGACTATAAGACCTGCAATGTGCTTGTGGCTCTTGAGCAGCAGTCCCCTGATATTGCTCAAGGGGTTCACCTTGACCGCAGTGAGGAGGATGTAGGAGCTGGAGACCAGGTAAGAACTAGATATAACGACTTTGTTCATATGCCAAGATGTGAATCGGTCTATAAGGAGCATTGAAATCTTTACTGGATTGACTGAGTACTTGGCTTCTTAGGGCTTGATGTTCGGTTATGCCACTGATGAGACTGAGGAGTGTATGCCTCTCACTATTGTCCTGGCCCACAAGCTGAACGCTAAAATGGCTGAACTACGGCGTGACGGCACCCTGTCTTGGCTGCGACCTGATTCCAAGACCCAGGTGAGACGAGACCAAAAAATGTTAGCAGTCAATAGATTCAATACAATATAATTCAAAAGTTTGGGCTCCGTAAGAGAGAAACTTCTTTTAAATAAAGAAGTTAATGCTTTTGTTCAGCAAGCACGCATTAAAATTCATCAAAAGTCAGATTGAAGACAATGTTACAGAATATTTTAATTTCAAATAGGCTGTGAACTTTCTAAAAATGAGTGATTTCCACAAAAAGATTGATAATTGAAATGAGATGTTTGAGCAGGAAATTTAGCATATTAGAATGATTTCGGAAGGGTCATGTGACACTTTAGACTAGATTAATGATGCTGAAAATTCAGCTTTGATCACAGAAATAAATTGCATTTTAAAATGTTCTATTAGAAAACGTTTTTAAATTGTAATATTTCATAATATTACTGTTTATACTGTTTTTATGATCAAATAAATGCAGCCTTGGTGAGGATCAGAGACATCTTTCAAAAACATTTAAATCTCAATTATTCCAAACCTTTGAATGGTACTTTATTACTACTGTAGGACTGAGATTGTGTGCCTGCATCTTGTAACGATTGTAACAGTTAATCTCAACTTCTATGTTACTTCTTTCTCTAGGTGACTGTCCAGTACAGGCAGGACCGCGGGGCCATGATTCCGGTGCGTGTGCACACCATTGTAGTGTCTGTTCAGCATGATGAAGGAGTGTGTCTGGATGAGATGCGTGATGCTCTGAAGGAGAAGGTGGTGAAAGCTGTGGTTCCCAGCATCTACCTGGATGATGACACCATCTATCACCTGCAGCCCAGTGGACGCTTTGTCATTGGAGGCCCACAGGTTTAAACTATTATCAATTTCAGTGCACATGGAAAAGTGGGGAATAAATATATTCTTAGTCCTTTAAATTGTTTTAATTTGTTTCATATGTATATCTGATCAGTGTGATTTTGTGACTATTGTCAAAGTAATAGGTGTGGGAACTGAGGTCTGAAGACATGCTTGGCCAATCCATCACCTTTACCCTCAGCTCCTTTAGCAAGGCAGTGGTCGTCTTGGAGGTGTGTTAGGGGTCGTTGTCATGTTGGAATACTTCAACCTCTGCAGCAATGCTGTCAGCACTCATATGTCTATTTCCCAAACACAACCTCTGGATATGACGCTGAGCACTTGCACTCAACTTCTTTGGTCGACCATGGCGAGGCCTGTTCTGAGTGGAACCTGTCCTGTTAAACCGCTGTATGGTCTTGGCCACCGTGCTGCAGCTCAGTTTCAGGGTCTTGGCAATCTTCTTATAGCCTACGCCATCTTTATGTAGAGCAACAATTCTTTTTTTCAGAAACAAAACTTTTTTTCAGATCCTCAGAGTTCTTTGCCATGAGGTGCCATGTTGAATTTCCAGTGACCAGTATGAGAGAGTGAGAGCGATAACACCAAATTTAACACACCTGCTCCCCATTCACACCTGAGACCTTGTAACACTGAGTCACATGACACCAGGGAGAGAAAATGGCTAATTGGGCCCAATTTGGACATTTTCACTTAGGTGTGTACTAATTTTTGTGGCCAGCGGTTTAGACATTAATGGCTGTGTGTGTTGAGTTATTTTGAGGGGACAGCAAATGTACACTGTTATACAAGCTGTACACTCACTACTTTACATTGTAGCAAAGTGTCATTTCTTCAGTGTTGTCACATGAAAAGATATAATCAAATATTTACAAAAATGTGAGGGGTGAACGCCCTTCTGTGAGATACTGTATATATTAGAGGCTTGTGTGTTAAATTTGTATTTTTTTTATTGTGGTGGTTGTTCAAACAGTAAGATTCTTAATTCTTCATGCTGTTTTTACAGGGAGATGCTGGTTTGACTGGCCGTAAGATCATTGTGGACACTTATGGAGGCTGGGGTGCTCATGGAGGCGGCGCTTTCTCTGGAAAGGATTACACTAAAGTTGACCGTTCAGCAGCCTATGCGGCCCGCTGGGTGGCCAAGTCTCTGGTGAAGGCTGATCTGTGCAAGCGTGTTCTGGTCCAGGTGAATATTTAGCAGTCTTTCGCCATCTATTAGTGTAATAGGGAAGGTATAAGTCTTACCCATTTACCGGTTTCCTCAGTTGTCTTACGCCATTGGAGTGGCCCACCCCTTGTCAATCTCCATCTTCCACTATGGAACCTCCCAGAGGAGCGAGAAGGAGCTGCTGGAGATCGTGAAGAAGAACTTTGACCTCCGCCCAGGTGTCATCGTCAGGTAAAGTGTGCTCCTCAGTGGCGGCCCAACCGCCGCCTCTCAGTTTGATGGTTTTCAAGTCATCTTTGACATTTGCTCCCGCGTTTCCTGAGTTTGGTCTTTTGCACCGTTAACATTTATAGAGGCTCATTGAGTTTGACTGAACGTCCTTCTTTGTGCATGGCAATTGTCTTACTCTGTCTCCTGTACAATTCCAGAGAGCTGGACCTGAAGAAGCCCATCTACCAGCGCACCGCTGCCTATGGCCACTTTGGCCGTGAGTCCTTCCCCTGGGAAGTTCCCAAAAAGCTTAAATACTAAAGCTGTAACCCCCCCCCTCCTTTCTTTGGGCAGTAGGTGTACGTTACAGAGAAACCTACTCAACCCGTCGGAGGGGGGAGATGTACCAAATCCCCTCACTCCTAACCTCACACCCACTCCCAAAGGTAATTCCCCTCCAATGGCGTTCTCCCCGTACAACTCTACCTTCAACCCTGTTCTTTGCTGTACTGTTTTCGAAATATCTGTGGATGGTGACTGCGGTTTTTTGTTTTTTTTTACTTAATGCGCCCTCTTCTCCACCCATCTCTCTTCGACCCTTCCTTCCTTCCTTGCCTACTTGCTTGAAAGATCACAAATGAAGATGGCACAAATGGGGGTCAAAGGTTGTTCTGTGATGCTATGCATTGCTGGCTGAAGCACTAACCCCTCGACTTTTTGTTTTACCAACGAAGAGAACTAATGCTTACCATTTTCCAGGTCCACCACTTTATGCGTACCATCGCGAATGGGATCAAAACCTCTCGTCAAATGTCGAAAACCTGTCTTTATTTGGATTCAACAAGAATGTGTTTAAGTTACATAGTACAGGGATCGGATTGAGAAATTTTAAGAGACTTTTTACACATGCATACTGTCGCAATGGTTTCATCCCGGTCACTGCAGGCCGTGTTGATCTTATTTCTGACGTGTTACAGAGAAGTCAGAAGCTGCTACCAACTGTTGTGGTTCTGCAGGACTGGCGACGCAACCGTTCCCCTTCGGTCTTGATGGTGATTCCAGATTAAACCTTCTGGTAGCTGTTATGTGATGTTCTACTAGACCACGGCGGAGGCAAAGCACTCCCTCTCTGCGTGTGGCGACAGCGGGCGTAGCTACAGAGAAGCCCTGCTCCCTCGCTGGCGCAGAGGGGCCTCCTCCGCCTCTTGAATCGCTCCATACTTGAATACTCAACCTAATATTTGCTTGGTGATCCTCTTGAGCCTCGGCGTCGGTACAGAAAAGCCTGGGATCTCAAGGTGTGACTGCCTTTATTACTTTTTTTTTTTTTTTTCTTTTTTTTTAACATATGAAAGGAATAGTTTTTAAAGACAATGAATACTTGTTTTCATTTGCTTGAACACCGTAGTCATGGTGTATGTCCTGCGTACCGGCTCTGTGGTCTTCCCTTGGTGTCCTACAGAAAGCTTTGGGCTCTTGCCACAAGCTGGTGCTGGTTCTTCCTTTTTTTTTTTTTTTTTTTTTTTTTTTTTTTTTTTTTTACATATGAAAGGAATAGTTTTTAAAGACAATGAATACTTGTTTTCATTTGCTTGAACACCGTAGTCATGGTGTATGTCCTGCGTACCGGCTCTGTGGTCTTCCCTTGGTGTCCTACAGAAAGCTTTGGGCTCTTGCCACAAGCTGGTGCTGGTAACTGACCATTGTTACACTTTTTTTTTTTTTTTTTTTTTTTTTTTACGTGAGTGAAGACAGGTAGATGAGACTGTCCCATACACACACGTTTTACATTCAAGACTCCTGGCGCTCCCACAGACCGAAGCGAGTCTGGTCGGTGTTGTACAGAGAAACCGGCTTTGTTTACATGCTCTCTCTGTTGGGTGTGTTTGGGTTGCAGTCTTTTTATATAATGCTCATCTTCTGTTTTTCGTACAAATATATTTTGTTTTAATTCCAGAGATTGGTGCATCAGACTGGTTACTGAAAGAGTAGAAGTGCCTTTTTCTATTGTTTCTTTTCCTTTGTCACTCCTCTCCCTCTTCTCGCCTTCTCCCTTTGTTCACCTTCTCTCCTTCCCCCTAAATTTCCTCTCGTGATACATGTGAATCCACAGAGAACTCCTGAATTCCCTTCCTTTCAATGCTCCGTGATGGTTCTGTCAGTGAAATTAATAAAAATTCTGACCCTTAAGACTCTTGTTTTATGGTATTTCACATTCCTGCCAGATTCTTCGGAGGGGGTTGCCACCTTTCCCCTCTTTCCCTCCTTTAAACGTTTACAGCCCCTTCCATGATTGAGGTGCAAAATAGGGCTTTGATTGTATGGTATGCATTGTTTTAAAGCTGATAAAACAACTTCACACTTGTAACTCATACAGCCTAAAATTGAGTCAATTTTGAGTTTTACAGTTTTGTTCGGAACATGAAATTGAAGTTTTCTGTACAACTACACTACCTTTCAAATGTTTGGGATTGATAGTTTATTTTTTTGTTTTTTGAAAAGTTTATGCTAACTGTGGCTGCATTTGATAAAAATACAGTATTGTGAAATACTGCAATTTAACACGTATCTATTTTTCAAATAATATTTTATTCCTGGTGAAGGTGAATTTTCAGTGTCACGTGATCCTTCAGAAATCATTCTAATATGCTGATTTGCTGCTCAAACATTATCAATGTTGAAAACAGTTTTTGTTGCTTTTTTTTTATTGCAAGTATTGTAAGTTTATTTATAAACTTTCGCTTTTGATCAATTTAATGCCTCCTAGCTGACAATCAATAACGATCGTGAAGCTGAATCATTTAAATTTGTGGAGCACAAGCAGGATTTTCTATACATAAGTCTTAAAACGGTAAGGTTACGTGACTTAAAAATAGCATGTTATTGAATACTTTAAGGGCTGCACTTTTATTTCCAGTGGTTTTTTTTATTTATTTTTTTTTCCTTCTGAAAGATGTTGCTATATGGTGACACCTTACCACACAGGATAAAAAAAAAACAAAAACGTATTGATCAACTTCAGGAGGTCAGAATAAATATGCATTTCTGACCTTACCTAAAACCGGTTAAGATTGAACAAACTCCTGAGTGCCATATTGGGTGATCGCTAGTCTAATATCGACATGGGTATCATAGGATGAGTGGATTGAGCAGCACATCCTCATTCCAGGGTTCCCACGCTTCTTGAAAGTACTTTTGAAATGTTAAGTACTGTAAGGTCTTTCATGACACTACATATGCTGGGGTGTGAATTTGATAGGTCCTTGATATAAAATAAATGGTGCTTGAAAAGTCCTTGAATCTGGTGTTCATGAAAGAGTGGGAACCCTGTCATTCTGTACTGGAGAAAAATAAAACCCTAAAAACAAACCCTTCAAAAAAATGTTAACTTTAACCAGACATTAAGGTGAATTTTAAAAGTTTCAATATAATTCTGCATCACTCATTAAATATCAAGGAATTACACAAATGTGCAAACCTCACAACTGTGTTTGTATTCTTAGGCTGCATTTACACTGCAGATCTGGATGCCCAAATCGGATTATTTGACTATATCCGATTTTTATGACGACCCGCTTACGGGACCCGTATCCAATATCTGCATTTACATACACAGGCTTAACTTGACGTGGCTCAATGCATCAGAGTCAGTGGAATTAAAATACCAAACTGCACACATTATTAATAAAGCATTCTTTGTATTGAAAAGATGAGATTTCACTCGAAAGAAGTCTCCACAACATTTAGCAGCCACCGTCACTGATAACAGCGGCAACGAGCACTCGGCATGATTTTAAAAGAAACACATTTTAGAGCCAGTTAGCCTCTTATTTAACACAAATGAACAAAATTAATACTCTGCTAGTCAACTAATCTTAGAGATGTTTCATTTGTAATAGATGTATCTTTACAGCGAGATGTTTCAGAAACATTTGACATCCAACTCGCATTAACGGGAATATCCGATCTGTCGGTTTACACGACAGGCGCAAATGCACCTATCCGATTCATATCAGATTTATTTCCACATATGAATGAGGCCTGAAACCGATCTGAGTATATCAGAATCCACGTGATTTTTTTCCTGCTTACACGGTCCTGGGCCATATCCGATCTGTGCCACATTGGAGGAAAAAAAAAATCGGAATTGGGTCACGTGAACTATGCCGTGTAAATGCGACCTTAACCTTTTGATGGGGAGAATTGGTAAGAAGAGTCCTTTTCAACAATAGTATGTTCCTGCACAACCGGAGGCTGCAGTTTCAGGACCGCGTTTCCAGGACCCTAGTTTTTTGTAACCGCGTCACTTACCGAATTGGATGATATAGCGGAAGCTGCAGTTTCAGGACCGTGGTGGTTTAGTTTGTAGTAATGTTTGTACACGTTATCAAAGATATTGAATCTCAGGAACATTTTTTTTTTCAATTGTGATTTTTGATTTAAAATGCATCAGAGGTTAATTACAAAGTGTGTAATACCTTTTTTGAGTCACAATTTAAAATTTTAACAAATAAATGTACATTTAAAGGGGTCATATGATGCGATTTCAATTTTTCCTTTCTCTTTGGAGTGTTACAAGCTCTTGGTGCATAAAGAAGATCTGTGAAGTTGCAAAGACTAAAGTCTCAAATCCAAAGAGATATTCTTTATAAAAGTTAAGAGTCAGCCACGCCCCCTAAAATGGCTCGTTCTAACACGCCCCCACATACCTACCTCACTATGTGGGAAGATTTGCATAACGCCGCCCAAATGTTCAAGCAAAGAAAGAAGGCGTAACTTTTATTCTCGCTGTAGTATTGTTGCCGCCGCCGCCATGTCATGAAAGTGTCATGTAGTTGTGAAAGCGAAATTACTTTGTTTGGTCTTCCAAAAGAGGACGATATCCGCTTCGTCATGCCTAGAGCTGATCCGTGCTGGACGCTGAGGAAAAACATCAACTTTGCGCTGTGGATCGCCGGATCGGCTTTCAC
>NW_015536497.1:3029413-3029756 GCF_001515605.1 Sinocyclocheilus anshuiensis | reverse complement strand
ATTACACCAAATACACCAAATAATGTTCTTTTTAGCAGCATCATATTTTTTTCAATTTATTTCAATCTTTATACAAAGGGGAAAAAGTGGATTACCTTAAAAGTCTTAGTTTATTGAAATATACTGTATATTGATTAACCCCCTTAAGTTTAAGTAATTAGCTCGTTATCAGGTAAAATAAAGATGGAATCAAATGGAATCAGCATTTGCAGTCACTAAATTACAGCCAGATATTTTAAAGGGGTCCTATTATGCTCTTTTACAAAGTCTTGGTTTTGATTTGGGGGTGTACTAGAACAGGCTCTCATACTAGGTTGTTCGAAAAACACATTATTTTTCACAT
>NW_015536497.1:3013047-3028827 GCF_001515605.1 Sinocyclocheilus anshuiensis | reverse complement strand
TGTGATTGGTTAGCTGGGTCAGTGTGTGCTGTGGGCCAGTGTGTGTTGTGATTGGTTAGCTGGGTCAGTGTGTGCTGTGGGCCAGTGTGTGCTGTGATTGGTTAGCTGGGCCAGTGTGTGCTGTGATTGGTCAGCTGGGCCAGTGTTTTGTGATTGGCAGCACTCGGCGCCTGGTCAGGAAATGTCACGCCCCTTACCATAGCAGCTGCGAGCTTCAGTGTAAAAATTGCGTCAAAATCAAATCAATTTGATCGCGATTTCAACCCGGATGATTGAAACCACTCTAAGTTCATCTGCCTTGGGAAAGCTAGCGTGTCTCCGACATAGTGATAACACTCGTTGCCTTCTCTAGTGCAGCTCAACCAGGTCTCGTCCCATTCGTCGATATTTGTGATATCACAAATCCCGGAAAATATGCATTGTAGTCCAAACGAGTCATTCGTTGTAGTTTTTGAAAAGTGATTTCTGTTACATAAAATATCTCCTTTTGAAGTGGACTTTGAGCTTTGTAACTTTGCAGGTCTTTTTTATGCTTAAACAGCAACATTACAGACTAACTAAAGTTGAAAAAGTGAAAAAGCATAATAGGACCCATAGAGAGGCAAGACACGAGACTCAAGAATGTATATTTATGGCAAACCATGGTGCAAAAACAATTATTTTGAGGAGATCGATACATTTAAGATAAAGATACAATAATTTGCAGCATAGTTAAAAGATAGTAAAGATGAATAAACGTGAGCATTGTTAAAGTACCACCAAATGCTCCTCAGATCCCTGTAACTAACCAAATCCACGAAATCACTTCATATTGGCCATGCAGAACATGACAGAAACTAACATGATAACCATGGACTGTATGTGGTGTAGACCTGCAGATGAACTATTAAAACTGCCAAACGTCTCATTCATCACTGCAAAACAATGCCAAAACGACAGGCTAATAACACATATTGTGGTGCAACCAGGCAGTCAGCGCAGTTTAATTATGAAACATGACTTAACTAATGGTAAAACAATGAGTATTAAACAAGTTTTCACACGAATACAGTAAGCTAGGCAAATCTGACACATCTCACATTATCAACATGCTTTTATCATCTTTTTAAGTTTAATTACTGTGCTGGCTAGATTTTCTTATTACAGTCATTAAGTCAACAAGGTTTCACAGATTGGTTCCACTCTTGTGTGTCACGAACTTCCAAAGCTCTGTATGGTCACGTGATTTTGCAAACCGTATATCCTCTGCTCCGCTTTGATTGGTTAGATATGGTGGAGAAAACAAGTCTGACCACCAGATGTCGCTAATGCGCACTGTGTTAAAAGCTTCGAGTAATGAACCTTTTTTCGGCACAATTTGATGAAAGCCTCAAACGGTTCAGAAAGCGTCGGTTTCCCATCACTAGTAATCACAGGGGTTTTCAAACCTGTCTTGGAGGAGCCCCAGCCCTGCACATTTTGTATGTCTTCCTCATCTAACACACCTGATTCAACCCATCAGCTCGTTAGTAGAGACTGCAAGACCTGGGGCAAGTTCAAGCTCAAACAGGTGTGCACCGTTTTGCTACGGTTTCCGGTTTGAACGACATGTTTCCTGGAAACGGTGTGCAACGGGGTTTGAGATGCGTTTTCTCTTGTTTGGTGGGTGTGTCAAAAATGTCAGCCCAATCAGCAGCAACAAGAAGTGGATTATCCTTCACCTGAAATGTTTGTCTTTTCATCCTGAAATGCGAGGCAAATGTTGGATCACAATAATTAGGAACCACAGTTTCCACAAATCCCTTCACTCGATTGGGATGTTCTCCTTTATTCTGGAGGGCAAGGGCAGTGACTGTAACATCGAGCATATTTTGCAGTATTAAACACGTATTTATACCGATTTCATCAGGCTCCGAAAATTCTTCAAAAATAACACAAAGAATGGCCTTCTCAGCTGCCATAGTTGCAACTCTTGCGTCATCAGAACAGTGTGTTCAACGCACAACCGTTTCCGTTAGAAAAACGTTTTGCACCATTTTTGTCGGGGCTGAACGCAGCCCTGAATTGGGTGTGTCTGATAAGGGAGACATACAAAATGTGCAGGGCTGGGGGTCCTCCAAGACAGGTTTGAAAACCCCTGACCCTGAAGACCGTTATTAGCTTGTTCAGGTGTGTTTGATTAGGGTTGGACCTAACGCTGCAGGAAAGTGGACCTTGAAGGCCAAAATTGAGAATCCCTGCATTATACTCATCTACCTGTAAAAACAACAACACAGCATTAATCCTGACTTCCTCTTTACCATGGTACAGGAATCCCCCACTCTTGTCTACGATAGCTATGGAGCCTTTTGTTATCTATTTTTTACGTTTAAGTTCAGAAAGAACCCAGCAACCCAAAATGTAAGGCAGTTTTGCACCTTCACATTTCTTGGATTATTTCATTCCTTGCCTAGCATTTTATTTTGAAGTCAGTTTCACTATGAACTTGTCATTGGGTTCCTGCATGGCTTGAAATTGAGTGGAATTCCTTAAAGCTGCATCTCTGCATCTCTACATCCACATCTCCACTCTTCCCTGCCTGATCATGATAGCTGTCTCCAAAAAAAAAAAAAAAGAATAAATTCCTGAAGCAATTACAAAAATAAAACAAATGTCTAGTACATTGAGGTATGTGGAGTATTGGAGTCCCAGCTGCTCCAGGAGGCCTTTCTGTGTGGAGTTTGTTTGTTCTCTCTGTGTTGACGTTGGTTTCCTTTTGGTTTCTTCCGCAATCCAAAGACATTCAGGACAGGTGAACTGGAGACTGTAAGTGAGTGTGAATATAAATGTGTGTGTGTTTGTCATCCCTGTGATGGACTGGCCGTCTGTCCAGGGGGTTTTCCTGCCTATGACCCAGGAAAGGCTCCAGCCTCCCCATGACCCTAGGACAAGTGCTTTGGAAAATGTATGGAATAGATGGATGGATGTACTGTGAGTGTTCCTCCCTCTCTGCCCTCTCTTTTTTTCCCCACCAATGTGTCTTCCTTGATCCATGTTTCCAAACAAAATCATTCTGAAGGCATCTATCGTATTTGTTTATCAAAAAGATCACCAAAAAAAAAAAAAAAAAAAAAAAAAAAAAAAAAAAAAAAAAAAACTACAAATAGGACATCTGGCTTGGCTTTCAGCTGAAATTGCAGCTAGTTGTGTTTGGAATAATTATTATTCAACTTCACGGTAAATATTCTGCTAAGATTTTGACATTTCAGCATAATTCCTGCAGAAATGGACAGAGTTTACCATTGTTCTGATCTGAAAGTGCTTTTATCCGTTTTGAAAGCAGTGTGTTAGCAACTGAAAATGTGCTGAAAATATAGTGTTTTGCAGGTTGTAGAGTATGAATGACAAAAGTGTTTGTGGATTTTGAGAAATGTGGTCACTGAATGCATTTTGTCTGAAAGCAATGAAAAATGATTCACAGTTCGTTTAGCATAGGCTTCTGTACTGCTGAATGTGTGAACAGTTTTGAAAATGTGGCTTCAGTATTGAGCAATGCTTGTTAGCAATTGAAACAAACTGAAAAAAATAAAATAAAAAAAGCAGAATTGGGAATCAGATCTTAACTATGTTTTCACAGACGAGGAATGGTAAAAGGTCCTTTGCCCTATTCCTCCCCTATTTGTGCTTATCACTCACTCACTAATGCAGTTTAAGTTATTAGACAGAATTTATTGGACAACATTGATTAATAGACTAAATTGAATAATTTCAACCCAGATCAAGATTCTGATAGATGTCGACAAGCTCCAGCAACCCTTTGCCATACTTTTTGCCCAAGATTCAGTTTTCTGGACATATTCAAGTCAATTTCTGGTCTCTAGATGTTGAACCATGTCTCCAAGTGGCATTATTTGGACTTAATCCCAAATATGTATCTCTGCCATTTTTCACACTCAGATATTCTAGCCTTTTTTTACCTAATAAACTGGAAAAAGCCTCAGTTATCATATATATATATATATATATATACATATATATAATAAACTTTATTAGTACACCTTAGTTAGCTAAGTAGCAATGACTATTTGTATTTTTATTAACAAACATTAATAAAGATTCATAAATACGGTAGCAAATGTGTTGCTCATTGATAGTGCATGCTAGTTAATGCATTAACTAAGGAAGGTTATTGTAAAGTGTTTCCCAATAATTTACCATAGTAATAGTATCAGATAAAACACTATAGTGATATAGTTATTTTGATGTGACAGTGGTGTCTAACACAAATAACTAGTAACTATGATATTTTATCCGAAACTATGGTTACCATAGAAAATATTTGTAGGGAGCATATTGAACATCCTCTAATAACTACAAAAATGTTTTAGTTGAAAAATATACATTATCACTGATCAAATATTTAAAGATAATATTGTAAATGAACTTTGAATCGACCTCTCTGAAAGCTTGTGCAAGCCACTGAAAAGACTGATAAAATATGGTGAGATCAATGATGTTGCTTGAGCAACAGTATTTCTTTTTATTAAAATAACAGCTGCTCCAGAAAACTTGTTTTTATACTGGGTTTGTTCTGTTTTATCTTGTTTGCTGAAGATACTATCCAAGCATATGACTTTGTGACCCTCGTTTTCAACTTGAAAAGCAAATATAACCATGAAAATCCAGGACAGGAGGAAAATGGCGTTGGTCCAGCAGGTCCATCAGCCTTTCATATAAGCTGTTAATGCACAGATGCTGAGATGTTTTTATACCTCACACAAATGCAAGAAACCTTTGATTCCGTTATTGGAAGAAAACACAAAAACATAGTTTAAAAACTCAAAAACCGATACATACTGGGTTTTTATGTTCAGATGTTAATGTTGACCACAGAAGTTCACTTATATTTGATGTAAGGCAAACTGAACATATATGAGTTATGATTATGAAAGAGGCTGCCCTCTGTGTGAATAAGGTTTGTAAAACCTGAGTAAATTGGTTGTAATGACTCAAAGCGACAGTAAGTTATCAATTTATTAGCAACTGGTTGACATTTGGCAAATTATAAGATGACATTTACCATGTATGGACAGCAGAAACAGATTATTCCCACACGTTCTTCTGACAGAAGGAAACTGCCTGTAGGAGTTCCATAAATACATAACTTAAAACATTCAGAACATAAGATAAAGATTATTTGAACGCTAGAATTTGCACACTTATTCATTTAAAAAGCTTTTCAGTGCACTTACCCCACAGTCGACAGCAGTCTGGAGGTCTCTGCAGCTGTACATTGGTCCAAGGCTACAGGGGGCAGCAGCAATGACAGGCTTCCTCTCACCAGAAACACACAAATTTGCCCTCTAAATGGTCAAAGAAAAGAGAAAAATATCTTATTTGAACATTTCAAACTATTAAGTTCATTTAACCATATCATATTTGTTAGAAACTCAATTGAAGTTTATAAAATGTATTCAGTTTTTGTGAAGGGTCATCTGGTGTACACTCACATGATATGAAGACTGTACTCATTACCACGGTAACGTTTTCCACTCAATTATGACGTAATAAGATCCTATGTCATTAAAATGACTTTTTTTCCCCTTGAAACGATGTTTTCTTACAAAAATGACATATTTTGTCATAAAAAAAACAATGTTTTTCTCATTATAACAAGATATTATATGGTTACAAAAAGACTGTTTGTACATGATGTGGTAAGCCTATACCTACTGATCTATAGGCCTATTCAAGAATATAGGCTATATCAGTGCTTTACACCAGTGGTTCCCAACCCTGGTCCTGGAGGCACCCCAACACTGCACATTTTGCATATCTCCTTTCTCTGACACACCAGTTTCAGGTCTTGGAGTTTCTACTAATGAGCTGATTACCTGAATCAGGTGTGTCAGAGAAAGGAGATATGCAAAATGTGCAGTGTTGGGGTGCCTCCAGGACCAGGGTTGGGAACCACTGCTTTACACAACAGATTTCAGGTAAACAAATTGGTGTGCTCACATTTATCTTTGGATAGCAAATTTTTGCAGGTGAAATCATTTTAGTAGGAATCCATGCGATCAGGAAATTCACGTGAGGGTGAAAGATTTCCTCACGCACATTTCACATTGGATTCAAGCTGATCAATCAAATTCACCAAGCTGACCAACTAAGCCTGAAAACCTGCTTGGTTTAAACTTTAAAGTGACATCTGGTTGAGTTGTGCTTCATAAACTGTTAAACAATTGACAATGAACAACAGACCTTTTTTAACTTATCTATTTTGGATAAAAAAAATAAAATAAAAAAGAACAATGGTAAATGTGACCTCACATTAACATTTCTTAAAAAGACAGTTCACCCAAAAATGAAAATTTGCTGTTAATTTATTCACCCTCAGGTCATCCAAGATGTAGGTGACATTTTATCTTGAGTAGAACAGTAAAGAAGATTTTTAGCTGAAACCGTGCTCCTTGGTAATTCATAAAATGCAAGTCAGCAGCTGCCCGTTTTTGAAAATAAAAAAAAGCATATCAAGGAACACAAAATTAATACCCGTAGCTCCTAGACTATATATTGAGGTCTTATGAAGTGAAATGATTGGTCTGTGCAAGAAACTGAACGTTATTTACAACATTATTGCCTGAAATCCAGAGCCTTGGGCAAACGGGTAAATCTGATTATTTTCTGTGACAGTTTGTTTCAATGAACTGGTTCAGTTCACTATACATAATCACACAATGACGTAACGTATGCAATTATATTATTAAAGCACCCAACAATGATGTGAAACGTGGATGTTTTACATGTCTAAAGCATATAAAGTGAATAAACTCAGTTCAGACTGTCGGAGGAACCGGAGCCCTGAATGAGTCTAGCAAAAACTAGCATCATAGGGTATGATGGCTGAGTGTTTTGGCTCATTTCGAGTTGGAGTGACTGTCAGGCACGTCTGAAAGTGAGTTTTGATTTAGTAACTTGTAGATCTGTGCTGTTTCAGACGGTTCAGTCCAATTTGGTGAACTTGTTCATCTAGTTCATTAAAAAGAACCAGTTAAAAAAAAAAATATTCGTTCATGAACCGGACATCATTCCGGACTGTTTGCCTGACGCTCTGGATTCCAAATAATAATGTTGTAAATAATGTTCAGTTTCTAACACGTTTTGCTTCATAAGACCTCAGCATATTGTCAGGAGCCATGGGTATTCCACGGGTGTTTTTACCTTACAAATGTCCAGCGCTCCCTGCTGTTTGCTCAGAAGCACACGGAGCTGGTTCCCATGACGCTGCACGTAAGTCTCACACTAGATGAGATGTAGAAATTATAGTAAACTTGCAAATTAAGGGCACTCTAAAGTCATTCATTTAAAGGAGCAGAATGATGTGTAACCTTTGGCATAGCACTGGGGTGCAGCTGGCAGACGGTGTCCAGGAATGAAGCAGCCTGGTGCTCGGTGGCATTGGGGCCCAGATGAACATGAGTCAGAACCGCCAATGTAAGGCAAGAATCACAATCAGAAAGTGCCACAGCTGCTGTTCGATAAAGAGAGCGGGAGGAAGAAACCGGATGGGAGGTAAAAGAATTTGTTTATAGGGACAAAACAAAACAAAATGATGAATATTTTTGTGAATTGTTCCTTTCATAATGTTACAGAATTGTTATTCTTGAATTGTAATTCAAAGGCAAAAAAATAAAAATACTGTAACTCAAAAGTCTGAACTCTAACCATTGACGGGATGCTCCCATATTTCACAAAAACGAAGCAGAGTGCATATGAAGTTAGGAGAAGTGTTGTTCAGTAGCATGTCAACCAACAGTTGGACGTATTTTTCAACCATCTTATTGCACCGTGGCTGAACCAGAGAAGGAAACTCACTGCACAAACTCTCCAGCAGCGCAGTTATGATGCTCTGTAGGGTACAAAATCACAAACACTTAACACTTTTAACTTACTAGTTAAATGAAATTCCTGGTGAAAAAGAAGTGCGCTTTAGCATGTTTTTAAAAAGAGTAGTTATTATGGAAATAATATCCTTTAATATAATATACTTAAGTGCAATTTAAATATTCAGTTCAGTTGTTGCCTTAAATTGGTAAATAAGTTTGGTTGTATAAGTCATTTCAACTTAAACTGGCTTAAATTTTGTTGTATCTCATACAACTTATAAAAAAGTTGAAATTGCTCAACTTATTTTGATGAGTTAAAGTAATGTAAAAACATAAGTTGCCATGACATATAATTTTTTTTACAGTGTGTGAGCTGAATGTAATGATTTTTGACACATAACTGAATGTTAAATGTAATTGAATGACATGTATTATAATTTAAATGAAGTGCTAAATAAACGAGTGCTCTTTTGACCCACTTAAGTAGGACTTAAGTACATTTTATATGTAATTTTACACCTATATTGTGTTTGAAATACTACTGACAAGCATATGTTAAACTAACATATACTCTAATGTCATTGCTATTGAAACTTGTATGTTGTACAGTATTGAAATATATTTGTAATTATACCATTGTCATGATTAAGTTGCAATTTAGTACATTTAAAATATATTAACTTTAAATGTAATATTGAATATCACACTACAGTTGAAATTATAATCAAGTACTTTACATGTGCTTTAGTATGTCAGTCAACACTTCAAAAGAAGTGTACTTCTTTAAAGCATGACAAAAGATGATTAAAAATGATTTAGAATATAATTTAAAGTAAAACATAATCTGGCATTATTACAAAATGCACTTTTTAAAAGTGTACTGAAGTTTGTTAAGAAACATAGTCATTAAAGTGTACTTATTAAGTGCACTTAAGTAGCCTTTTGTTTTATTAATATTATATTATCTGAAAGTACAGTTGTTTTTTAAAATACTTTTAAGATTTTAAGTACACTACAAGTGCACACTGAATACAATTAAGCACACTTCTTTTTCACAAGGGATAGCATGCAGTGTATACTACACACTATTGAGTAAGAAGTATGCTATTATTCTGAACTCTGCCCATGTGTAATGTGATTTTTCACCTGAGTCCTCTCTCTGGGAAACAGATACTCAAGTGTGCTCACAACGTATGTGCAAACAGAGCACTGAATGGACGTCTCTATCTGTGTTAGAGAGCAGAGAAACTTAGTCCGCTGTGCAGAACATGCTAACAACAGCATCTAAATCACTTCCTCTACATGTTACCTTCATAGTTGTCACTGGTACAGTTTTTGACATGTGCTCAAGCAACAGATCTCTAATCTTGGTACTGCCCCGTCCTCCACACATTCCAAGAAAAGCACAGATGTCACTGGGTTGCTGAAGTGAGAGATTGATGGGATTAGCAGTAAAATAAACAGCAGTGGTTCTCAACCAAATACGAATCGAAACAATACAATGTCCTATAGATCAAATGCATGTTTTAATCTAACTATATACCGTACCATCATGCTGGAAATGAAGGTGATGGCCAGAGGAAGCATCTTTTCCACCTCAGTGTGGCAGATTTGAGTGATTTGGGGAGGCAACTTATCACACACTTGCTCAAGAGTGGCAATTAATTTGGCCTAAAAAATTAGATGAATGATTGCATTGATATTACAAAACAAAATTTATTTACGGTGGCTCCAAAAATGATTTGGACATCAAATCTTAAAGTATGAATGCTATTACAGTTACAAATATCAAACCAAGTGGCATTTATTTTAAATGAGGATTTTCACTTTTCATGCAAAACATTTTACAAAAACCATAAACAAATAATTTCGACACATTCTAGTTGTTAAAAGTTAGCAGATAAATGTGATGAAATACACCTGTGTTGTGAGGTAAAAGAGAGATTCATACATTAAAATTAAAAAAAAAAAAGCCTTGACACCAGTTGGTTGACAGTCATCGCAACAATATTCTGAGAAAAGCTTGTGCAATATGTATTTACACACTTGGTTTGATATTTTCTGTCTGTGTAATACCTAGGTGTGTCTTAAAGGAATATTCTAGGTTCAGTATAACTAAAGCTCAATTAACAGCATTTGTGACATGATGTCAATTACCACAAAAAAATATTTCAGCAAAAAAAAAAAAAGCGAAAATCTGGGTTACAATGAGGCACCTACAATGGAAGGGAATGAGTCCAGTTCATAAGTGTTAAAAAGTATGTTAAAATCAGTAAAACAGTTACGTCTTCTCATGAGATTGGGTTGAAAAAAATTGCTTATGAATATTTTCTGTGTAAAGTTATATCCAATTTTACGACTTCAGGCCATGACAACACAACAACCGGTAAAATGACGAGAACGACATAAGTTTAAGAAACAAAAGTTTTAACAGAAGAATTAGTGGAGGGTTTTTATGAAATTATATTTAAAAAATATATTTAACTGCACTTAAACACTCACATTCACTTTAATTGTAGTAACCTCTCTTTTTTTTCTTTACAGTAACCTCCCTTTTTTTTAAAGAAAAGTCATTGTGGTAATCAACAGTATTCCACAAGTGCTGTCCATAGAGTTTAAAACAGAATATTCCTTTAAGAAGATAAAGCATCATATTTAGTCATTGTATATTGCATATAAATCTGATTGTAGGTAAGGTAGATATCATACAGAGTCTGTGAAGGACCATATCTGTGGTTGATAAAGTGGGCAGGTGAGAAACACACACCAAAATCATCAGGTTTATGAGTGAGAAGTTCAAAACGAGACACCATAAAAAGATCAGAAGCAATACAGTTCTGCTTTTCAACACAACTTCCTTATGTCTTTCAAATCTTCTTTAAGACATGCTGAAAATCATGCAAATCTGAGATAAAAGAAGTTGGAATCACGTTAAGACTGTCTTCCTTAAAAGCTTTGGCGGTGATTCTAAATTCACTAATGGATGCTGATTTTCAGTGCATTGTTATAAACTAGCATCCAATCTGCTTCTCCTAGATAAAGGTAAAGCACTGTATCTCAGACATCATGGGACCATGCATTTTTATTCACTATAACGTGTGTGTGTGTGTGAGAGAGAGTGTGAGTGATCTACCTGGAAGTCTTCATTGGAAAAGAGGTCCTTCAGGAGCTCAAAAATCTGAGTGCAGTCCTGACACATGTCACCCATCTACAGTATACAACATATTGTAGAATATTCAAAGTTTCTATTGCTTTATTTGTAAAAATGTTGTCTTATCAAATGTTTAATGTTAAAGGCGCAGAAATAAAGAGAAGTGAGACTTGTGGGACTCTTAAAAGTTTGTGGTTGGTGTATTTCAGGTGCTGTGTGAAGGGCTTTGAGGATATGAAAATGATAACTTCTATTTTCTTTAATCAATCAACTGCATCTGTCTTAGAAATAAGAATAATTCTGGATCTGGAATATGTGTTTATGACATTTAGCATTATCATTTTTCTTAGCCAGGAGGTCATTTTTTTAAGAAACAAAACTAAAGAAAATAAGCCCAGTCCAGCCGGTTTTAAATGCAGATTTACAGGATCGGTTTGTTTAACAAGTATGTAACAAACGAAACAAAAGCAACATTCCTAAAACTCACCGCATTGTCATCCGCACCCATCAGGACATTCGTCATGCCTGTTCTATCAAGAACAGATCTTGTTTTGACTGTTAAAAACAAAGCGTTTTCAAGAAACTCACTGAACTTACATGAAAGATGAAAACGACAGTGCAGGCTATATGTTCAGAATTGCATGTGTTTGGAAAAGAATTTACAGCATTACAATATTTCTGTGAGAAATGTGTATAGATGTAAAATGTAAACAAATTCACACTAGTTTTGAGGGAGATATTTGTAGAAATTAAAAAAAAAAAATTGTAAATTGCCTTGTTGGCTAAAATCAGGCACACTTTTTAATATAGCTCATTTTCTGTGAGAAATGTGTATAGATGTAAAATGTAAACAAATTCACACTAGTTTTGAGGGAGATATTTGTAGAAATTTAAAAAAAAAATTGTAAATTGCCTTGTTGGCTAAAATCAGGCACACTTTTTAATATAGCTCAAGATTATATTTCTTGTCACACACCATTATTCCATATTTGTAATTCAGTAAATATTCACACAGATCATTTCATTTACCTGAGCCTAGAAGGGCAGTGAAAAAGAGAAACACCAGTTTAAAGGCAGTCATGTCTTCAGTCACCGAAGGTCGCAGAACCAATGTAAAATTCTCAAATTTGGCCCTGTATATAGCGACAGGAAAGTTCACCTCAAAGAGGAACTACCCTTTATATACGACGCCCCAAAAGCACAACCCAGGCGTGATAACATAGAGCCTGTGCAAATGAGAAAGCTGTAGGCCTACTGTACAAATACTGTTGCTTAATCACATTATTCGACAAATAAAGCCAATATTTGTCACGTTTCCAGATTTGTAAGTCTTGCTTGGGCATGCATTTCTAGTTAAATGGCTCATAGTCAGGATAGAGCCATTCTAAAACACATGGCGGACCATAAAACGGGTGAAAAAAATCTCATAGACTTACTCTGATGGAGGGACCTGAGTCATTACTAGAGACCTGGGTCTGCTCTTTAGAACTGAGCATCCAACTAGTAACCACACAGCTTAGCAAATGCACAACAACACATTAAAAACTATTCAGAATACCTTAGCAACTACATAGCAATCCCACAACACCCTAGTAACATAGTGGCAAATCTTGCACAGGCACCACCAAAATAGCATTTGTAATAAAGTGAATATTTAACCAACTGAAAGAATTGAAAAATACTTACACTCTTCTGCATAGCTGATGGGTTTCAGAACAAACATTTCATGTTCAGTTTATTCAGTAGATAAATACTCACATTATGTCAACGATGGGATAATCCTAGTCACATATTGTAACTGATTAATAAATTTTTTTCAAACTCATTTTAATATTAAATTAAATGTTGGCATTGTATAGCAATTATAATAATGATACTGTCACAAAAGAACATATTTTGAGGAATGTTGGTAACCAAACAGTTGATGGTTTTGACTTAGTATGAAAAAATATACTATGGAAGTCAATGACTACCATCAACGGTTTGGTTACATTCTTCAAAATATCTTCTTTTGTGTTCAATAGAAGAAAGAACCTCACAAGTTAGCAACAACTTAAGGGTGAGTAAATGATGACAGATGTCTTATAAATGTCTTTACTGTCACTTTAGATCAGGGGTCACCAAACTTGTTCCTGGAGGGCCGGTGTCCTGCAGGGTTTAGCGCCAACCCTAATCAAACACACCTGATCCAGCAAATCAAGCTCTTACTTTGTATACTTGAAACTTCCAAGGCAGGCGTGTTGAGGCAAGTTGAAGCTAAACTCTGCAGGACAGCGGCCCTCCAGGACCGAGTGTGGTGGCCCCTGCTTTAGATCAATTTACTGCATCCTTGCAGAAAAGAAGTATCAGGTGAAGTACCCCCCCCCCCAATGAACAGATTAGATAGATAGATAGATAGATAGATAGATAGATAGATAGATAGATAGATAGAATACAATAGAATCTTATTGACCCTGAACTTTTGAATGCTGATTCTATGTTAACAATTACTAACCTCCAATGCCAGCAGGGGGAATATAAACTCACTGTATGCTCCAGTGTTTCTAAAGTAAAATGCAAGCTTGAAATGAAACCACCTAGTGGATCCTCACATGATCTGGCTTCCATATCTTGAAACATTCCTGGCCAATAACATCTAGCTCTGACCAGCTTGAAAGTGCGTTCTACCCCCTGATGCCCATGTTTGTCATGTAACCCACGAAGGACTTCCTCCTTCAAACTCTGAGGTAGGAGCACCTGTTTAATCTGGCCTTGTCTAGTATCCACAAATTGGCGATACAAGACTCCTTCCTCCTCTACCACCTTCTCCCATTGCCGCAGAAGTTCCAAGGTCTTACCATCCTCTTTAGCCCTCGCCAATCTGCCAGGTTTTACTCGCTGACTCCAATACACAAGAAACCTTGCAATAATGGGGTCGACCTGCTGTTGAGCTGCCCACACTGCCGATGAAAACACAGGGAAGCTACATGTGGTTGTCTGCTCATTTACCATCACTATATGACCCTTCTCTGGAGTTTGATTAAAAATGCTCCCCCCAAATGCAGGTTTAGCTATTAACTGGGTTTGTCGTGACAATGCATCCGCCCCCCCATTTTGACGCCCTGGTCTATAATGAATTTCAAAGTCAAATCTAGCCAGCTCTGAGACCCACCTCTGCTCGACGGCACCAAACTTGGCAGTCTGCAGATGGCTCAACGGATTATTATCCGTAAACGCTATAAATTTGTGACCTAACAAATAGTCACTAAACTTATCTGTGACTGCCCATTTCAATGCCAACAGCTCCAACTTCATGGCACTATAATTCTCCATGTTCCGCTCGGATGGCCTTAAACCACGACTTGCATATGCAATCGGTCTTCTTCCCCCTTTCCCTTCTTGGGACAATATTGCTCCCAAGCCCTGATGACTAGCGTCAATTTCTAAATAGAAGGGCTTTGTAAAATCTGCATAGCCAAGTACCGGGGCAGTAACTAGCTTCTCTTTTAATACCTGGAAAGCCAATTCACACTCAGAACCCCACAGTTCACCAAGTGGCACTCTAGTGGTCTTTGACTTACCTGCCTTTGGTGTAGCCAATGCTGCAAGGGCATGCAGGGGTGCTGCCAGCTGAGAACAAATTTTTACAAATCGCCTGTAATAGCCTGCAAAACCCAAAAAAGATTTAAGTTCTGTTACTGTACCTGGTCGTGGCCATTGGGCCACCACCCGGGTTTTCTCAGGATCTGTTGCAACCCCCTCAGCAGATATCACATGTCCCAGATAGGACACTTGGCGCTGGAAAAGCGAACATTTACTCCATTTTACTTTTAGGCCACACTCCCTAAAACGTGAAAGAACTAACCTAAGACGACTAAGATGTTGTTCAAAAGATGACGAGAACACAACCACGTCATCTAAATACAGAAGCAAAGACTGAAAGTTAGGGCTCCTGCGTACCTCAGGTGTGCTATATCTTATCTCCTGTTTAGCTCCCCCCTCCAAATGATCATAGAGAAATGCTGCCTGTTCTCTTTCTCTATATTGTCGGTAATTCATAGAGTTCTGCACTTCATCAACCCAATCATAATAGGAGATAGTACCTGGATCACCAGAAAACATTAACATCTTTTTATCTTTAGGCACATAAATCACTTCAACAGATGTTGTAACTTTACTTGTGGAGGCCGACGAGGCCGCTGAATAAGCCAGGCCTGCATCTGAAGGAAGTAATTCAAAACAGTGACACAAACCAGCTCCTAAAACAGAGCCAGAAAGAGACCCTCCTTATTGTGCTAGGACATTCAAAATCATTTTTTAAAACACCACACATCGAATAACATATATAAATACACCAATACACATTTCAATACAGCACAATATAAAACAAACATACATTTCAACCATATATATCACATACCTAGTACCAGCTACGACAACAGTTTTCCAACTCTGGCACAAACCATCATTGCCGTCTGCACAAAACATTTAAATGCACATGATTATACAAAATATCACACTTTTAAAAAGTATTACATCAAACATTGTCACATACCTAACAACAGCTACAACAACTGTTTTCCAAAGCTGGCATAAACCATCATTGCGGTCTCCAAGAAAGAAATCACAACCACCCATCTGGCATTCAGCGTGCACGCCGCCATTACCCCAAAGCTAATACCATGCCATTCATAAAGGACGCGATGCTAGAAACTACCGTACTCCCCCTACCAAACAGGACTACCATAAATACTATAGTGGTTGTAACCATCACATTATCAAAAATAATCTACTCTAGAGGGACTA
>NW_015536497.1:3010709-3013037 GCF_001515605.1 Sinocyclocheilus anshuiensis | reverse complement strand
AAGTTAAGGTGATGAGTAGACTGAAGTTGGGCTCAGGTGGTTGTGCTGTGGGATGTGTTTCCCATACATTTATTTATTTGTGGTGCCACAATATCAAAAATTACAGATTTTCCAAAAGGCTTCGTTGAATAAACATGAGCACATACTGCACATTTAAAAATCATAACGAGGCATGCGTGTTTTTATATCACTGTATTTCTGAAGGAAGACGATCTTTAGAAAATTTCGATGTCATTTTCATTTCATCTTGCATGTTATATGCCTGATAAAGCAGCGTTTGTGAGCTGAGCGCTGCTGTGTGTACAGCCCTTACTGGGGAAACCTCTGTTTCTCCCGCTTTAAAGCACCTCCTGCTGGCAGAGAAGGAATTTGCATTTTCAGTAAGTCCATCTGATTTATGCACCAAACATATTTTGCTTGTTATTGTAAAGCCTATCTATGACAAGCAATCGATTTCTCCACTCAAATCGTCCATGTAACCGTCATTTATTAACAACTCGACAAAAGTTCTAAAACATAAATAGGCTTAGCTGGTAGCAAGTTGATACCGGAAGGGTTCAACACCCCCCAATATATCGTGTGCAAATGTGCAATACTTTATATCAGACATAAATAGTAATTCAAAACAGTGACACAAACCAGCTCCTAAAACAGAGCCAGAAAGAGACCCTCCTTATTGTGCTAGGACATTCAAAATCATTTTTTAAAACACCACACATCGAATAACATATATAAATACACCAATACACATTTCAATACAGCACAATATAAAACAAACATACATTTCAACCATATATATCACATACCTAGTACCAGCTACGACAACAGTTTTCCAACTCTGGCACAAACCATCATTGCCGTCTGCACAAAACATTTAAATGCACATGATTATACAAAATATCACACTTTTAAAAAGTATTACATCAAACATTGTCACATACCTAACAACAGCTACAACAACTGTTTTCCAAAGCTGGCATAAACCATCATTGCGGTCTCCAAGAAAGAAATCACAACCACCCATCTGGCATTCAGCGTGCACGCCGCCATTACCCCAAAGCTAATACCATGCCATTCACAAAGGACGCGATGCTAGAAACTACCGTACTCCCCCTACCAAACAGGACTACCATAAATACTGTAGTGGTTGTAACCATCACACTACTGTTAAATAATAGAGGAGCAAGATTAACTAAGAAGTAAGTAGTAGCAAATTTAGGACAAAGGTAGTTCCTTATTAGATATTTGATAATTATTAAATAAAAATATCCTCATTGAGAACTTTAGGCCTACTTGCGAACTATGACCAGTTAATAAAGAATAAACAATCAATTGCTAATCACAACAGTAACGTCTTAAAAGTGAACAATTGGGTTCTTTGTGGAAACTAATTTATGAATATGATATCCCCCAAATAAGTTGGCTACATTTTAAAATTGTGACTACTACTCTTACCAAAGGATGGATGCTCTCCGTTTATTTCAAACTTAAACATAGAATAATAATAAAAAATAATAATTCACTTAAAAATGGTAATAATTAGGAAGTGATGCTGACAAGCTCATGATTGAATTAGTTCACAATTATGAGCACTGTTTTGTGTCGGTTCAATATGTATCCCACTCCAAAAGACCTACTGGTAAAATATCACTAGTGCTTCACACAAATGTATGACTGTACAGTATGTGTCAGATATAAAATGTTAAATAACTTATTAATTTACTTGTGAGTAATTATTGAGGGGTTAATGGGTTTTTCACTTTAAAATAATGGTCCAGATCACTAGTTCCTTAGTAGCACTTTAGCTTTAAAGTGAAAAACACCTTAACCACTCAGTAATTACCAAGTAATTTAATAAGTTATTTAACATATTTTATATCTGACACATACTGTGCAGTTATACATTTGTGTGAGGCACTAGTAATATTTTACCAGACACTGTAATCTGGAATATGCGGTTTTGTGCTTAACACAATATAAATGCAGTCGATGCCTTCATTAAGAATGTGAATTGTTTTTGTCAAGAGAACATCATTATTTATACTCAAGAAAAGTCCTCCCCAGCCTACTGTCACTAAAGGTATAGGTCTTTTGGAGTCGGAGACATACTGAACTGATACAAACTAGAGCGCATAATTGTGAACTATTATTAACATTTTTAAATGAATTATTTTTATTATTATTCTATGTTTTTGTTTGAAATAAATAGAGAACATCCATCCATTGGTAAGAGTAGTAGTCACAATTTCAACTTGTAGCCGACTTATTTGGGGGATATCATATTCATAAATTAGTTTCCACAAAGAACCCAATTGTTCACTTTTAAGA
>NW_015536497.1:3005050-3010476 GCF_001515605.1 Sinocyclocheilus anshuiensis | reverse complement strand
TTTTTTTTTTTTTTTTTTTTTTTTTTTTTGTAAATAAAACAAAGATAATTGGAGTATGGGTGAATACTGGTAAAGTGGGCCACTTTGTTAAACTTTTTCTTTTCTTTTCATTATTACCTTTTTTTAAGGTCCAGCTCAATTCATTTGAATTCAGTTCATAATGTGTTATTTGGAAGGTATATACCAATAAATATAAAAATATTGAGATCATGAGATCAGCTGGTCTGGTAAAGTTGGCCTCTTATTAAAAAAAATGATCCTGTATCTTAATTGGAAATTATAAAAACACATTTTTTATGTTTATTAACACATTTTATCAAATATGTTCAACAATGTATTTATTTATTTACAATATGTAAATGTAATATTGTAACACCCTTTTCTGTCTCTTTTCTCTAAACACAATTTAATTGTGATCATAGTTTAAAGCTGTATACTCTGCATGTAAGTTTTGCTTCTCTCGTCCTTTTTTCACTCCAGATTTAACCTAATGCCTTACCTTCGTTTCTGCTTTCTTTTTCCTTTCTTACATCTCTGACTTGAATTTACTGACTGCACACTTCTGTTTTCTAAAAAATCAATCATGCATATAAATTATAAAACAATCAGAATGTTAGTTTATTTCATGAATGTGAGTAGAATTACTGAAGGTTCAAGGTGCCTCGCTGTATCTAGCACATTCAGCCAAAGTGGGCAAGCAATATTTAACCACCTTACAAGAAAAACAAAAAATCATGTATTTTTTGTATTTTAATCCATGTCAACTGCAGCAACAAATAATACAAGTGCTGTCATAATAATATGTGTTTACATGCAGTGATCACCTTAAGTTAGAAAAGAAAATTCTTGCTACTATTCATGATGAGAAAGTCCTCCTTTGTAGTGTGACCACAATCACCAAGCTAAAACTATTTTATAATGTAAAGAAATAGTGTTCCATTAAATACGACCATGCTCAGAAAGTGCTTAAACACATTAAGCACAGTACAATCAAGCATAAACAGCCCACTTTATCTGAATTCACCCTACGTTTTACAAGAAAATACCATTTCAGTTTTTCTTCCTCAAAATGTTGTTTACTTCAATGTTACTTGCTTTTTCTTTGTAATTGTTTTTAAAACGCAATAGTAATTTCTAAATGTGAAAATAGTTTCCATAGCAATTTTTTCCCATTGTAGTTACACAGCCAGATTTATTGCCCACATATCAGATTGATGAATTATGCAGTATTATGTTTATAACAGCTTGAAACACAAACGTTGTTTCCATTGCACTGGGCATGAATTTGTGTAACTGCGGTTAAGTTGCGTTTCTTAAGAAATACATTGTTGAACAACTGGGACTTACGTATATTAGTTGCATTGTTTTCATTTGTTTGGCTAACTTTCAAAGCTTCCACATCATTAAGCACAACAATATAAAACTCAGTGGTATATTTGATCAGACTTCCTTGAACATTTCCTTATTGAACTTGGTGCACCTTTATTCTCTAAGCAGTAAAAAAAAAAGGGGAAAAAAAGTTTTGAAAAAAAAAAAATCGTGATGTGCCATACAGCAGAGTAAACAAGCAGAGTAAAATCATCTATCACTTTGACCATGGCAACACTAGCCTATATAGAAGCTTGCGCTTAACAGCTTTCATGGATGTTTTGCACAACAGACGGTTTATGGCTAAAGAAAACTGCGAAAACGTGCTGCACCTTTCGCATTACTGAACTGTCTATAATCATTCAGTGACCTGCAGTAAACATTTCCAGTCACCTAATTAGTGATTAGTTTTTAGGAGACCTTCCTGCAAAATTCAGCTCTAGTTTTGATCAAATACACTTGAACCAGCTAATAGATCCTTTTCACAGACTGTGATGACACATTTCCACAGTTACTAACATCGTAAATCTAGCAGTTTTTTTAATGTTTTCATTTTTAAAAATGTTAATGTACATTTATAACACTATACTTTGTGTTTTTTTTTGCCATGGCATTAAATGACAAAACTATAGCTAATGCTGTGTGAGTGTTTGTATTGAAATGGCTGAGGGAGTGTCAATAATTTTGACATCTATCTGACCAATGTAATCAGTCTCTTGCTATTGGGGCAAATGAAACTGCAAAAAATTTATTTGTTGTAGTTTCCGTTTACCACTATAGAAATTTACCCATATGGAGGGTAAAAAGTGCCAAAAGGGTCCATGAAGATTTTCAGGAGCACACAATCATAAGCACCATTTAGACTGTAAGTCCCCCGACTGAGCCTGGTTTCTCCCAAGGTTTTTTCTCCATTTCTGTCACCGATGGAGTTTTGGTTCCTTGCCGCTGTCGTCTTCCGATTACACAGACACTATAAGAAGAGAGCTGAACTGGATGATGACATCATTGAATCATCAATGAACTGACTTTAGCTGGAAAAATGACTCTTGTCTTCTTGTATTATTGACAAACTATTTTCCTGTTTGACAAGTTAAAATCAGTAACTAAATGAGATAAAGAATTGATGCTTTGGAGCTTTGTATGAACATACAAAACTGATACAAAAGTCAGTACATGACGTTAACTAACAACATAACATTTAATTATAACATTATTGCATTCAAACAAGCATTTTCTTTAAAGCTGCTTTGAAACAATATGTATTGTCAAAAGCACTATACAAATAAACTTGAATTGACTGATTTGATTAAAACTTAAATTGAATAAACAGTTAAATGAATACAAATATAAATAAAAAATTAATGGCAAAATTGGAATCTAATCTAATGGAGATCTAGGTAGCTTTGTCGAGTCTAGCTTTGAAATGTTTAATTTGTTACAGCACTGAATGAAATTAATTTAATAACATCACATCCACTCAATCTGACACTGCCAGGCTGTATATCTAAAAGATATCCATAAACCATATATTTGAAAGATTTGGAAGAAAGTTTTTTGCTTCAGTTAAATGAAGATAATTATCCAAATTTATTAGTGACCACTGATCTGATCACAAATCCAGATTCTTTTTTAAAACCTAACTGGATCTGTTACTGGTCTTATATTAAACTAAGACAATGATTATCTTGGTAAGACTTGTCAACATTAAACATTTCAGCATGAAGGATGTTGGGTAATATGAAGTGTTCCTCCTTCCTTGTGCTTCCCCTGCACTGAGATTGTGGTCTTTTCAGTTCTGAAACCCAGAAGTTCAAGGTAAAAATCCCGAATTGTTTGTCTTTAAGGTGTACAAAGGTTTCTTCCTTGACTTTTCATAGAAATCCAGCCCATACTTTGTTATTGTAAAGTTTCTCAATCCTAGTTGTAATGGTATTTCCTGCATTAGGTCACTAACAGTTCATTTTTGTATTTTCATGTCATTTCCAACTATTAACTTTCAAATAATAATCTGTTAAGCATTAAAAAGCAGTATTGTTAGTTAATGATTTTAATGATATTATAAGAGTCTGGGAAAATTTGCTTTGACACCCACTCATCCCCACTTTCCTCTGCTACCAAATATAGAAAGATCACAGAAAGAGAAGTGTTTGAGACAGCAAACCATACAACCACATACATTACTGGCTGGACTGATGCAATGCAACAGTTGGCACTGGAGTACAAGTGAAAAAACATCAATAATTTACCCGGTTTGTTCTGTGAACCCAATACGGCGCTAAAGCTCAAATGGTGGTTCACAGTCCGAAAATGGGCTGCAGATCTGCTCTGACAGGATCACAGACATCAGCAAAAACACTGCTTAAAATGATAAAATGCATATAATCATTCCCAGATAATAGGATACATATATAATCTTTCCTGGATAATAAACAGGTTTATCACTTTTTGAAAGGAAGGAAATGCGTTCCATATTTCCACAATTTTTTTTGAAGAGCTTTATGATGTGTGTGTGTGTGTGTGTGTATGACAAACAGCCTACAAACATCCACACAGTGCCAAAATAACCTTATTTGGGAGAAGAGACCATTCTGACATACAGTGGCATTTCCCTAGAAACTTACAAGCTCTATCAAAAAATACAAAATAAATAAATAAATGCATAAATAACTGAAAAATACAGCACAGCAGAGAATTTAATATACATGAAATGAGCAGCAAAAGTGTCAAAGAAAAACATATGGGAATATACTGGAAAATATAAAGCAACATATTAAATAATATTTACATATATTGGAAACTAGTGCTTATATTTCTCAATATACTGAAATATATGCATAGACCATGTATGGCTATATATTGACACATACAAAAAAATATACAGCAATGAAGACAAAAGCTGCACTACATTTTGTACATGTAATAGCTTTGTTGAAACATTCAGTTAATTAATTTCTCTTTCATGAGGTAAACCATGGTTTTACATAAAGCTGAACCCATTCATAAACTTTTTTCTCACTTTTGTTTTGTTTCCCAATATTGTTTGCATAGTTACACATTTCATACATGAAAATAGGTTTGATTGTAGGCCTGTTTACTGAAAACAAATATTAAAATTTTGTTAAAGTCTTGTTAAAGGCAACATGGTAGGTGGAAAATAAAATTTGACATGTAGAATTTAACTGATTGATGTACTATATGTAGGCCTACTATATATTAGGGCTGCACGATATATCGTTTCAGCATCGATATCGCAATGTGCGCATCCACGATAGTCACTCACATCGCAGGATGTGCGATGTTTAGTATACTGATCGGTATATTTATACTGATTGTTTTCTTTGCTCACACACAGACACAGTGTCTACACCGGAATCGACAGCTGTACAGAGATACCCATTTTAAATAAATTTAGTAGCAGAGCTACTGCAAGGGCATGTGAATGGCCCCAAAGTCTGTCTACACTGGACTCGACAAAGCGACCTTTGCAAATCATTTGAACTTTGTGTCAGTACATCATAAAGAGAATCACCCCAATCATTGATTATTTTTTTCCCCAAATAGAGCTATTGAAGTCATCTGATTTTTTTTTTTTCATATCGCAATATAGCCTATAATCGCAGAAAAAAAAATATATCGCAATGTGAGTTTTTCTCCAATATCGTGCAGCCCTATTATAAATACAAATGTATGGATATATATCATATATATTTTCCTCATGATTGTGTACATATTTTGCACATACATATTCAAATATATTTATACAATGTAACGGGGTGAAGAATCACACGACAAGGAAATCTTAATAAATGCCCCGAAGGGTGGATTTATTAGTGAGGTGGGTGGTAGGGAGAAAGGTCCAGGTAGGTGCTCCGGTGCCGTGAGTGCTCTCTTCCGTCTTCCCAGTGCAGAGGGTCAGTGCAGTGCTCCTGTGGGGCTGGTCGGTCACACGCTGCTTTCTGTGGGAAAAATGAGAGGGCGAGTTAGTGCTCAGTCTCATGGAGGAATCTCCTAGATGGCAGGGCTTGCGTGGCTTATGTAGCCGCCGCCTGATGAGGTGA
>NW_015536497.1:2998640-3004800 GCF_001515605.1 Sinocyclocheilus anshuiensis | reverse complement strand
ACTGAGCCTGGTTTCTCCCAAGGTTTTTTCTCCATTTCTGTCACCGATGGAGTTTTGGTTCCTTGCCGCTGTCGTCTTCCGATTACACAGACACTATAAGAAGAGAGCTGAACTGGATGATGACATCATTGAATCATCAATGAACTGACTTTAGCTGGAAAAATGACTCTTGTCTTCTTGTATTATTGACAAACTATTTTCCTGTTTGACAAGTTAAAATCAGTAACTAAATGAGATAAAGAATTGATGCTTTGGAGCTTTGTATGAACATACAAAACTGATACAAAAGTCAGTACATGACGTTAACTAACAACATAACATTTAATTATAACATTATTGCATTCAAACAAGCATTTTCTTTAAAGCTGCTTTGAAACAATATGTATTGTCAAAAGCACTATACAAATAAACTTGAATTGACTGATTTGATTAAAACTTAAATTGAATAAACAGTTAAATGAATACAAATATAAATAAAAAATTAATGGCAAAATTGGAATCTAATCTAATGGAGATCTAGGTAGCTTTGTCGAGTCTAGCTTTGAAATGTTTAATTTGTTACAGCACTGAATGAAATTAATTTAATAACATCACATCCACTCAATCTGACACTGCCAGGCTGTATATCTAAAAGATATCCATAAACCATATATTTGAAAGATTTGGAAGAAAGTTTTTTGCTTCAGTTAAATGAAGATAATTATCCAAATTTATTAGTGACCACTGATCTGATCACAAATCCAGATTCTTTTTTAAAACCTAACTGGATCTGTTACTGGTCTTATATTAAACTAAGACAATGATTATCTTGGTAAGACTTGTCAACATTAAACATTTCAGCATGAAGGATGTTGGGTAATATGAAGTGTTCCTCCTTCCTTGTGCTTCCCCTGCACTGAGATTGTGGTCTTTTCAGTTCTGAAACCCAGAAGTTCAAGGTAAAAATCCCGAATTGTTTGTCTTTAAGGTGTACAAAGGTTTCTTCCTTGACTTTTCATAGAAATCCAGCCCATACTTTGTTATTGTAAAGTTTCTCAATCCTAGTTGTAATGGTATTTCCTGCATTAGGTCACTAACAGTTCATTTTTGTATTTTCATGTCATTTCCAACTATTAACTTTCAAATAATAATCTGTTAAGCATTAAAAAAAGCAGTATTGTTAGTTAATGATTTTAATGAAAGCTATTATAAGAGTCTGGGAAAATTTGCTTTGACACCCACTCATCCCCACTTTCCTCTGCTACCAAATATAGAAAGATCACAGAAAGAGAAGTGTTTGAGACAGCAAACCATACAACCACATACATTACTGGCTGGACTGATGCAATGCAACAGTTGGCACTGGAGTACAAGTGAAAAAACATCAATAATTTACCCGGTTTGTTCTGTGAACCCAATACGGCGCTAAAGCTCAAATGGTGGTTCACAGTCCGAAAATGGGCTGCAGATCTGCTCTGACAGGATCACAGACATCAGCAAAAACACTGCTTAAAATGATAAAATGCATATAATCATTCCCAGATAATAGGATACATATATAATCTTTCCTGGATAATAAACAGGTTTATCACTTTTTGAAAGGAAGGAAATGCGTTCCATATTTCCACAATTTTTTTTGAAGAGCTTTATGATGTGTGTGTGTGTGTGTGTGTATGACAAACAGCCTACAAACATCCACACAGTGCCAAAATAACCTTATTTGGGAGAAGAGACCATTCTGACATACAGTGGCATTTCCCTAGAAACTTACAAGCTCTATCAAAAAATACAAAATAAATAAATAAATGCATAAATAACTGAAAAATACAGCACAGCAGAGAATTTAATATACATGAAATGAGCAGCAAAAGTGTCAAAGAAAAACATATGGGAATATACTGGAAAATATAAAGCAACATATTAAATAATATTTACATATATTGGAAACTAGTGCTTATATTTCTCAATATACTGAAATATATGCATAGACCATGTATGGCTATATATTGACACATACAAAAAAATATACAGCAATGAAGACAAAAGCTGCACTACATTTTGTACATGTAATAGCTTTGTTGAAACATTCAGTTAATTAATTTCTCTTTCATGAGGTAAACCATGGTTTTACATAAAGCTGAACCCATTCATAAACTTTTTTCTCACTTTTGTTTTGTTTCCCAATATTGTTTGCATAGTTACACATTTCATACATGAAAATAGGTTTGATTGTAGGCCTGTTTACTGAAAACAAATATTAAAATTTTGTTAAAGTCTTGTTAAAGGCAACATGGTAGGTGGAAAATAAAATTTGACATGTAGAATTTAACTGATTGATGTACTATATGTAGGCCTACTATATATTAGGGCTGCACGATATATCGTTTCAGCATCGATATCGCAATGTGCGCATCCACGATAGTCACTCACATCGCAGGATGTGCGATGTTTAGTATACTGATCGGTATATTTATACTGATTGTTTTCTTTGCTCACACACAGAGACAGTGTCTACACCGGAATCGACAGCTGTACAGAGATACCCATTTTAAATAAATTTAGTAGCAGAGCTACTGCAAGGGCATGTGAATGGCCCCAAAGTCTGTCTACACTGGACTCGACAAAGCGACCTTTGCAAATCATTTGAACTTTGTGTCAGTACATCATAAAGAGAATCACCCCAATCATTGATTATTTTTTTCCCCAAATAGAGCTATTGAAGTCATCTGATTTTTTTTTTTTCATATCGCAATATAGCCTATAATCGCAGAAAAAAAAAATATATCGCAATGTGAGTTTTTCTCCAATATCGTGCAGCCCTATTATAAATCCCGAATTGTTTGTCTTTAAGGTGTACAAAGGTTTCTTCCTTGACTTTTCATAGAAATCCAGCCCATACTTTGTTATTGTAAAGTTTCTCAATCCTAGTTGTAATGGTATTTCCTGCATTAGGTCACTAACAGTTCATTTTTGTATTTTCATGTCATTTCCAACTATTAACTTTCAAATAATAATCTGTTAAGCATTAAAAAAAGCAGTATTGTTAGTTAATGATTTTAATGATATTATAAGAGTCTGGGAAAATTTGCTTTGACACCCACTCATCCCCACTTTCCTCTGCTACCAAATATAGAAAGATCACAGAAAGAGAAGTGTTTGAGACAGCAAACCATACAACCACATACATTACTGGCTGGACTGATGCAATGCAACAGTTGGCACTGGAGTACAAGTGAAAAAACATCAATAATTTACCCGGTTTGTTCTGTGAACCCAATACGGCGCTAAAGCTCAAATGGTGGTTCACAGTCCGAAAATGGGCTGCAGATCTGCTCTGACAGGATCACAGACATCAGCAAAAACACTGCTTAAAATGATAAAATGCATATAATCATTCCCAGATAATAGGATACATATATAATCTTTCCTGGATAATAAACAGGTTTATCACTTTTTGAAAGGAAGGAAATGCGTTCCATATTTCCACAATTTTTTTTGAAGAGCTTTATGATGTGTGTGTGTGTGTGTGTGTGTGTATGACAAACAGCCTACAAACATCCACACAGTGCCAAAATAACCTTATTTGGGAGAAGAGACCATTCTGACATACAGTGGCATTTCCCTAGAAACTTACAAGCTCTATCAAAAAATACAAAATAAATAAATAAATGCATAAATAACTGAAAAATACAGCACAGCAGAGAATTTAATATACATGAAATGAGCAGCAAAAGTGTCAAAGAAAAACATATGGGAATATACTGGAAAATATAAAGCAACATATTAAATAATATTTACATATATTGGAAACTAGTGCTTATATTTCTCAATATACTGAAATATATGCATAGACCATGTATGGCTATATATTGACACATACAAAAAAATATACAGCAATGAAGACAAAAGCTGCACTACATTTTGTACATGTAATAGCTTTGTTGAAACATTCAGTTAATTAATTTCTCTTTCATGAGGTAAACCATGGTTTTACATAAAGCTGAACCCATTCATAAACTTTTTTCTCACTTTTGTTTTGTTTCCCAATATTGTTTGCATAGTTACACATTTCATACATGAAAATAGGTTTGATTGTAGGCCTGTTTACTGAAAACAAATATTAAAATTTTGTTAAAGTCTTGTTAAAGGCAACATGGTAGGTGGAAAATAAAATTTGACATGTAGAATTTAACTGATTGATGTACTATATGTAGGCCTACTATATATTAGGGCTGCACGATATATCGTTTCAGCATCGATATCGCAATGTGCGCATCCACGATAGTCACTCACATCGCAGGATGTGCGATGTTTAGTATACTGATCGGTATATTTATACTGATTGTTTCCAATATCGTGCAGCCCTATTATAAATACAAATGTATGGATATATATCATATATATTTTCCTCATGATTGTGTACATATTTTGCACATACATATTCAAATATATTTATACAAACCCGGAGACAAAAACAAGGGAAAAAGGTGAGGTGAAGAAAATCGCTTGTCGGTGATTCTTCACTGATCTACCTGTGTTCTCCACCAGTGTAACGGGGTGAAGAATCACACGACAAGGAAATCTTAATAAATGACCCAGAAGGTGGATTTATTAGTGAGGTGGGTGGTAGGGAGAAAGGTCCAGGTAGGTGCTCCGGTGCCGTGAGTGCTCTCTTCCCGTCTTCCCAGTGCAGAGTGTCCGTGCAGTGCTCCTGTGGGGCTGGTCGGTCACACGCTGCTGTCTGTGGGAGAAATGAGAGGGCGAGTTAGTGCTTAGTCTCATGGAGAAGTCTCCCAGATGGCAGGGCTTGCGTGGCTTATGTGGCCGCCGCCTGATGAGCTGCAGCTGTGACCGATCAGCCTGTGATGAGGACGGCCAGGTGTTCCTCGCTTGTTGCCAGGGCGACGCTGATGAAGCTTCGGGACGCTCGTCACAACAAACACAGTAGCATATTTTATTACTTGTATTTTTTTTAATATAAAATTGCATCCAGCATGATATAGAAATATTGTCACATATTTTTCAATGTATGAAAAGCAACAATTCCTCATGTATTGTTATATATCAACACTATTTTATTCAGTATGTTTTCAATATACATTAAATAATTTAATATATTGATAATTTCTTTGTGAAAGGAAAGCGTGGCACTGTGGCATGTACATACAGTATATGCTTGTGACAAATAAACTCTGTCATTAGGTTCGAACCAAGTTGAACATAGATTGCTCACTTCGGTTAAAGGAATAATTCACTCAAAAATGAAAACTCTGTCATTCACTCATCCTCGTGCTGTTCCAAATCTTTATTGACAGCTGTGGCCATCATTTACTCACGTCATGGGGAAGAGCAGCTTGCACATTCTGAAGAGAAGAACTGTGTTCTTCATGAGAAAGTGATGACAGAATATCTAAAAGTCTGTTTAACCACTTTCGTTTGTATTAGTGCTACAATGTGACACAGTAGTTTGACATCATTAGTGAACAAATTTCCATTAGTAAAATATGATCCTCAAGCTTTTTGTTCATATACTTTCATTTACCTTGAGCAATAAATTAAAAAGTTCTTGTAATCACAACACTTGAGAGCCTCAGATTACAGCGATTTCATGACAGTTGGTTGTTAATCTAATAGTAATGTTGAAAAATTTATCTTGAGGTTTGCCTTCACAAAATGAAGAAACATCCTGTAAATATTTTCAACATATCTTTATGGGAAAATTAATTTGACCAAAAAATCAGTCAGTCATGAATCATTTTTCAAATCTCTTGGCTTTTAATTTTCTGTGGTAAAACATGCAATTAAAACAACTTGAAACTGAACTTGATATGACTCCAATCATGAAAGAGTATTATAGAAGTACATAAAACATAAATGAAAAGATAAGTGAAAAACACACAGACTTTGTGCCCAATAAAAAGTAAGGCATTGGACTAAAAAACGTCTCAGGTTACGTATGTAACCATGGTAAGGGAATACGACCAAGAGCCTAGAATCATACTAAGTCTTGGCCTTTCACACAGGGGCTACCGCCTGCTCTGCATATGCTGAAGGAACTGTCTCAACAAACCCCTAGTAGCAACACCCTGTTAAAAATGGGTATCCGGAGGATACAAGGTGGAGTGGTGCCCAAGGTGGAACCGGGGCTTAACCAGCTCAAGAAAGGGCACGAAGCTGCCGC
>NW_015536497.1:2994226-2998153 GCF_001515605.1 Sinocyclocheilus anshuiensis | reverse complement strand
AACCCTCAATGGTGAGGGGAGCGATGCTTCCAGAGTGTGTCGACAGAGACACACTAGTTGAGTGGAGCCCAAGGTACCGGGGTCTAAACCAACTCAGAGAAAAGGAACGAGGCTAAAAACGCGTAACCCTTACCATACAGGATTTCCGAAAAGTGCGCAAAGTATAAAGTGCACGCTTACCACTATGTGGATTTTAGAAAGTGCGCAAAGTGCTCAGCGTGCCCACTTACCACTATGTGGATTTTAGAAAGTGTGCAAAGTGTTCAGCGTGCACACTCACCACCGTGTGGATTTCAGAAAGTGAACAAAGCTTAGCATGTGCACTTACCATAGCATGGATTTAAGAGCTTCTCAAGCATCTGTTCACAGATACCCGGAAGTACTGAGCCAAACGGGAGAGGCCAGGAAGCCGAAACTAGGCTATCATACCGGCTGGACATCATATCGAAGAGTGAAGTAAACACTGCAAGTCGAACACCCAGTTTCTGAATCCAACAGAGGGGGTGCTCACCAAGGACCTACCCTAGAAAAAGGACAGAAACACACAGGTCCCGGAAAACACTACAAAGAAAGCTAGCAGATGGATTATACACACAACCACCAACGCATTAAATACACACATATATACATATACATATACATATACATATACTGTATATACATTTAGAAATGGATCGTACTCACCCACCATGGTTCCCGCGCCGGAGCTCCGTTCAGGAAGCGACCGAAGAAGCCTCTAGTCCGGACCATGAGTAAGGTGGTCACTATGAAGCCATAGAACCAACCCAAAACATCATAGGTCCAGCATAGGAGACTGTAATGCAGGAAGTTCCCACCTAACCTCGGTCAGGTGGAGAGATGGTGGTTACAGGGGAATTAGGAAGGGGAAGATAAGGGCAGATGTAAAACCCCCAAAGGAAATGAGTAGATACTCAAGAATCACTCTGATCCAGACGAAAGCGCTGACACCTTGTCTGGATCACATCCCTTAGGTCTTGCCTACCTCCCTTTGACCCGCGATGCCTCCTACCCCTACCCGCAGGCGGGGGAGGAGCGTGAGCCTCGACACTAGCCTTCTGTGCCTGTCTCTGATCCTCAAACCGAGACGGGCCAGGACCCCTGGGTCGTTCGGGCTCAGACCTGGACCTTCGTGGAATGAAGGATTTGAAGGCTGCTGAGCACGCCTTCACCTCCCTGAACTTCTCGATCACCATCTCAACGGAGTTACCAAAAAGTTCGGAAGGCGAAACCGGAGCATCGAGAAGAAAGCCCCTCTCTTTCTTCCCGATATCTGCCAGGTTCACCCACAGATGTCTCTCTGTTACTACCATTGCCGCCATAGACCTGCCCATAGCGGAGGCGGCCTGCTTAGCAAAAAGTTCAGAGGGCGAAACCGGGGCATCGAGAAGAAAGCCCCTTTCTTTCCTCCCGATGTCTGCCAGGTTCACCCACAGATGCCTCTCCGTCACTACCATAGCCGCCATGTATCTGCCCATAGCAGAGGCGGCCTGCTTAGTAGCACGGAGAGCGAGATCCGTGGTGCGGCGCAACTCAGCTACCTCATCAGGAGAAAGGCCATGGCCTTTATCCAGGTCTTTCAGCAGGTCACCCTGATATGCCTGGAGCACCGCCATCGTGTGCAACAAAGCGACAGCCTGACCTGCTGCTGCGTATGCCCTGCCATTCAAGCGAGATGTATCCTGAAGGGGCTTAGATGGCAAGGAGGGAGTTTTAAGAGAGGATGTCTCACCCATAGAGAGATAGTTGGCCAGTGTCTCTTCTACAGCGGGCATCTTCTTATAGCTGTTTTCGCGCATCGCCTCCACCGGTAGTGACGTCATGGCTGTCGCCGGGCCAACGTGTTGTTGGTGTTTTTTCAATGTATGCTTCAGACGCTGGTCACGATGAGGTGTTCCCCATAGCGACCCCTAGAGGACGCAGTTCGAAGTTCCCTTGAAAGGGAACAAACACCTTGATAACACAACTGATAATAATCATAATTTGATAAATGAAGACTATAGGTTTAAGGTGTACATTAAATGTCTTGTTACTAGTAAAGCCCTTGTGTGTGCAAGCATGTATTCTGTGAAATGTTCTGCAGTCAGGGACGTATTTAGGAATGCTTTAAAAAACTACATAATCAGACTGAATTTATTGTGCTTTGATGACATAAAGTCTATGACGGGTGCAGTCATAAAAAAAAAAAACCTACAGTCCCAACACTGATAAATAGAGTTAGAGAAGGAAATGTTTCGATGAGAGTTTACCGGCATCTTAGTCAGAGATTCTAGGTCACTAGGCTGTTAAACTATTTCATCTATTGTTCGGCTGTCTCACAAGTGACATTTATTGATTTCCGAAATGTCGGAAAAATAAAAGATCATTATAGTAATACACAATACCAGTCAGTTTTGACACTTGCAATTGAATTTGTTAATCATGGTCTTAAATACATTTTCTCTAAAAGTCTTGCCCTAATGTTTGAATTAGCTTTGTGGACCATATAAATTGTGTGTATGAATAATTATGAATTTTTTTATACAACTAATATTTTTTTATAAATATTGTTTTATTATTTGAGAGAATGTCCAGAGCTGAAATCTAAAAGCAGAATAGTTACAATATAAAATAGTTTTGATATGTTTAGCATTTGGTCACTGCATAATTCCCATTCTTCCATTTAATGTTTCTTTTTTTTTTTTTTTGAATGACCATTATTTTAAAATGTGGAAAATAGTTGTAATAAAGAATGAGCCAGTATGAGTCAGTGTGTCCACACTTTTGACTAGTCAAACACAGGACAATCATGTTTTCAAACATTTTATCTCATGGTGAATTTTATGAACTTGAATATCACATATATATTTATAGATACCATTTCAATTTTTTTTATATCATGCTTTGTCAGCCATCATACCAACGTTCATTTAATTTGTTTAATTTTATTTATTTTAAAACATTTAATTATATAATATGAATTATACAGGTTATAATATGACATACTGCAATATATGCAGTGCTATGAGGTATTAAACAGTTCACTCAAAAATAAAATAATTCTGTCATCATTTACCCTCATGTTGTTTCAAACCTGTATAACCTGTATTTCTTTCTTCTGCTGATCACAAAAGAAGATATTTTGAAGAACATTGGGAACCAAACAACGTGGGAGCCTATTGTCCTCAACTGTAATCACGGAGACATTTCTCAAAATATCTTCTATTATGTTCCACAGAAGAAAGAAAAACATACAGTTTTGGAATGACATTAGGGTGAATAAATTATGACAAATCTATTGTCCTTGCATTCCTGTAATGTACAGTAACGAGAAGTAGATAAGTGTCAGACTGTCACCTAAAATAAATCAATAAAACAAACAACACATATAGTAAGTGCACTTGTGAAAAGGAAGAAGGAAGTAAATCTGTTGCCCCACCTGAGACTCCACCAGTGATGCTTAACAGAGTGAGGATGAGGGATGGTTTAAAAGCAGTCCACTCCATCACTCAGTACAACACACTCAGAGCCTTCCACCAGTGATGCTTAACAGAGTGAGGATGAGGGATGGTTTAAAAGCACGGCCACTCCATTCACTCAGTACAACACACTCAGAGCCTTGAGTCCAGAACCAGAGAGACAGAGACCTGTTACTCAGGTGAGAAATGCAATGTCTGAAACATCTCTTTAAATGGCTTCTTTTTTTTTTCTCCAAGTTTAATTACACTAATCGTTAAACTGTGATTCTGTGATTTAAAAACTGCTAAGTTAGATAACAATGTTATTTTATACTGCAGTCATTTTATTTAAAAAGTTCATTATTTTTGTTTATATATATATATATATATATATATATATATATAAGTATTCAGACCCCCTTAAATTTTTCACTCTTTGTTATATTGCAGCCATTTGCTAAAATAATTTAAG
>NW_015536497.1:2975745-2994054 GCF_001515605.1 Sinocyclocheilus anshuiensis | reverse complement strand
TATTACTTTAGTGTAGAGTAATTTACCTTCAAAAATTGTTGAAATGCATAAAACAGTGCAATTTGTCATGACCATATTGTCTTTTATATGCTCACTCTAAATGTCTCAATATGTGTTTCAGAGATGAATCTTCACACTTTTTTTTTTGTGGTGGGATGCTGTTGTGCCCTTTCATTGGGTGGTAAGTTTACCAATTGATCATGCAATTGAAAATTAAACTGCTAATGATTAACAATAAAGGATTGATAACATCAAAACACATGTAAAAGTTTTTTTTTTTTTCTGGTGCAAGAAATTCAGTCTTGTACTTTCAGTAATTTAAGCTGTTCATCTGGTGTAACATCCATCTTGGGTGATCTAGTTTCACTTTTTTGTTAATCAAGAAAATACAACGCTAAATAAAACAAATTAATACAAGGCATAAATGTCTTAGACTGAGGGAAGTTACAGCCTTCACTAGAATTAGTAAATATTCGCCTTTCTAGGGCTAGCTCATGATGCAATACGGTTTTCTTTTTTTTTAGCAGAAGAAGAGAGTCCTGGGAGACGTTTCATTCTAGATTCAATTGAGGAGGCAAAGAAAATTGTGGATGCTGCTTACAAGTATTCTCGAGATGAGTGAGTAACGTTTTTAAGAATGTTGCCCAATATTCCTGTTCTGTCATCCCAGTCATTGATCTATTTATTTTTATAAATCTCCCCACTTCCAGGAGTTTAGCAAGGGTGCGCAGAGATGTCATCAATAATTAATTCTTACATTTATTTGACAATTCTCACTCAAAGTATTTTTTAATCATATTTTTTTCAGATCATTTTAGAATAAATTCTATTGGTATTATCTTTTCTGTGCCCCTTAAAATGTGAAATAGCTTTGTTTAAAAACTGCTAAGTTAGATTAAATGCTATTTTGTACTGCATGCATTTTATTTAAAAAGTTAATTATTTTTAATTATTTTAAAATTTTATTATTTCATCATATAATTTTTTTTAACTTTAGTATATAGTAATTTGCCTATAAAATTGTTGAAATGCATAAAAAATTGTCATGAACATAATGTCTTTTATGTGCTCATTCTCTAAATGTCTCAATATGTGTTTCAGAGATGAATCTTCACACTTTTTTTTTTGTGGTGGGATGCTGTTGTGCCCTTTCATTGGGTGGTAAGTTTACCAATTGATCATGCAATTGAAAATTAAACTGCTAATGATTAACAATAAAGGATTGATAACATCAAAACACATGTAAAAGTTTTTTTTTTTTTCTGGTGCAAGAAATTCAGTCTTGTACTTTCAGTAATTTAAGCTGTTCATCTGGTGTAACATCCATCTTGGGTGATCTAGTTTCACTTTTTTGTTAATCAAGAAAATACAACGCTAAATAAAACAAATTAATACAAGGCATAAATGTCTTAGACTGAGGGAAGTTACAGCCTTCACTAGAATTAGTAAATATTCGCCTTTCTAGGGCTAGCTCATGATGCAATACGGTTTTCTTTTTTTTTAGCAGAAGAAGAGAGTCCTGGGAGACGTTTCATTCTAGATTCAATTGAGGAGGCAAAGAAAATTGTGGATGCTGCTTACAAGTATTCTCGTGATGAGTGAGTAACGTTTATAAGAATGTTGCTCAATATTCCTGTTCTGTCATCCCAGTTATTGATCTGCTTATTTTTTATAAATCTCCTAACTTCCAGGAGTTTAGCAAGGGTGCGCAGAGATGTCATCAAGCCTTCCGACAAGCTACGTCTACTGAAACAGCCAGCTCGAAAGACACGAGAGGCCGTGAGAGCCGCAGACTACATGGTGCAGACACTCAGGCTGATCAGTGAGAAAGCCCATCATGTACACAAGAGGTCCATCAATGCTACAAGTATGATAACAACCAGTTGCAAATCTTGCAAAGCTCAGATCAGATCTATCACTGTCTGATGTTTTATGCTCAAGACTGTCAATATGTGTTTTCTCCTAGACCTGCTGACTCTAGACGAGCTGAACACCATTGAACGTCTGACAGGCTGTACAGCTCAAACCCGGCCCCCATCTTGTAGGACCACACCCCTCATAAACAAATATCGAACTATCACCAATGTCTGCAACAACCGGTCAGTCTTTCCCTTCTTATACTGGGCAGTCTTTTTCAAAGACTCACTATTTGTCAAGCTAAACAACTAAATTTATAATTGCCAGGAGGAACCCACTCCTTGGTGCATCCAACACCGCTTTTGCCCGCTGGTTGCCTGCTCACTATGAAGATGGCATCTCCCTGCCCAAAGGGTGGGATCCCAACAGATTGCACAATGGTGCAACGCTGCCCCTGGTATGATGGAGATTATGAATAGTTTAATGAAGTTTACTTGACAATCAATGAGGCCACCAATCAATTAACAGTGTCTGTATTCTGTCTTTCTCATTGATTGCAGGTCAGATTGGTTTCAAATCGTATTCTAAGCACTGCAGATGCTGACATAGAGAGTGACCACGAATTTACTTTCATGCTCACCATCTTTGGGCAATGGGTTGACCATGATCTGACTTTAACGCCCTTCTCACCAAGCATTAGATCCTTCAGCAGTGGCCTCAACTGTGATGAGAGCTGTGAGCGCTCTGAACCCTGCTTCCCAATTCCGGTCAGTCAAGGATTGTCCCTCTGTCAAGGATTGTCCTACTCTCGTTCTCATATAATAACAGTTTTTAACGTTATATTTCATGTGTAAACACAGGCCCCTCCAGGAGATCGACGCCTGAGTCCTGACACCTGTCTCCCTGTCTTCCGCTCATCACCTGCCTGTGGTTCCGGGAACACTGCCTATATGTTTGGTGGGAACCCCAAAGTTCGGGAACAGATCAATGCTCTAACAGCTTTCCTAGATGCTGGACAGGTTTACGGGTCCGAGGATGGGCTAGCAAAGGAACTTCGAGATCTGACCAATGATGGTGGTCTTCTACGTGTCAATGATCAGTTCCTTGACAATGGACGAGAGCACCTGCCCTTTAGCAATTTAAAAAGCAAAATGTGTGCCACACGTCAGAAAATCCTTAATGACACAACCTTAACAGAGGTGCCTTGCTTTATTGCAGGTCAGTAACTTGTGCCTTCATAATGCAATTATCAGGCATATTTCTAGTTGTAATATATTAAATCAAACATCTAAAACAGGGGTCTCCAACCCTGCTCCTGGAGAGCCACCGTTCTGCAGATTTCATCTCCAACCCCAATCAAACACAACTCAACTGGCTAATCAAGGTGTTCAGGGCTACTTGATAATTACAGTCAGGTGTGTAGGAGTAGGGTTGGAACTGAAATCTACAGTACAGGACGGTAGCTCTCCAGGAGCAGGGTTGGAGATCCCTGATCTAAAATGTATGATGTATGCCTATTATTTGCACAACTCCATGTTTGCAAATGCTAATGAACTCTCAATGTGTGTAGGGGATGGTCGTGTTGATGAGAACACTGCGCTCACCTCAATACACACACTTTTCATGAGGGAGCACAATAGATTGGCTCGTGCCCTCCGTGTGCTCAACCCTACCTGGAGTAGCGAAACCCTCTATCAAGAGGCAAGAAAAATTGTGGGTGCCTACAACCAGGTAAAGATACCTAATTGAAAGCACATCAAGCACAAGCAGTTACATGTGGAGTACAACATATATGCATGAGCAACCTCTCCTTTCTCTTTTAGATCTTGGTGATTAAGGAATACTTGCCGCATATCGTGGGCCCTGATGCTTACAATAGACATCTCGGACTATATCCAGGTTACGATGAGAATGTGGACCCTACCATTGCGAACGTCTTTGCCACTGCAGCTTTCCGTTTTGCCCACCTGGCCATCCAACCCATCATATTTCGTCTTGATGAAAATTACCAGAACCATCCTCAATTTCTAAGTGTGCCCCTTTACGAGGCCTTCTTTTCTCCTTGGAGAGTGATCTTTGAGGGTGAGTTTGTATGGCTTGTTGCAGCATACCTTTTGAATCCTAAATCTGCCACAACTTTTTCTCTATCTTATTTTACTTCTGCTTTACGTTTTGCTTAGGGGGCATTGATCCTCTGCTTCGTGGACTGATTGGTCGGCCAGCAAAACTGAATACACAGGACCACATGTTGGTGGATGCGCTTAGAGAGAGGCTGTTTGCCTTTACATCCCACATTGCTTTGGACTTGGCCGCCCTCAACATGCAAAGAAGCCGTGACCATGGTATACCAGGTAAATATTCTGGACTCATACCCAACACATGCACACCAAGCCTCAGAACACTTTAATTCCAATCATGTGAAGCCAACTCGACATAATGCTGCAATATCACTTCATGTGTTTTTAAGAGATGACTTACTGAGTATCCATCTGTTGTTCCTTTTAAGGCTATAATGCATGGCGTCGGTTCTGTGGACTCTCTGCCCCTCAAAATGAGCAAGAATTGGGTGTGGTAATGAACAACACTGAATTGGCTCGCAGGTTGATTGAGCTTTATGGCACCCCTGAGAACATTGACATTTGGTTGGGAGGCGTCGCAGAGCCTTTTGTTCCTGGTGGTCGTGTTGGTCCTCTTTTTGCCTGCCTCATCTCTACACAGTTCCAACACATCCGCCAGGGGGACAGGTAAATATCTCTGTGTATTTAGTACAGGGGTGTCCAAGCCTTCTCCTGGAGGGCCACTAACCTGCAGTGTTCAGCTCCAACCCTAATTAAACACACCTGAACCAGCTAATCAAGGTCTTCAGGAAACTTCTAGGCAGGTGTGTTGGGGCAGGTTGGAACTAACCTCTATAGGACACTGCAGGAGCAGGCTTGGACACCTCTGATTTAGTATATGAGACTAGTATGTGTTTGAAAGGTGTTAATGTCAAGTGTCACATTGTGTTAAGGTTATGGTTTGAGAACTATGGAGTGTTCACCACCAGACAAAAGGCATCACTGGCCTCTGTTTCGCTAGCACGCATCATCTGTGACAACACCGGAATCCACAGAGTTCCCTACGATCCTTTCCGCTTCACCAGTCCTGCCAGTTTTGTTAACTGTGGGGATATCCCAGCCTTTGATCTCACCCCTTGGATTGAAACCAGTAAGACACCAGAGCAAATAAGTTCTTAAATGCATATGTGCAGCATAGTCATACATAAGTCTTCTTTCTTTGACTGCAAATTTCTGCCAAAATTTCTTACTACCTTTATATGTGCTTGTAGAGTACCTAATTTTGGGTTGTATAGGCACATATCAGGTATTGAAAAAAAATGTACAATCTGTTCGCATGGTCACCATAATTTGGTTAAGCTGTAATTCGGTATTTGACCTTTCAGGTAACAGTGGCATCCACAATTCAGACATTGGAAATGAGGTTAGACAAGTGTTTGTTTTCTCCTAAATGCAAGCAAAAAGAGCAAGTGATTTTGTTTTGCATATGACCTATAATTGAGTTTAAAATGATCAATTCACTGCAAAATCTGTAAACCGGACAAAGCTTGAGTATCTTCTTTGGTCTTCTTTGCTGTACACTGGATTGGCGCAGTGACATATTAATACATTTAAATGTCACAAATATCAAGCAATATTTCATGACTGCACCTGAACTGCACCAAACCTTTGTAAGCTGTCTAGCCCTTCTTTCTGCCTTTTGCTTGCTTCAAGGGGATTTGCTTAGGTTTGGGGAATCTTTTACATTTAAATCTGTGATTGCAAACAGTTAGGCTTATAGTACAAGCATATAACATCTATTCATTACCTCTCAGATACAGAGTCCTTCCAAGGACCTCCCGGACCCAGAGGACCCCCAGGGCAACCTGGTAAGCCAGTCATATATCAAACATGCCCTCCAAATATTATTTAAAATATCACTTAAAGATTGTTTATCATTTATTCTAATATTTAATTTTTCCAGGTCCACAAGGTGTAGCAGGTCCCCCTGGACCTCCAGGACCTCCCATTAATACCACAGGACAACAGTCTGCCTTTTTTGCTTCTGTTGGCACCATCCTTCCTGTCACTGCTAAGGTTGTTGTGTTCAATCAGGTCCTTTACAATGGACAGAACCATTATAATCAAACATCCGGACAGTTCGTCTGCCAGATACCTGGTGTATATGAGTTCCAGTTCTCATGCCTAGGTACTCGGACTTTGGGTACTGTCACCTTAAAGAAAAATGATGCTGTACAGCTAACTGCTGAAACAATCAACCTTAATACACGATCATTAGCTGAAGGGAGCGTGGTTCTGAACCTGCAGAGAGGAGACTCTGTGTGGATAGAGGCTTCTCGGGGTGCTAATGGTATAGGCAGATCCAGCTATTTCTCTGGCCATATTCTTTTCCCTGTTTGAGACTATTGTTTATAATGCACTATTATTTTCCTTTTATATAGCTGTTGTTTTTAATATTATAAATGCAGTTGCATACAAATGCACATATCCTGGTGATAGGAATAGCTAAAAAAAAAAAGCCTATAAAATGCAAATAATAAATCTGCTATGTTTCCATAGTCTTTTAACAAATTGACTGTTACTGTATCTTTTAAGTAGGAGTCCTTTTCTGTTGTTGGTGGTGTTTGTTAGCTATGCAAAATTAAGGATTCAGTTATACTTAGTCTTTGAATTTTGAATTGTTTAAAGCTAAATTCTTCATTTAGGAACATGGATGTAACTGATCATTGTTATTTCTTTTATGTACTGTATGTTGATATTTGTTGTTTTTGGTTTCGTTGTTAGATTGCAACAAAATATTCTGTAGTCCATGGTGTGACAGTTATTTTTGTGTATGCTTTTAGCAAAGTGAAATAAATGAATGAATTTTCTGTATCATCAATTCATTATTTGCCTTGTTCTACTTCCTAAATCGTGAGTATGAATACACAACCAAAAGGGAAAATATTTAATACATAAAAGGTCCAAATTAAAGTTGTGACTTGTCAACACAAAACATTTCAATAAAGACAAATAACTCTCAGTGGTTATGCTGTAAATCAGTATGCTTGTTACTGCAGTGGAACGTGTCAGCAGCTGCAGCTTCAGCTCCTCCAGCATGCAGGTCTCTGCTAACCTGGCTTGATTTCGTGTGACAGGAATAGCATGGGGAAGCATTTCTTCACAAATGTTAACCATGTAGCACCACAGAAAACATTCTCACTTATAACATCAACTGAAAAGGGTTGTAGCAACATCATGAGGATAGCAGGTTGTGGACATAACCAAACTACCCACAAGCTGTTGTGATTTCTTATGTTAATATATATAGCTAGAAACATGAGATAATGTGCTTGTTAATGTTTACTAAACTTATTAAACTTTACCTAATGATCAACAGATAATTAATGTAAATTACAATGCTTACAAATCTCATTAAACTTTTAATTCTTAAGGTCATGCACTTCTTGAAAATCTACAAATTAAAAGCTTTTGTTAATGTACAACACTTTTGTTGCTATTGAGGTGTGATATGGGTACGGTTAGGGTTTGTAGATGGGTCAGTTTGATTACTGTAAGGGAACACGGTTCAATCTGTTTATATTACATTGTTTTGATAAATGAACAAGTATTTTCTTGAAAAATGGATTTGTTTTCTCCTGCTGATGTATGATTCAAGGAATACCCTGTTTAATTATATAGTATACTAATATACATGTTGAGGCAATAAAAACATGTTTTGCACCCAATTTGCAATGTGTGTTACATCTTTAAGAAGCATTTACATAAACTTGACTAACCATCCTTTACACTTACAAGGTACTGAATGATTAATAAACGTTTATAAACATTTACAAATGATGAATATTTTCAACTTTAGAATGGGTATTGCAAAAACATGAACAAATAATTAATAAATGATTTGTGAAGATGTATAAATAGTAGAAAACTACACAACAAATGGAGACTAAATATAGGACCTTTACAGACTGAATATGAGTTAATGAATAATATGTTAACATGAATAGTTCAGTGAATAGCAAAGAGCTTAAAATGACTAAATAAGCTATTTTCTTGATGAGTTCTGTTCAAATCATTTGTAGATTTTTTAAAAAGTGCATGATCGTATGAATTGAAAGTTTAATGACATTTGTAAGTATTTTAATTTACATTAAATAATGATCTGTTAATCATTAGGTAATGTTTAATTAACTAAGTACATTAGTAAACATTAACAAGCACATTATCTCATAGCTATGTCAATATTAGCTAATGATCTGTTAAGCATTATATAGCCTAATGTTTGTTAATGATTTATTATTGAAAATTATTATAAAATGTTACCAAAGTGGGAATATAATGGCTTAAAATTCACATTTGAGATAAGACTGTGTGTAATTAAAATTGTAGACATAAATGTTACAGTCAAGTACGTTAAGCACAGACCTTATTTTGCTCATGAATCCCATATACTGTTATTTTCAGTGTTGGGGGTAACTCATTACAAGTAACGCAAGTTACGTAATCAGATACTTTCCATAAAAAGTAACTAAGTAAAGTAATTAGTTACTTTTTTTATGGAGTAACGCAATATTGTAATGCATTACTTTTAAAAGTAACTTTCCCCAACACTGGTTATTTTACAACGAATGGCAAATGCTAATTCTCTTCTGGTTTCAGGATTACAAACGAAACAAATTTATGGACACTTTTCACCTTTTTGGTTTTAAAGGGAACATATTTATATGAAGAAAACTTTCCTGGCTAACCAGCAGGGAATGTTCTGGGAACGTTACTCTTAGGTTATAATAAAAGAAAATAACCAAATGGGAATCAAATATAAACATTAGGGGAATGTCCTGTTTTTTGGTTCGGCCAAGTACATCCAGGATTTTCGCTTTCAGCCCACAATTTTCATTTCATTGCATCCCTAAAGTAAACTGCAGCATAATAAACTTCTAGAAGACTATATTATTTTTGCATTCTCATTTGCTCTATAGCAGCAAAAGAAAAATGCTTTATTGTGTTTCCACAACTTTCTAAATCAGGAGAAATTACATATAGACTATTGTATGGCGGTCAGAAGAGAGAAAGGTGTTAAAACTACAGTCATTCTCAGGAGCTGTAGGCTATAGAACAATTTTAAAATCATTGCATTAATTTTTGTTTGTTTGTTTATTTATGTATTTATTGTAATTTAATGCCAGGGTAATGACACAACGCAGATGCTAGTGTTATAAAAGCATTATTTAAAAAAAAAAAAACAGGGCAGTAATTAGTCACTAACTAAGCCCTTTGCCTAGAGTGCAACACCATAAATCCACCCATGCTTTTATCTATCCTTGAACCAATAATGGTCCTCCATCACTTTTTACCAAATGGTTTCTTTATGCTGCTACACTCCAGAAGAAGTCAGATCCAAACATCTCTCCCCACTATTGACCAGAGAAGAGTAAAAGAATCCACTTCCCTATCTATACATCCTTGAGGGTCAATCTACATATTGTATCAGTGTGCTGTCCAGCCTAAGTTCTTCTAATTCTTCTTTTAAAATTTGGTTATATGCATGGGGGGAGTGTTTGAAGCCTTGAGGCATTCTTAGCGTTTACATAAAACATATATGTCACACACATATTTAACTTCCCACACAGCGCAAAGCCGCCAGCACAGTTAATCATTCAACCAAAACATTAAATGCTTCAATATTTCCAACACTTTGACGCACATACACAAATATTTCTCACAACATATAATGGACAAACAAAGACTAACAGTCTAACTCTACTTAGTCTGCAGACACCTGATTCAGCCGCCCTTCCCTCATGAGTACCCCTCAAGGCCACGCCCCACTTTCTCTGGGCGGCTCCTCAATTCCTGGGCTTACTCACTTTGGGAAGTCTCTGAACAGGTTTTTAGTGCCCCTTCACGACTGGCACAGTGCACTTCTTATATACAACTTATATACAAAAGCTCTGTGTCCCTTGACACTGTGTACACAAAAACTTAATACTCTGATCAAAGCAACCCCTCCCTCATAAGCACCCCTCAAGGCCACTTTTACTTTACTTAATTTAGCTCAAATTCAATATCTTAGATTTGTTTATTGGTGAAGCCATCATTCCCTATTATAACATCCAGGGTTGGCAATTTTCAGCATATTGATTTATATATTGATTACTTTCATTTTCACATAATATTTCATAGAATTTACACAATAGCAGCAGCGAGCGTCCAGCGGGCGACACTGTATGCAAGCTAATCGGGTAAACACTGTAAACCAAATTCTACAAAACCTAAGAGAGAAATGCAGTGCATATCATGCAGTGCGATAAAATAGCTTCTCTTCCCTGCAAACGATACAATGAAGAATGAATGGTTGTTTAACTTAAAGGCAAAAACAAAACAAAAGGTAAGCATTTATCCTTATAGAGAATGAGAAGTAACCATGGGAACGGATAGCGTATCCTGCTAATATGGCGGCGCCTTCCCGAAATGCAATGCGGAGTGAAAAGATCGTGACGTACCTCCTCATTCTCTATTACGATGTGGCGTTAACGCACTTTATATTCCGGTCCTGTGGAGGGCAGCACATCGAGACCGATCCAAAGACGAACATTTGTTTGTGGAAGTAACAAGTCTACAAAACGCGTCCAGATGATCTACACTACTTGTGTTCTGGTTAAAGACCGTGTTTCGCTGGTTATGAAGAAGAAGTCGAAGACGAAGCCCATGACGGATCTGTCTTCACGCGCTGGTCTCGTGTTTCCCGTCGAGCACTTTCAGCAAGCATTCGGCGACGGAAAGCTCTCGCGGGCAGTAGACGAGGAAGCGCTGGTGTTTCTCACAGCCGTGCTGGAGTTCCTTGTGGCCGAGATCTTGACTTTGGCGGGACAAGATGCTGAACGTAATCAGTCTAATAAGATCACAATACATCATCTCCCTGGACTGCAGGACAGAAAGAGATACGCAAAGTTGTTGAAACTCTGTAAAGAAGAGGAAGAGGAGGAAGAGGAGTAGGAAGCGGTTGGTGTAGCGCTGTGGTTCACTGCACGTTTGTTGCCTTCTGACTGAATGATGCACGAACATTTATTACATCTTCAGCGTTGTTTGTCATATAAGCACACTGACTGTACAGATCTGTCTCCTCTGTTTTGCTTGACATGGTGCGTCTCAAAGCTCTGCTTTACTGCTTTTATTGATAGATGCACTTTGTCTTTTAGGACTGTGCAATCCTTCTTGAGCAAGCGTTTTAAACGTGCTCTGATCTGATGGAAATAAACTTATTCGCATATTGGCGTTGTTTTAATGTTAACAAAAGATCTCCACTATTACGCAACATAAAAAAAATAATAAATATAAAAGCGAACTTAGACCACAAATCAATTTCCCAGGCGTTTTCGGCAAACTAGAAACCATATAAGTACAACATTGAACAATTTCTTTACCTACCTACTTTATCTCGTTAGATTCATGTTAAATCCCACTGTTCTAATCTCTTCTGTGACCGCTGGTCTGTCCTATTCTTTAAAGCATTTTCCTTTACATTGGATTTTTATATCATTATTATAGTGAATCAGTGTAGCTAATGTATCTATCCTAAGAGCATATTAGAATAATATCCTTTTAAAATTAACTACATGTTTAGGGTTAGATACTGTATTTTTTTAGTATCACAAATATAATTTATTCCCACCCCATAAAAATGACTTATGTGGCCCAGTTGCATTAAAACACAATACACTACTGTGTCTATATATATAGATAGATAGATAGATAGATAGATAGTCATTATTGTATCCCTTATTATTTTACTTGTCTTGCAAGTAATCTGTTTTGTAATTTGTGTTTCTGAATGCTGCTGTCCAAATTCAGGATCCCTAAAATAATGTAGGAATAGGATTTCAGTTCACAAAAGTAAAGAACAAAGTAAGGGATATTAGATATTTTCAAACATAAAATGTTTTTAAAAGTCAGTGATTTGAAAAGTGAACATGAACAAGATGCTAGATGATGATAGTTACAGAACTTTGCCAACAGGTGGCGCTAGGACTACACTATAGTGAAAAGTGACAGTGTTTGAAACAGCATACTACTTACTATATTACTCTCACTATTGCTGCAGTCAATAACATGTATACTGCAAACAGTATGCAAATGTCTTTTCTAGTGTGATGGATGAGATGTTTATACAGCAGCAATTTTTTTTTTTTTGCATCATACTTCTATAAATTACAACTTTTTTACATAAAATTGCATTAAAAATATTTCCAACTCAACTTTGCTTGCTGAATTGCACATGCATCATGATGAGGTCATATGACAAGTACATATTAATTAATAATTCTATACCCATTAAAAGACACGAGTCCATTTCAGCTGTATTTTAATATTTACATTGGGCCTGCATGTATGTGTTCCTCATCAGGAGACTTTTATCTCTTTAGACAATACATTTTAATATTGCTTTGGAAATATTTGTATATATATTGTCTGTATTATTTAGCTAATTCTACTTTCACAATATTATTTTTGTCCCCATTGTCTATATTTGTATTAATAGCCATTCAGACTAAACTCTCTTTCTTCTGCTGCTTTCAATCAAACAACTTACAATATCACCCTATTATGAGGAAAAAAAGATACAAACAAGGCCAGACTACAAAACCACTGATGTTCAGAAGAATGTCTGTGGAAATCTAATGTTTAGCCAAAGTCTGGGCTTACTTTGAATTCTTCTTTTGTCACCACCAGTGATAACATTGAGGTTTACTCCTACCCATAAACAGCCCCCATTCCATGGGATTTATAATGAGGGAACTCAAAAATGACCCAAAGGGAATTACAGAAATGTTTAGAAGGCAATATGGAAAGACGTTACTACTTGTGTTCTGCGAAAGGCGAGAAGGACTCCTCCCCTTGTTCACTCTCAATGAATTCTCTCCCAATCCAGCCTACTCATGCCGAGTGCCACGTAGGCCAGTGTGGATGTGCACAATACCAGTTAAGGCTTCACTGCTTGCCTCTGAGTAATGGAAACCTGCTGTTTTTTCAGGGGAAATCATCTGAAACGAGCTGTTCCGAGTTACTAGTTACTATTTTGATACACTTCTCCAAGTTGTAGATTTGATATATCAGTTAATTTACAATTTAAGTTGCTTAAAAAGGTTTTATTATATGAATTGATGGGCAGTGTAATGTCAGATATTTAAAAAGATTAAATAAAAAGAAAACAAAACAGATATACAGCATTTGCATCTATACGTCACCATTTGGTCAGTTACCCGGATGCGCGGCCATATTGTAGATACTCGGATGTAAACAACAGCATGGATTGCACTGCTAATGTACTATTGAAGACTGTCTAAACCACAGAAAAAACGTGTGGAAGCTGCTAAATCATATAGAGAGGGACTTGGAAAGCAGGGAAGGGCACAATATTGTGATAAACTAAAGTTAATAGGTGGTAAAGATCCGTACGAGCTGGCTCCTTTGTCGTGGACTGATGACCCGACAATTCTTCCTTCTGTTTCTTATCCCGACATAAGCTGCGCAAATTGAAATTGAAAATTGAAAATATACCCAATGGAAATAATTAATTTTGCAAAAACTCCCATATATCGGAAAAACAAAATTACGCTTGCATGAGGTGGTTTTTCAGGCAATTCGAAAAAGGAATATTTTGCAAAACTGCAATGGAAAAAGTTTTGTTGCATTAACAGGTCACCTGGCATATGTAAAAGTCACATGATCATTCTTTAATGTACTATAACCTCCAATAAACACCTCATACTTGGCTGCTTTCAAGTATAAGGGGTTTCCTTGCCATTAATTCTTGGATAACTCCTTATTTACACTGCACACGTCTGCGGAGCATTACAGCTCCAACACGGCCACTGGAGCTGATTTAGTTTTTTTAGTTGATTTAGCACTTTAGTCAATGCTTGTGTTTGTAGCAGCTGGGCCGTGGTACGTTTCAGAAGCATCCTTAAGCAGGGCACGACAGGGCAGTCGTGGCCTAATGGTTAGAGAGTCGGACTCGTGACCCAAAGGTTGCGGGTGGGGGGAGTGAATACCACAACTGAGGTGCCCTTGAGCAAGGCACTGAACCCCCAACTGCTCCCCAGGCGCCGCAGCAAAAAAATGGCTGTCCACTGCTCCGGGTGTGTCTTCACGGTGTGTGTGTGTTCACTGCTGTGTGTGTGCACTTTGGATGGGATAAATGCAGAGCACTAATTCCGAGTATGGGTCACCATACTTGGCCACATGTCACGTCACTCACTGAAAGTGGCTCTCCACACTGCTTCGCTAAAGATACACATCAATGTCTCCTTCGATTAAAAATAATGACTAGTGTGATGGTTGCGATATAGTAAACCTACCAACATCCATCACCATGACTTATCGAGAGAGGAAAAAATTACGTTTTAGTCGCATAACATTGGTTCATGGAAACGCCGTCATTTCCCGATAGTTTTTTATCGACATTTATAAAATATCGCACAATTTTTGCACAAATATGTAATGGAAACGCAGCTATAGTGAACTAAATTTTTTCGCAAGTTCGACACGAGTTCCGTTTGGTTCAGTGGCATTGTTTATGTTCAGTGCCACCAATATGGCCGACTTCCGGATTGATGACATGTCGTGATAACACCCTATTGGGATTTTTTTTCGTAAGTTAGTGAGTTCATGCAGTCCATTTAAGTGCTACTTTCCAAATACAGAACATTCTACAAACGTTAGTATTGGGTTCGGTAACTATAAAATAACATTCCTAGAACATTCTGGGAACAAAAAAAAAACAACATTGTCGTATTACTACAAAAAGGTCTCCCCTTTTCCTCTGAAGTTCAGGAAAGCGATTAGCTAATGTTTTTATGTTGCTTGTGTAAGTCACATTCGTTGCTTGCCGGCAAAATCCAGTCAATTTCAAACGGAATCTGCACTACTGGGTTCACGTTCACCATGCAGATTTCGTTCCTGTTCAAGATTTCGCCGAGTTGACCAACAGAAAGTGACTTATGTGTGAGCAGTTCTTTATGCGTCACTTTAATATTGATAATGGGCAACTGGATATTTTTGTCTGCGAAACTGACCGCACCGACGCCTTCCAATTCTGTGCCTAAACTGATTATTCATCGCAGCTTTGCCTCATTTCCTTTTGACTACCACTTTTAGGCCGTCTGTGTTTTCAGCAGACGACTTTTACTGCATTACCTATCAACCGAAGAGAAAGCAAGAAGCGTGGACAGAGGAACTAGGTTAATTACTTTCATATGCGGTTCTACAGTCTGAGGAATGCAGGAGCGACCGCTGCCAGAGAAGAGGGAAGCCCGGGTGCTGAACGTTCTGGGTGATGTACGAAAAACAACAGTGACCCAGTACAGCTGGTTCTGTTCATGTGGCTCTCAGGACGACGAGCACAAAGTGTTTGCTATTTTTCTTCCACACAGACCGACTGCAATTGGCATGTCAGACAGCTACAGTGGAATGCAATACTTTATCAAAACGTTTGAACCTGGCGTTTGGAATATGAGCAGATATTCGGAGCCTGCGAATATCACAATAATCCACACCACTCCAGTCCATTAATTAACGTCTTGTGAAGTGAAAAGATGCATGTTTATAAGAAACAACATGAATCCATCATTAATTTGATTCCCCCCCCCCTTTTTTTGTACTTTAAACCATCACAGCCGGCCAAAATAAGTCCATAATCCATAATAACGCTTCCTCCAGTAAAGAAGTTCATGCCCTGTTGTACTTTCTCATCAAAATCCACCAACATATTTGTTTAGAACTGTTTGGACTGTGCATCTTTCTCTCCTGATTTAGACTAGACAGTTTTTTTTTTCACTGGAGGAAGCAGTATTATGGAGAAGGACTCATAATTTAGCAAGAAGCAATGGTTTGAAGTTAACAATGTCTTAATTATGGATTTGTTCATTACAAACATGCATCTTGTGGATTACTCACATTACTTGTTTATTATTGTAATGTTTTTATCAGCTGTTTGGACTCTCATTCTGACGGCACCCATTCACTGCAGAGGATCCATTGGTGAGCAAGTGATGTAATGCTTCATTTCTCCAAAATCTGTCCTGAAGAAACAAATAAATCTACATCTTAAATGGCCTGAGGGTGAGAACATTTTCAGCAAATTTTCATTTTGGATGGGCTATTTCTTTCTTTTCTAAACTAATTCATGATACAAAATATCTGCTGCTGCAATTAGCAAATCTTTAGGAGCCTATGTCTGTAAAGAAGAGAAGAATACCTTGTTAAGTTAAAATGTGCCCTCTAGTGTCCCCAAAAGAGTTTGCATGATGGAAGTTCATTGCACTCGTGGATGATGAATATGGAATAGCTCATCTAAAAGAGATTCATTTTACATTGACTAAGATAATATATAGTCTATGGGTTCAGAGTGAATGCCACAATGAAATATCATCTATGTAATTTATGACACACGTTCAGTGAAGCCTTAAATTTAAAGGATATTTTCTGTTGGTCCGCTGAAAAGAGAGGAAAAAAGACTTTGGAAACCTCTCTTTCTAGTTGTGCATTGTTGGTCCTTGCGGGTTGTCACTGGGCATGAGTGCTTTAAGAGGCTAGACACAGAATTTGGAGACCATTGATTAAGTTTTTCTAACTAGCAATTATGCTTCCTTTGCAAGCCATAGGATGCATCGCTCATGGGAAAGTATAAAAAGGCAGTAGTTGGGTCAGATTAGAGTGCGTAACAGTTAAGGGAAAGAGGAAGGAGGGATCTACATTAAGGTCTGGGTGGCCCAGGTGAGTTTATGATTGAATGTTATAAACAGTGCATCATGTGACGAACGTAGAACAGTTTCCAGCAAAAGCTCCTATTGAAAGTAAGCACATGTGATGTTTAGTGTAGCACCTCGTAAAGCTGTGAAGGCCCCACACATGACTTTGCTTTCAAAAAAGGGCTAGAAAGTAATAAAGGATTTAGTGAAAGTTATAGGAGGAAAATAAAAAACGGATTTCGTTTTATGAGCAACAACTTCTTGAACAGACAATGTAGTGTAAATCTGTTTTGCTTATACTTTGCAGGCCTCTCTCTAGAACATTGATATGGCGACATTTTGCCAAGAGGTGTGTTTTTTTTTTTTTTTTTACAAGTGATCAGTCTTATGAATTTCACATCGCGGATAATATAGCGGATGGAAAAAGTCCTTTAAGCTCTGTTTAAAAAATCAGCTCCTCCTCCCTGTCGCTTGCGCATCAGTTAGTCCAAGTGCAGAGCAATAGGAGGTCGCACTGAGATCTCACCTTTCCGTTATGTAAGTCTCACTTGATTTAATTTAATCTATTAGGCTATTTTTTTAATTTACAAGCAAGCTTTATGAAAGAGCACAACTTAGCCCAATTTTATTGTTTCCCCAATTCAGTTACTGGAACGTCGGCAAGCAGAAGAACTGGAGAAGTCAATTTAACATAAAAAATGAGTACGAGTTTAATTGACACCGTAATTTACGCATTTGCGCATGTGTGTTTATTAAATTGCATTGTACAAACGGGTCTTTCTCAGCGTCAGGGCAACAGTGGAGCGGCAGCTCTCAGACAAACCTTTTGCCTCTTAAAGGTTAATCTAAAAGTTAGATTCGTCACAGCACAACAGAAAAGAAATGAGAAATGCTGATCCAAAACCCACTTCTTCTATCTTTTGTTAATAATGTTTTGAAGAAAACGTAATGATGTAAAACTTTTTTATAGGCTACTGTATCTGTTTATAAAATTATAAAAAATATTTTGTATTATAAAAAGAAAATGTATTCGAAAAAATTAACATTTTTTTAATAAAATTGAAAAAAAAAAGAAAAGTAAAAAAGTAACAAACTGTCAGTTTGGTTTCTTTTTATTTATTTAAAATATGTTGAAAAATAATTATTAAGATAGGCCTATGTACACATGCATTCAAGCAGCAATAAATCCGTTTTATTTGATGGTTACACTTGATTTTTTATTTTTTATTTTTTATTTTTTATTTTTTTTAGAAAATGGTAAAAACGTTTTTTTTTTTTACTAGATGTTTCCTTTTTATTATATCGAATATATTTTTCTTTAATATTAATGAATGCATTACTGAGGAAAATGTCAACAAATATTTTTGCACTGATGTAAAGTCTGTCAAAATTCTTTACATATTTATTTTCAACATGTTAAATAACACGTTTTACAGTTTCATAAGAACGGGGCTTTTCCGTTACCGGAGCTTGTATAACAAGAAACTTAAAAAAAAAATCAGCTCCTCCTCCCTCTTGCACTTGCGCATCAGTTAGTCCAAGTGCAGAGCAATAGGAGGTCGCACTGAGATCTCACCTTTCAGTTATGTAAGTCTCACTTGATTTAACTTAATTTATTATTTTCAAACAAGCTTTATGAAAGAGCA
>NW_015536497.1:2975336-2975715 GCF_001515605.1 Sinocyclocheilus anshuiensis | reverse complement strand
CTGCTTCATTGCGACCCTCCCAGAGAAGCAAGTCCGCGAGTTTGCAGTCAGGTATCGGTGCGCGCGGTGGTGCCTTGCGCTGGTCATCAGGTGGAGATGGAGCGCGAGCCAGAGGATCACGCGGCCGCAGGAATCAGACGGAGCAGCTGCAAACATCAGTCATCGACAGACCCGCGCTGGACGATGAAATGATGGTTGGAGATGATCCTTACAACCCATACAAGTCTAATGACCCGGACAATCCGTTTTATAACTATTATGATGCGTACGAGAGACCCCGTCCTGCACCGCGCCCGGGATATGGCACAAGATACTCCCAGTATGGTAAGGACCGAATCAAGGCTATCTGTCTGCATCATGCTTATTCAAACGTTATATA
>NW_015536497.1:2949591-2975326 GCF_001515605.1 Sinocyclocheilus anshuiensis | reverse complement strand
TTTGGCAACTTCCCAAGTAAATGAATAAAAATTACTATTAATTATATCTTTGATAATTACGTTGCATAATTACTATGGGTTAAAATGATTTGCGTCACATCCACTCGCAAAATGCATAATCTATCCACCATGTATTGGTTAAACTATACCACATGGCTGCAATATAACAAAGAGTGAAAAATTTAAGGGGGTCTGAATACTTTCCGTACCCACTGTATGAAAAATTCTAAAGTAAAAAAAAAGAGCAAGACGCCATCGGATCCTCCTCTTGTATTTTAATTGCATACTTACATGTGTTTAATTTAATTGAAACTGTTAGTTTACAATAATGGCATCCTTGCAGGAAAAAAAACCGACTAAGGTAGTTTGCTGCTCAGGGTGGTCTAATGGTTTTTCGAAGGGTTTTTGTCACTTGGCAGGTGGTCAGGCTAGTTTAAGCTGTTTTAAATAACTTTCTTGTATTTTAATTTTAATTCTGTGCAATTTCTTGTATTTTTTTTAATACAACACTTCAGTGTTTCATAGGTTTGCCTGATCTTGTTGGAGACCCATACTACATCCAAGCGTCCGCCTATGTGCAGAGCGTTCCAATGTACAATCTCAGATGCGCCGCTGAGGAAAACTGCTTGGCGAGGTATTATTGTTGATATAAAACAGAAGAACGCAATCAAGATTTTTGGTGCAGTGTTGCAACCAGAGAAGGAGAGTTAGCACTCTCACATTCCTCCAAGTGTAACAGATGAGTCATGAGAACCTATTTAAATCCCATGTGGTAGGAACATCCTATAACTCAAACCAGCCCTGTGAGAGGGGAACGAATTAAACGAAAAGTCCTGCCATGATGGGAAGTGAGAAACTCTACAAACAGATTTCACATAAAGCTGTTTGCATGGAGAGATTAATCACATGCATGACTGTGAGACACATTACTGGGGCATACAAGAATAGTCCAGTCCCGTTTCTTTGGAAACGTGCATCTGTAGTTGTTCCATGTGCGCTTGAAATGTGGCCACGGGGCCAAGAGACACATTCTGAAAGCTGTTAGGACAATATGAGAAACTCAAGGAATGTCTGATATTTTGTAACCATTGGGCTGTTTTTGTTGAGCAGCACTGCATACAGATCCAGCGTGAGAGACTACGACACGCGCATGTTGCTGAGGTTCCCGCAGCGAGTCAAGAACCAAGGTACCTCCGACTTTCTTCCCAGCAGGCCGCGCTACAGCTGGGAATGGCACAGCTGCCATCAGTAAGTCCGAATCTAACAGGTCCAGGCATTTGCATCATTTTCTGATGCTGCATGTTTAGTAATGCATCACAGACCACTATTAAGAACCCTAAAGGGAGCAGATATGATGCAATGAACTGAATTCCTTAGGCAAAAAAAAGCAAGATTGTGAAGCTTTATCATGGTTTGAGCGTTGTATCTGACTGAATCTTGTGCTGGTGGTGCTGTTTTTTACAAGGAAAAGGGTCTGTGTTCTTGTCTAAATGAAAACACTTTGCAGAGGCCCACTATTGCTGCTTATATTTCAGTTGACTCAGTAATGGCTCACTGCATAATTTTGTCCCGAAGTAAAGCCGTGCCTCACGATCAACTACGGCTTACATTTGGACAAGCTCCAGTGTATACAATGACTTTAGGTCTTATGCATAAATGAGGCGTAAGGTCTGTGTGCTGACCTGCATTTATTTGACGTGCCATAATATGAACGTCTTCTGTTTGTTATTTATTTTTTATACTACACAATTTTTTTAAGCTGGGGCTACTGAACCGTCCAATAAGATAATATGAAGTGATTTTGGGATTTTTTTTTTTACAGTTTTTCCACTTGGTTTTAAGGAATATTTCACCCAGAAATTACTTTTACGTGTCATTTACTCATTCCAAACATAAATGACTTTGTTTATTCTGTAGAACATAAAAGGAGAAATTTTAAAGAATGTACTAGTCGCTTTTTCCCATATAATTGCAATGAATAGAGACTGAACCTTTTAAGCTTCAAAAATGCAAAACTTCATAAAAGTAGTCAGCATGACTTGTGTGCAATGTTTCTAGTGTAGCAATGTCGGATTTGTAAATGAATTGTTCTTTTGAGTTGGATCTTGATAATTCAATGAATTGTTGATTCAGTTCTCAAAAATGGTCTGAATAATCCAGTTCACAGAAACCGTCTGAAAGATTTATTTACAAATATGAATTATTTCTTCACAAGTCAGACTGATCTGGTTCAACTCAATAACTCCAGTAACAGTGATTCTCAAATTAAAAGCTTACTAGGAGGAGAAGATGAAATTTCAGTCTGTTTCTTATACAAAGCTATTGTCTGGCTTCAGAAGATTTGAAATATAGCACACAAATCATATAAATTATACTTTTATGATGCTTTTATGGTGGTTTTTGCTACATTTTGAAGCTCGAAATTCCCCATTCATTGTAATTGGGAAAAAATGCATGAAAAACGGTCTTAAAATGGTCTCCTTTTGTGGTTACAACATGAAAAAGTGAAGTAAATTACGAGAGAATTGAAATTTTTGGTTGAACTGTCTCTTTCACAATTTCACTGGCACCAGTGAGACTATTTGAGGTGAAATAAGCAGAGGTTTGCGTCCAGCTCACACATTGGCCATGGAGTTTTTTTGGAAAGGCTCTGCACGACATTCGTTTCTTGCTGAAGATTTGATATATGTCCCAGTGTTTAGGAAATTCATTAATTGGATTAAAGCGTTGAAAATGAATGGCAGGCATTCTAAATCCTATTAACTAACCCAGCTAGCAATGAGATTCCCAGAGGCAGGCAAAATTTGAAAAGCACCAGTTGAAAGTGATGCATGATCTGATTTACTTTGCTGTTTCTAGGCACTACCACAGCATGGACGAGTTCAGTCATTATGACCTGCTGGAAGCCAGTTCTCAGAGAAGAGTAGCAGAGGGACACAAGGCCAGTTTCTGTCTGGAAGACACGTCCTGTGACTACGGCTACTACCGACGATACGCCTGCACCTCCCACACTCAGGTCACTCTCATTTATTATTTATGAATATATTTCTGACTCCAAAACTACATAACTGATAGGAAACCTGTGACTGGTTTGGAACATTGTATGTTATAAAAATAGCGCTTCTCATGAAAAACACACAGAAGACACAATTCACCATTGATTTCTAAAGACTTTGAGGTTAGCGTGTTGCTAAGCTAACAACAATACTTCACATAAGAAATAGATTAATTTACATAACTGAAATTAAGCCTCATATGTGACTAATTTTGTACATTATAAAAAAATTAGCTTTTTATGAAAAACACACAGAAGGCTCAATTCACAATGGATTTCAAAAGCCTTTAAGGTTAGCATGTTGCTTAGCTACTATATAGACATACTACTACAGTAAACATAATAAATACATTAAACTATAATTTAAATGAAGCCTCATATGTGATGCATTTGTAACTTTGTACATTATAAATATAGTGATTTTTATGAAAAATTCACAGAAGACTCAATTCACAATGGATTTCAAACGCCTTTGAGGTTAGCATGTTGCTAAGCTAACAATACTACCCCAGTAAACTTAAGAAATACATTAAACTACACAACTGAAATGAAAGCTCACACGTAGCAGCTTTGGAACTTTGTACATTATAACAATAGCGCTTCTCATTAATAACTCACTAAAGACTTATCACAATGGATTTGTATTTTGAAGTTAGCATGTTACTAAGCTAACAACACTACTCAGATAAACATAAGATAGGGTGACCATACGTGCCATTTTCCCAGGACGTGTCCTGGCCAGGATTTCTATATTGCCTAAAATATCTAGGTTTTGGCTTTGTTTGCGTGTGCAGACCGATCGGTGTATGACATCAGAATACCTCGAGAGCATTTTGAAAGCATAAGGAACCGTCTGTATGGTATTTTGATGTCATACACCGATCGGTCTGCACACGCAAACAAAGCCAAAACCTAGACGCGTCCTGGGAAAATGGCACGTATGGTCACCCTAACATAAGAAATATGTTTAAAAAATACAAATATTGGATAAAATATTCAAATTTTCTTAAGAAAATACTGATATGTAGATATATTCATATTTCTCCTGCATTGTCCACCATCTTGGATGGATTCACAGTGCATTCTGAGATCAACATGTTTGTCAAGAATAAATGCCAATGTTTAATTACATTGTGAACACACCTGATACATTAAAATGCTACCTATGTAGGCAGCTCACTAGGTTTTAGGACACAGCCAATGTATCTGTTATAAGCAATCGACTGTCAATATTATGAATCAAAGATATTGCAAGAAATAATTAACCTTAATGAAACATGTTTAACCCTATACTTACCATGGCAGTACCATGATTGTATAATACGGTAATACCATGGTACTTTGAAAAATACCATGATGCTGTATATACCTTGGTTTACATTGTACTTCAAGGTACCGTGACCATTTTACATGTGCATGTGCTGAAAGTAAACTGTTGTTGTATTTCCAGGGCCTGAGTCCAGGGTGTTACGACACTTACAATGCCGACATCGACTGCCAGTGGATAGATATTACTGATGTGAAACCTGGAAACTACATCCTCAAGGTTTTTGGCCTTAATCAAAAGTTATTGCATTCAAGAAATATCCAATATCATGTTCCTGACTTCCAGCCTGTTTTTCTTTTTCTGGTTTAGGTTAGTATAAATCCCAGTTACCAGGTGCCAGAGTCGGACTACAGTAACAATAATGTGCGCTGTGATGTACGTTACACCGGAAACTATGTTTATGTTTCAGGATGTCATATTTCACAGTGAGCATACTTCATTTATTTTATATTGTATACTATATTTCGTTTGACTAGTTAAACCAAAGACATTAATATGCTATGTTTATTTCAGGTATTAAGAATCTACTAAAGGATCCTAAGGAATAGGGAAAGATAATCAGAAATGAAGTTTTTGATGATAAAAAACCTGCGACAAAGTGAACAGATGAATGGACGCCGATCATGGGCCACTTTCCTGTTTGTGAGAGCCAATAATCAGCAGGGCATTTTAGTGCTGACTATGCCACAGAATATAAAAACCTGAGGCATAAATCCAGTTTTACAGTGAATTGCATTATTCTTTTTTTTGCTAGGAAATTACTAAGCAAAAATGAAAAAAGAAAAACAAAGAGTCCAGGGTCATATTGTGCTGGATTCCTATAGAAATTTGGATGAAACCGTTTGCAGAGATACCACACATTCCCCAAATCATTCAGCATCATTCTCTCAGACTGATAAATTATAAACATTAAACCTTAAGATATTGATCCACACTGGGGTTTTTACCTTAAACATGCTTTAGTGTGCTAGTGATGCTTTAGTTGTGTATTCTAAGTAGATATTTATATACAGATGCTCATATTACTGCAACACCTTTTATATATGAAATGAAAACTACTTGAATAAATAACTTCACACTCAGCCTCATTAAATGACTTTCAGAAAATGGTGTTTGCTCAAAATAAATATTATATGTGCTGTTGTTTTTTTTTGTTTGTGTTTTTTGCAGTTTTTGCAAATCGTAACCAAACATTGGGGTGCACTTAAAGGGATAGTAGCAATCTTCAAAATATCTTCTTTTGTGTTCAACATACAGGTTTGGAACGACATGAGGGTGAGTAAATGATGACAGAATTTTCATTTTTGGGTGAACTATCCCTTTAACTATAATAATGTTGATTATTTATTGCATAGATCTAACAGCAGCTGTCTTCACTCATTTAAAAGAATAGTTCATACAGTAATGAAAATTTGCTGAAAATGTACTCGCCCTCATAACCTCCTATATGAGTTTGTTTCTTCATGGAAACTGATTTGGAAACATTTATCATTGCATCACTTGCTCATCAATGGATCCTCTGCAGTTTCACTAGCACTCATATTTTTAGCTGGAAGCAACGGCTTGAAGTTAAAAACTTTTTAATGATGGATTTGTTTCTTACAAACACACAGCTTTTCCTTTAACAAAATGTTAATTGATGGACTGGAGTCATGTGGATTACTTGTGGGTTATTGTGATGCTTTTATCAGCTGTTTGGACTCTCATTCTGATGGCACCCATTCACTGCAGAGGATCCATTGATGATCAAGTGATGTAATGCTACATTTATCCATATCTGTTCCGATCAAGAAACAAACTCATCTACAAATCTCAAAATTGTCCTATGGTGTGACTGTCTCAAGCATGATTCAATAAATTACAACTTTTATAAATTAAAAAGAAAGGCATAGAAATGTTAATAAATACATAATTTTACAAGTGTCTATTTCAGTAAATGGCAATCATTTTTTTCATCCATATATTTCTAAAAGCGTAGGAACTTGATACATTTTGTCACTGAAAACCATGTCCTCTGGTGTGACACCATATCCTGATTTTAAACCGGGCAATTCCACAGACATCTTTAATTAGTTGAAGGACCCCATTCAAGGCCATGTTACTGAAGCCCATGACACGTACACATAATAAGTTTTTGTCTCAGAATTGTTCATATATTTAACTTTTTTGGAACCACTATAAAAGTTACGTTTTGTTGTCCTTTGGTGCGACACCCCTAAATTATATATTTTAATTAAAAACTTAAACGCAATAATTACATTAAAATATTTTCTGATGTTTTTGCAAAACACTTGTACTATTATAAAGTGACATAAAAATAAGTATACATTTGATACTTTGTTTTTGAGACAGAAAGAATTGAGGGAGAGAAATGAGTGAGAGAGAGGACATGGAAGTATAGAGAGAAAATGAACGCTGGCTCTAGAAGAGTTTCAGTAACATACTGATCGACTAAGTGACTGAATTCTGTAAAAACATGTTGATATTGTTTGTATCAAAATGATACTTTCTTCTTTGACATATTCAAAGTTAAATAAAAATACTTTAATGTAATGCATTTCACTTTCTCTTTAAAGCAGTAACTACCATTTCTGTCCTTTGGTGTGACGTAAAGTCCTATGATATGACACACATAAAAGAACCGCAGATCTGTTTGTTTTTTATCTCCAAATATCTTAAAGAACAGTTGAGTATTGCAGTAGGGAGATAAAATCAACTCTCATCTTAAAATGGTATAATCTTCTGCAATTTTAAACGGATGACAGCAAAGTTTGTCTCGTTGTCAAAGTTCTTCTTGAAAAAGTCATGGGGGAAAATAATGTTATTCATAATTTCATATTAAATAAATAACAATATATGAAAATAAGTGTCTAAAAATAAAGATAAATCTCTCATGTTATTTGTATATTATCAAGAGTTTTTCTTAATTTTTGCTATGTCACACCATAGGACACACATTTATGGTAGTTCAGTAAAAATGTAAAAAAAAAAAAAAAAAAAACAGAGTGAAAAAATTGAAAAAGTTAGTGACCCCTTATATTTTCTCAAACATCAGAGTTCACACTACATAAATATATGTATGAAGCATTTTTACGACATATTTGTCAACTACCCAAATGTTTTTTTTTTTTATTGCAAGTATAAACACTTAACTTCAACAATTAATGTAACATTGGATGACATTATGAATACAGAAATTATATAGGAAGACAAAGAAGAAAAAAAATAAAAATAAATAAGAATACATAAAGAGGAATATATTGGATGACATTATGAATACAGAAATTATATAGGAAGACAAAGAAGAAAAAAAATAAAAATAAATAAGAATACATAGATAAAACAAAAAATAAAGAGGTAGTAAATCAAAATGATGTACCATTCAGCAGATCATTATACAATTTCACAAATTTGACACTTTTTTTTGGTATTAATATTTTTTTGTGTTATAATTAAGTAGTTAAAGTCACAAAGAAAATTATGTAATTTTGGAGATGTTGAAGAAAATTTACATTTATGAATATAATATTTTCCCAATAAAATAAATACATTTCCTATATATTCTATGTTATGTTTACAATGTGAAAAATAACAAAATATATCACACATAGTAACATCAATGTCTACATTAGGGCACCAAGTGATGCACTTTTTGTTTCATTTCGGCGTTTCACACTTTAGCCGCGAGCGCTTCTGAGCGTCGATCAGGAAAGCGCAAATCAGCGCAGATTGCGCACATGGAGGCGGAAGTGACGCACGAGCGGCGGTTGAATGGCGTCGTTGGCGTGGGGAGATACTTCGGATGGCGACAATGATCAAGACATGGATTTTCAGGAAGTAAGATACAGTAAAAGGAAAAAAAAGAGTAGCATGGGTGATGGATCTGATTGTGAGCAAACAATTAATAAAGACATATGAGAATTGAAGCTGATAAAGAGGTTGAAGAAAGCGAAATCAAAGTGATAATTACTTTTGCTAAGCAGTCAGAACAACCATAGTTGTATAATATCTTTCCTACTACTACATTGGAATGCCAGGAGCTTAATAGCAAATGGGCAAGAATTTAAAAAACATATCACAGAAATGGAAAAGGCACCAGACATCATGTGTATTCAGGAGACATGGTTAAATAGCTCCTTGGATTTTAAGATCAATGGATATGTAGTAGAGAGGAAAGATAGAGAAACTGGAAGAGGTGGAGGGTGTGCAACATTTATTAAAGAAGGCATAGCACATAAGAGAATATGCAAAAGTAATAATGTAGAATGTGTACCACAGTGTGGAAGCTGGAGGAGCTGAACACGCAGCGCCAGCTGAAGCTTGGGCTCTGATCCTCTGGGGTGGGTGGGGCATTACACATTTATTTTTTTTTTCTCCTTCAGTACATATTCATCACTCATGTGCGCAAGATATACAGTAGGTGGCGGTAATACTCCTAAGGAGTGAACGGCCATTGAACAAAAAAGAAGAAGAAGAAGAATGTCTACATTAGATTTTGAAGAAAACTAGCCAAATGTTTATGTTCTGGGGCGCCGGGCTAATGGTGTATTTCCCGGTCAGAACGACAGGGGGCAGCATTGCATCCGCAGACTCACCGCTGAACCTCCTGCGTGCGATGGAGAAGAAGCGCGTGGAATATTTTCAATTCTTCTCATGTCAGGCGCTCAGTGAACTTGACAACCATTAAAATTACAGTGAAGGACCCACCAGAAATCTCGTAGAGTTATTTGAGCTGTCGTGCCACATAATAACGGATATATCTTGCCGGATCATGCATCCTATAGAAGTGTCGATCCCGTCTTTTCGATCGGAGGGCAGTAACGTGGAGAAGGGCTACACGGTGAGTTAAATATGTTTTCAGATCGAGCCAGCGGTCGTAAACACGCTGCCATTAAAAGGTACGACAGCAAACATTACGCTTCACCTCAGTGAATTACAATTAATGTCGATTTTAAGGCGTAGACGTTTTGGCAGTGTCCCAAAACCTAGTGAACTGACCATTTCAGAGCATGTTGGGCGCGTTTGAACTGGATTGTCACTCTCCAGCCCCGCCTATGCTGCCCAAAATGATGTCTAGGTTTTGATATAGTCTGTATTTAAAGTGAATTCATTGTGATGCATTCGAGTCATTCCAGTTCACTGCATTATATGTAAGAGAAATAATGGAAACGCATTTTTTCTCACAGGTTTTTAAGATCGAGGTGCTCATGTGTGGTAGACAGCATACTGTTGAGAAACGATACAGTGAATTTTACACTCTACATAAAATGGTAAGCATGCATACAATGGTTATGGTATAATATATTTGCTGGTAAATCTAGGGTGAGTATCTAGGGCTCAACCACTGATATTTTATTTATTTTTTTTCTGAAAGCTTTCCGGTAACACTTTATGACAAGTTTATATACATTAACATTAGTTAATAAAACAGCTAACTACTGATGGACAATACTTGAAGCATTTATTCATTTTATGTTATAACTCTATAAGTTGCCTTGGATAAAAACATCTGCTAAATGCAATACATGTTAATTTGTATATTTATATATATTTTAATCAATTTTTAACATTAACTTTATTAAATTATTAAACTAAATTCACCCCATCTATTTTCTGTATTCATTTTATTTATCTTAATTTGATTGATTCATCCATTTAATAAAAAAAAAAAATGACCACACACATTTTTATATATTTAATAAAAATATTATATATACATTTTTATAATATTTATTTATTTGCAGAGCATAGAATCACATAAATGAACAGGGAAATCACAATCATATCTCAGATTTGAAAGAACTACATAGGAAAACACATTGGAACAAAATGCACATAGAAGAAAAGCATAAAATCTAAATCTAGTCACATCTTTAAATAAACTCTTGTGAAGATTTAAAAGTCTGTGATTATAGAACACATTACATTATTTACAATTATAGAATAAATTGACAGGTGTTTCTTCTAATACATCGCAGAAACAGCATGTCTTATCAATGTCACAATATGTAAAAATGGAAGAATTAACGGGATAAATTTTATGAAAGATTTTAAAATGGACTACCTTAACCTTATTAGATATACAAAACTTATCACAATATGGAAGAAAAGATCTGCCAGTACTTCAGTTTACACTTCTGACTTATTATAGCACTTGTATATCATTGCTCTTTTGTTGATTTTGATTGCTTACATTGTCCTCCTCATTTGTAAGTCGCTTTGGATAAAAGCGTCTGCTAAATGACTAAATGTAAATGTATATATATATGTATGTCCTAAATTATATGCTGTAAAGATGTTTGTTCATTGTTCATTCATAAAACCAAAGACATTAAATGCATTAACTAATAGTTTTCTTAAAGTGGCCCCGGGGTCTTTCCAAAGGAGTGCTGATATATATATAATTACTGTTTATATTTCACAGAGGAATTCTGGAATGTGAGCAACAGCATGTACTTGTGAAAAAGCACTGTTTCTCAAGTAGTTCCTTTGAATAAATCTGCATGTTTTCAGCTTAACATCAGCACAATCGTATTAGTTTGTACTTTTTCACTGTATGTGCCCAGAAAGAATAATGTAGTTGACTGTTTATTGTGTGCTGCTACAGTACGTCGTATATGATAGTGTACATTGAGGAAAGAGGATATTTGACGTCAAGTGTCAGATAAAGTGGACATTTACGCAATTTACAGTTTTTGGTAAATGCAGAAATTCCACGTGAAGAACATGACTGCCCTTGTGTGTAAACTCTAGAGACAGCTTCTGGCCAGTTTGTGTAACATGTTTTTTTCTATCATGTATTCTTTGTAGCTTAAAAAGATAATTAAACCTCCAGAAATCCCTTCGAAGCATGTGAGGAACTGGGTGCCCAAGGTTCTTGATCAGAGGAGACAGGGACTCGAGCTCTATCTCCAGGTATTGATTGAATTGATGCTTAACAAATGAAACGACACGATATAAAACAGCCCTTTCCTGTTTTCTGGAGTAACCATTTGATTGTCTTTGTGTGTGTGTGTGTGTGTGTGTGTGTGTGTAGACTATAATCATGGAAAATGAGGTTCTTCCAAAGATATTCTTGGATTTCCTCAATATCCGCCATTTCCCGTCACTGCCGAAAACTGAGAGTTGCGGGTAAGGCTTTATAGTGTGTAATTTTGTCTGAAGTAAAGGCCTTAGAAAGCAGACTTTTGTACAAACAAAGACATTTCAATATAGTAATTCAAAAAAGATCATTGTACAGCGTACTTGTGTGTTGACGTGATTGTTTTTTTCTGTTTAGATCATTTGAAACTGAATCCGAGGAATCAAGGTATGTTGGCTACTTATTACAGTAAAAAGAAAAAAGCACAGCACTTCAACAGGTTTTTCTGTAAAAACCAAACCATTTCAGAGCCATTTTGATGTCAAGTGCTCTTATAGAAGTGCTTTTGAGAAGTTATTGCGCTAGCTGGGAAATGACACCACCCGCGTGATAAATTTCACAGTCAGCTTTGTGTTTTATCACTGTCATCACAAACCCAACTAGTTTGTGAGTCACTGAGTTCTCTCTCTGACCTTTCCTCTCCAAACCCTGCAGTAAACTGACACATCAACCAGCACTTCTCTTCCTGAGGGATCCCTATCTGCTGCCTACCACCAATGGTACATGTCTGTCCTTCATGTTACTTTCGTTCTTCTTTTTTTTTTTTTAAGGTAGAGATGAATTCATATGCATTCATGGTTTCTTCTCCTGTTCATGAGTGACTGATAAATAACAATATTTTTAAATATGCCTGTTGAATAAAATTGTTTTGTTACACAGAAATAAAAATTAATATAGATGTTAAATATAGTTCATAATACCTAATGCATTAAGCTTCATGAAGTTACAGAAAAACAAACATTTTTTATAACAATTATGCTTGTGTGTGTGTATATAATGAATATTACTTATATATTAATATATGTGACCCTGGACCACAAAACCAGTAATAAGGATCAATTTTTCGAAATTGAGATTTATGCATCATCTGAAAGCTGAATAAATAAGCTTTTCATTGTTGTATGGTTTGTTAGGATAGGACAATATTTGGCCGAGATACAACTATTTGAATATCTGGAATCTGAGGGTGCAAACAAATCAAAATATTGAGAAAATCACCTTTAAAGTTTCCAAATGAAGTTCTTAGCAATGCATATTACTAATCAAAAATTAAGTTTTGATATATTTACAGTAGGAAATTTACTAAATATCTTCATGGAACATGATCTTTACTTAATATCCTAATGATTTTTGGCATAAAAGAAAAATCAATAATTTTGACCCATACAATGTATTGTTGGCTATTGCTACAAATATACCCCAGCGACTTAAGACTGGTTTTGTGCTCCAGGGTCACATATACTGAATTGAACTGAGCTGAGAACTTCAATCAGTCTAATTACTGCTCATTTGTCTCTGTGTGTAGTTAAAGTTTCAGTCTCGTTGTAATAAAATGGTATTTTACTAAAAGATATGCTGCAAGAACAAAATCCTGTAATAAACACTGCATATGCCTATGTATTGTTTTACAAATACATTTAATGAATGTTTCTCTATTGTTTGCAGATACATTTTCAAATATGGTTATTGAAGGTGTGATTCGTGGAATATTTTACCCAGACTTCCAGCCGAGGTAGATCTCAGCACTACGGATGACGTCACATCAAGTTCACGGATAAAAAGGGATCGGTATTACCAACACTAAATCACACAGCACCAGTTTAACAGACTCCGTCATTACAGCCTTAAGAGTGTAGTTTGGCATCAGCACTAATTTGTTTTTGTGTCCTGTATTTGCAGGAATTGAGATTTTAGTTGGTCACAAAGTAAACATTCATATCAAGGTTTCGTTTAAGTACCTCCGCATGTATTTGCACATCTGTCCTCATGTCATATGTGAGATCAGAAGGATGTCTGATCCACTGACTGTGTGTTTCTCCAAGTGAGGTGACTTGTGAAATAAGATGTTGGAAAAGCCTTGAACTGAACCTTTTCATTGTTATGTTATTGTATGAACGTTATTTTCATTCTTTGTTTTTGATGTGGCAATTATTGATTACCAGCCAAATTAGCAAAAAGGGAAGTACTGAATGAATCAAACCAGTGTAAAGCCAGTCTTACGTCATGTTACAGCCCAAAACTGTGAAAAAGAGCTGTTGTTTAAAGTAAAAAACTTGCATTCTCCACTGTTAACCTGCAGCTAAGTAAACCATTTTCAGTGGATTCTCTTCTTTGAAAATGCAGTTTAGTCTGGACTAATGTTAGTCTAATATTTTTAGAAACTTCACTGAGTAGTAAGAGTGCATGAACACTAGTTGTAACAGTTTTTCACTACTGTTGGAAGTAGTAAAGAAGATAATGCAGTTTGAGAAGTTTAACCTGTTTAAATGTTATAAAGCTGATTTGTTATGTACCATTTCAAGCAGTTCTAGAATTGTTTTCATTTAGATGTCTTAATTCTGCATATGGACAATGTGCCATTCCATTATGTGTGTGTTATTGTTAACACTTTGGATTCTCATGCACTTTAACAAGGGTGAAAAGATCAGTTGTAAATGAATATCATTTTAAACCTGACAGCAATAAAACATCTAATTCATTCATTAATTAAATACTTTGTCATCTTTCAATCATGTTATAATGACACATTGGGATAGTGTTGCACTTTATTTATTCAAAAACTGACACGTACAGACAAATCCCATCGGAACAGCTTTCTTGCATTCTTAATCTCACAGTCATAGTGTGCATATAAAAGCTGTGAGAAGGTTTATGTTGCATAAAACCCAGCATTTAATAATGCAGCATTTTGCATAATGAAACTTATGCATTAAAGACAATTCAGGACCCGTCCATGTTTGGCACATTTTATAGACAAGATTTGTCCAATTGAAAGATGAGTTGAAAATAGTTTCTAACTGCATTTGATTTAATGTATGAATAAATCCTGTGATGAGACAATGCATGGCAGGATACCTTGAGCACTAAAGGGTGAATTGTAAGATAAATGCTTATATTTGGTTTTATAAAAACTAAAAAAAAAAAATGGTACGCTTCAAACATTCCCACAAAAAGCCAAGTTTTGTTTAGTTTGTATGAATAAATCCTGTGATGAGACAATGCATGGCAGGATACCTTGAGCACTAAAGGGTGAATTGTAAGATAAATGCTTATATTTGGTTTTATAAAAACTAAACAAAAAAAAAAACGGTACGCTTCAAACATTCCCACAAAAAGCCAAGTTTTGTTTAGTTTAATAAGATTTAAATACTAGATTTAATTATTAGATTTAATACTGAAAAAATAACAGTAATAGCTTTTAAACTAGCAAATACTAGACTCTACTCTCGAAAAATAAAAAAAAGGCAAGTACATTATTAGTGTCATTAATTGAATTTCAGTAACCAGGGAGCAAAAAAATGGCAGCTTATTTCTGCCACAGAATAAAAATATACAAAATGTAATTGTAACTTTTTATCTCACAATTTTTTCTCGCATTTTTGGACACCTGACCTGATGCGTATGCAGATGCATTTCTATTCTGTGGGAGAAATAGGCTTTCATATTTAAAGGGATAGTTCACCCAAAAATTCTAAATCCTAAATATAAACCAACTCATTTTACTTTCATGTTGTTCCAAACCTGTATAAACTGTATATTAGTGGAACACAAAAGAAGAAATTTTGAAGAATGTTCCCGCTGCTCTTTTCCATACAAAGGAAGTTCAACAAAATGGACATTTTCAAACTCAAAAACAAACAAATTGAAAATGGTACCATAAAATAGTCTTTACGACTACAGTATAAAAATCTTAACAGACATGGGTTTAGAACAACATGAGGGTGTGTAAAAGAAGACTCATTTTTGGGTTTCAGGAAATAATAAAATAATGACCAAACTGTAAACCATAAACTCCAAATTTGCTCCAAAATGCTCCAAAAATACTGACCTACTAAAGCATTTGTTGATTTGCTGCAGGATCCTCCAGCAGCTCAGTAACAGTGTCTTTTCTCACAGCTCTCCGTGGCCCACCTCATCTTTAAGATGCTCATCCTGACTGGTCTCGGTCTCGGGCTCCTTCATGTTGGCGTAGGCCACTTCTCTTGTCAGTTGCTCTAGCGGTGGCAAACCCACGGCCAGGTTACGCAAAGCAATGGCTGTCATCAGGAACCTCAAAAGATAAACCAAAATAACACTATTCACTACTGTCATGATTGTAGGCATATAATATATGAGTTAATGCCTTAACGTACCCTCGTCTAATCGAGTAGTATTTCTTTGAGGCAAATCTCTGGAACCTTTCGATCAAAGAAGCTTCTCGTCGCTTTTTCACCTCCTGCATGCGCTCCTGTCGTTTCAGGAAGAGTCGTACTACAGGGTCGATCACGCTGTTGTCTGAGTCCTGGTCGTCGAGACCGGTGATGAGCGGCTGCAGCTCAGGAGGCAAAGGCTCGGTTTCTAGAAACAGCAACAAGTTGTTACATCCGTTTCTTCAGGGGAGCTACACAAAAAAAATTATAACGTAGCTTCTTTTACTCGCATTGATGTTCACGGACGTTTTACTACGAAGGCCAGGGAGAGTTTAAAAATAGACAAGTACTGTATATTTACAAGTAAAGTTCTGTTCATATTTGAAATAAAGATGCTGTTGCCATTTGTTTTGTGGCATACGTTTTTACACTGACTTAATCTGAATTAAATTTTAGAGTTACCTGTTCCATTGCGCACTTTCTCTTGAAGTTCAGAAAGCTTTGTGAAGTTCTTCTGAAGCTCTGCCTCAGTAGTATTTACATAGATGTACATGTAACACGACGGCCCTTCAGACACCGTGTACACCTTATGGTACGCACCAGCTGGAATCTTAATACACAATGACTTTTAGCACATCAAATGAACATAGACACAAACATTAATAATAGTAAGAATTGAAAACGTTAACAGTAGAATGAATCAGAGTTCATTAAAGAGGAACTAAGAATTGTACCTGCATCTTTTCTCCAGGTTGTAAACTGTAGTTCTTCTTCTCGTCCATCATTTCAACATTCACCTGACCCACCAGGACTTGAACGCTGGTGTTCCCAAGATCCTCACTCACATAGTTTTCAAGATAAAGGCCTGTGGTTGTCACAACATCAATAATAACTGGGCATCTGTGTGGGTAAATAAGCAAAGATATTCTAGTAAAAAAAAAAAACACACAGACCTGGGAAGTCAGCGATGAAGACCACCTCAGTCTGGTTGTCTAAAGTCCCTTCAATCGCCTCAAATTTAGTCCTCCACGGTGAGAGGTCAACGAGCAGCGGCATGAGCCATGAATTGGTCTGGAATGGTGACCAATCGGCTTTTACGATATCAACACGTGGGTCAAATATCCTACGGGACAGAAGGAGAGCCAACTTTGACGTCAGAAGCCTTGGACTATCATTTTGCATCATCTAGCAGTGTCAACTGAGCACAGAGTAAGCATTATTAACCTCTGTTGGAAGCGGTCGTTAATGGACACCCAAATGTCAAAGTAGATCTCAGGGTCTGAGATATTGAACCGTGGCAGATTTTCACTGAGGCAGGTGGCATACTGCTTCAACATGTCTCCATGGTCTTTCCATCTCCGGCTCTGAGTGAAAACCTGCATGTTAAAATAAGAAGGTAAGCATATACAGTATAAAAGAGCATTATAATGTTGTGGTACCATTTCAGTTACTTCCAGTTGGTGTAGTGCTAAAATAAGAAATATTGTGGGCCAAAAACAAGTTAAGCTCTATTGACGGTATCTGTAACACACTGTTGATTATCATGAAAAATTAATTTTTCTCCATATACTTCTATTGCAAGTTAATGAAAAATTTAAATACACGCACAAAAAAATCTTCCATAAACTTAGGTATGTGTCGAAATGATTACCAATAGAGCTTAACCTGTATTTAACCTGGAACGTTCCTATAAAACTGACTTCTGTTTATCAAGTGACTCACTCCAGGGTTCAGATATCCAACATCCCCCGTTACGCCGTCTGTGTAAGTGATCTTGACATGCTGATGTGAGCGAGAGTGAACCATCATGTCCCATGAGTAGCCATACAGTCCATTTGTCCAGTTATTATAGCCCTGTATAGCCAAGAGATTACATTGTTCACATTTGAAATTCTTATATTTTGCATAATAATAATGATAATAATAAAATGTTTCATTGTTAAAATGCATTATTAAATAACAATAATTAAATAATAATGATAATAAATAAAATAAAAGTTACATTTTATTATTATTAAGTTAAATAAGTAATAAAAATAATAATATTAATAACGTTAAAATGTATGAATAATAAAAGTAAAATGTGACCCGGGACCACAAAACCAGTCATAAGGGTACATTTTTCGAAATTGAGATTCATATATCATCTGAAAGCTGAATAAATAAGCTTTCCATTGATGTATGGTTTGTTAGGATATGAATTTTTGGCTATTGCTACAAATATACCCCAGCGACTTAAGACTGGTTTTGTGGTCCAGGGTCACAAATTATCAAGTTAAATACTATAATAATAATAATAGATATTTTTATTATTATTAATATTATCATTATTTAATTATTAATATTAATTTAACTTTAATTGAATTACATTTTTTCATCAGTGTTATTGTATACCATATGCTAATCATAAGTCTGCTTGTTAAATAAAAATGTAATGGCAATTGTAACAAGGTTCACAATCAGAGGTATTCATGTTTTTAGCACAAACAGTGCAGGATGAGTTGCATGCCTGCGTTTATTTCTTAGACTGATAAATTTCTTCAAATATCTACCCATAGTGTATAATCTCTTCCCAGCAAGGCCTGTGATTCCTCTTCCAAAGGTTTGTGCAGATATTTGCTTTGGCTCACTGTCTGTGTTTACATTGATTGTGAAAGCGCTGTATCCTCTGATCGACTGAAGGTTCTAGATCAAACTGCACTCAAACAGCGTAGCGTAGTTTTAAATCACCTGCGTGATGAAGTGCGAGTACGGCAAGAAGAACTGCTCCATGATGTAAAGGATGGTGAAGATGGCTCTAAACTTGTGCTTGAAACTCGGTGTGGTGGGTTTGGGAGCAGCGTGAGCCTCTTCTTGTTGTTCTCCAGACCCACTGGGTGGATTTGGGTAGACGCAGGAGGAGCTGGGAATCGGGGGAGGAGAGATGAAGGGCAGTATGGGCTGGAGGAACTCTGGGAAACGGCCGAAAAAGCATCTGGGCCAGTCAGGGTAGCAGAAGAGAGGGCTAGTGGCCAACATGGTGTACGAAAACATTCCTGAGAATAAAAATAAATATAATGACGTCTTCATAATTGCAAATCGTTTGGGCGAACTAGTTTTTTGAGTCATTTTTACCAATGCTAAAGAGCTGGGAATTCATGCAGTGGAAATAGCTGACAAAGAAGAAGGCGACAGGACGTGTGGCATCAAAGAAGAGCAGATAACCAGCTGTGAGGTCTAAGATCAGACCTCCACCGTGGACCACCATCAGATTGATAAATTCAACAGGCAAGATCAGTCTGAAACAGAGCGAAGGACAAACATGATGCTGATCCATAAAAACAACTTGATATACAAGGGCAGATATTGTTGGAGGCTAATATACTCACTTGAAAGGTTCAAATAACCAATGGTGCGCCAAGTATTTCATTGAGTATCCTTCCACCCAATCAGCATCTAGTTTCTTGACTCCAGCGATGAAGTACACTATGAAAATCTGTCAAAGGCAATGCACATTCAGTATATCTAATCATAATTTTCTCAATGTATATAATCTCCTACAACACAGGGTTGATATTTCTGGCTAAATCGAGATTCACCTGAGTTCTCAGCATAGTGTAGTTCCACAGCGGTACATGGGCGTTCCTCTTCCTGGGGTTTCGGAGTCCATCTAATGACCTGCATTAAGACAATGTTTTTCCTGTGAAGTGCACTTGTGCTATTTTTTGTTAAATAAATGACTCCTGGATTGATGTTTTGTTGTGTAATGCATATTTTTTAAGTGTGAGTGTCCAAATACTCTATCTTTACCAGTATCTGTTGGCGTCCATGAGCGTGAGCTGGAAGCCGATGAGTCCGTACAGATAAGAGTGATTGTTCCAGGTTGTTTTGTCCAGGAAGAAAACGTACCAGTAGGTGGATATAAACATCAGACAGGCAAGGCGATAAAAACAGCCGAGCATGATACCAACAGCACCTGCAAAACACACACAAGTGGATAATCAGTCTTGTGAACGCAGTACTTCTTTAAGCAGACAAACATATGCTTACTGTAGATTGACGCAACTGGGTTCTGAAAAGTAAAAATTCCCAACTAATTTTCTCCATTCTGGCCGATACCAATAAGCTGATAATTATTTTTATGTGATGGCTGATAACTGATAAATGGGCAATATTAAAATAGTATTCAATTTCGTCAAAATAAATAAAAAAATAAAACACAAAAAATTATTGCACAGAATATGGACATATTTTGACGCTAGCTATCGATTTCATTTAACATGGTTTTAAGTTTACTTTCTTGATGTTTTTTAATGATCAACTGTAAGTGTAAAATGATGAAAAAAAGTAATCTAGTTATAAAAATAGAGACATTTAAAATTAAATATCAGCTAACAGTATAACCAATATACAACCAACAACCAACTAACCAATATATTGTTAATATCTCCATAAAATATTTTTATCAATTAAAAATTTGTAATAATATATATCATAATATAATAATAAAAACAGGGGTGCACATACGTTTTTCGGTCTGGTGGATTTGGTTTGGTACTCACACTGCACATAGTGTGACTCATTAAATATAACTATAAAATTAAAATAATTATTAAGAGTGATAATAGCATTATTGCATTTATTTATTTTGTATTTTAATATAATAAATAAAATATGAAACAAAATAATCAGTGTGATAATACGATTATATTTAAAAATAAATTGAGTATAAAATAAAATAGTTATTTTATAATACAATTAAAATACAATGCTAATATTAAATTATTTTTTAATGATTTTTTTTTATAATTTTCAAACCTAAAATCAGCAAGCTTTTATTTTGGCGGGTTGCCGGCAAGTATATGTGCTGAATGAAATGTCAGTTTGCATTTTGCTCTGAAACCGGCAGCGCACTGCCTAGATTTATGCTTTCGGTTTGAGTGGAAATCTTATACAGTACTACAGTTAGTCGATCTGCAGTGATTGTGCATTAACAGCTGTCAACAATGTCGGTACACTCATAAGCGGTCTGAACATATTTACATTTATTTTGGTCACGCATTGCACCTGCGTACCACTTACAGTGGTGTGAAAAAGTGTTGGCCCCCTTCCTGATTTCTTATTTTTTTGTTCACACAGGGCCATGTAGTTTTGGATTTTGTTTTCCCTTAATAATAAAAACCTTCATTTAAAAACTGCATGTTGTGTTCACTTGTGTTATCTTTGACTAATATTTAAATTTGTTTGATGATCTGAAACATTAAAGTGTGACAAACATGCAAAAAAATAAGAAATCAGGAAGGGGGCCAACACTTTTTCACACCACTGTATGTGCACCCCTGAATATAAATAACAATATACAGTAAATTAAATCTATATATCATATTTTTTAATTATAAAAAAAGACTTTTTACATTGTATCATTGCTTTGATTCTGTCATTTGCTTTGTGATGATTGGCTTCCTCATAAAATACATTTAAGTGATTTATCTCAGAGCTGGATGTTTTTTGGTTCAAACTTAAAAACTTTACATTTTCAGAAATGCCTATAGAGAACATGAATATGAAAAATACTTCCAGAAACAAGGCCATATAGGAATAAATGGGCAATCACTGTTGCATTTCATATAGACTTTTTCGAGGAGCTCACCAAGGAACATCACAAAATACACAAAGAACATCCAGTCCATGGGAAGAGGCTTCAGGAAGTTGAAGAGGGGGAAGCGGCACACAGGTGCCCCATCTAAATACTTGTAGTCCAGATGACTCAGGCCTCGCTCCTGGGTGATGTCCAGCGCCATTAGCATGCCTGAAAAAACACAGCACACATTAACACCCAAACCACAATTCAGAATTATGGATGCCATGCATGTGTACTCACCGAATAAGAAACGGAAAATGCCCAATGAGGCCGGGTCAGTGGGGCGATTGAGGAGACACACCAGCCGATGCCATGAGATGTCTTCCTTCTCAAAGCCAAAGAGACGCTTCACGGTGCTGGTCTGCTCCGACGGGGCCAAGGTTGCCTGTTTGTTCTCATTACTGCTCTTTTTCTTCACTTTGGATGGTTCAACATATGGAGCACCTGTGGAAGTGAGAAATGGAATCTCATTAATGTCTCCGTTGTTTCTCCTGGACAGCAATGAGATTAAACTGAGAGCAATAAGTCTCCAGTATATCCGATTTTATCCTGAGGGAAAAAAAGAACATCTCATCTCTAGAGTTTCACATTCTGCTCAAGTTTACCAAAGCTTTCAATGGCAGAGATTTCAATATGAATAAATAATTCTAAATAATTCTAACTCAAATAATTCTAAAATATTTCTTATGTTCTTTTAGATCAAATAATTTTAATTAATTTTACAGCTTTAAACTTTTAAAGGGGTCATATGATGTTGCTAAAAAGAACATTATTTTACACATCAGTAGACTTCTACGCGTGAGCGTGAGGTACGTGTCGGTGTCAAACAGACGCACAGCGCCCTGAAAGGTCGGCTCTCTGCAGACAGCTAGGGGATTGCGGCGATCTCTGGACGCTCATTGGCTGCTTCCGTCCCAAGTCCCGCCCAGCAAAGGCGCGCTGGAAACGAGCAGCGCCTCTAGTGGTCAAACCTGAGCACGTCGTCAACGTGTGGCTGTGGTTTGATTTGGGGTTGCAACTTGCAACATTTCATTTCTATTTTAGAGTGAATGAAAATATCTCAGCTGAATACCAAAGCCATATATGTTATGCAGTTAACTTTTCAAACACAAGACGTTCCCCTAATGTTAGTATTTGGTTCCCGTTTGGTTATTTTTTGGGGGGGAACCAAGCAGTAGAATTCTAGGAACCTTGTTTTTAGGTTTAATATTTTTGTAATAAAATAACGTTCCAAGAACGTTGCAGGGTGTTTTTCTTAAATAACCTAAAATAACGTATACGTTCCCTAATGATTGATTATTTATTTATATATGAATATGTATATACATATCTATGCAAATAACGTTCTCTAATTGTTACATTTGTTTAATTTCATAATTATAAACTACTCAGAACTGATAGACATAAAGCAACAATAAAACGTCTGTTATGAAAACTGAAACTTTTTCATTACACCCGAATTTATTTCTTTATTTATTTTTGGATTGTTGCATCTCCGCGACTCTAGGTGGCAGCAGCACCCGGCGAACATCACAGACAGCCGTGGCGTGGAGGAGAGACACAGACCTCCTGTTTGCTATTTACCAGTCTGCATTTGTTTCGAACTGCGGATTCATTTGTTATACATTTTACAGCCGATTTCTATGTGCGGTTATTAAAATCTAATATATGCGTTCGTTATACGCCTGAGTATGCATTTGCACAGCGGTTGATGAGCAGATTCCAGGGTGTGTCCAGTATTTTGAGAGGCAGAAGCTTGGGGTGAGTGTTTACAAGAGGCGAGATTGTTTACTACTGTTGTGTATCATAAAAACGACAGCGTATGCAGACATAAAAGTTCATGATGTTAAGATAGTATAACAGTGATACTGACACCTCAACATCAATAAATGCTTGTAAGCCAGTCACTTCACAACATAACATCGCTGATTCTGTGCTAAACCATCAGCCTGAAGCTTCTTAATTGGAACCAGTGGAATGTGCAGTGACAATAATTTAGGCTAATTCACTTTAGATAATGCAAATTAAGCACTGGAAAATGAGGCTGTCACCTGACTTCATACAGTGTTCAAGTTGTACTATTTTTAGACTTTCTGCAGGTGGCACCCAGTATAAATGCACTGGTTGTACAGTTGTCATGCCATGTCAATGCTGTTAACCAGTTTGGTAACATGGGTAGTGTGTGTTTTTGTAGGCTGAATAATTATGGGTTCACTCGGGAGCCGCTTCCAGTCGTCCCCCCAGGGCCCAGAGGAGGCTGTGGAGAGGCAGTGCGCTGGAAACAGACACAGCTGTGAGTGCAGGAAGAGGAAACGCAGCTCGCACTGTGAGTGTGACAGCGAGCCCGAGGAAGAGGACAGTCAGCTGGACACGCCACGCAGGTGAGAATGCCACAACTCGGTTTGACACACAATACTGATCTCACAATACTTTAGCCAAAATCATTCAAAATGTGTTTTTTTTTTATAAATAAAAAGTTGTCAATATTGTATTTTATTAAATAATATATTTAATTTTTAATTGATTAAGAATAATTAATAAGCACCGAAAATCAAATATGTGACTTTCTGGGTTTACCCTATTTGATGCTGTTGCCACTTTCTGGAGTGCATTTTATTGCATTTTTGTATTGTGAATTATTGTGATGCAATATATTGTTGCATCACTAGTAAAAGTGGTAATATTGTGAAATATAATTAAAGTTTAATTTGTTTTCTATGTGGATATATATTAAAATGTAATTTATTCCTGTGATGCAAAGCTGAATGTTCAGCATCATTACTCCCGTCTTCGGTGTCACATGATCCTGCAGAAATCAGTCTAATATGCTGATTTGATGCTCAAGAAACATTTCTGATTTTTTTTTTCTTTTCTTTGAATAGATCTTATAAATATCCTTAGTATCACTTTTGATGAATTTAATGCATCTTTGCTGAGTAAAAGTATTCTTAAAAAAAAAAAAACTCTCACTGACTCCAAACTTTTAAACTTTAGTCATATAAATGTGACAGTGGATGCCTGCATTGTTACATTAATAGCGCTGTATTTATTAAATGTGTCTAATGTTTTTTTTTTTTTTTTTGTCTGCATTCTTTCTGTGAACAGAAAGAAGTTGAAAAGCACCTCAAAGTACATCTACCAGACACTGTTTCTGAATGGAGAAAACAGTGACATCCAGATCCGCGCCCTGGGGCAGGAGTGGAACCTGCATAAAATTTACCTTTGTCAGGTTGTTCCAGCTGTTCAGTTCTCCTAATAACAGAGTACTGAAGACAGGAAACTTTCTTTTTGCTTTGATTTAAAGTTTTTCCCTCTTTTTTTTTTATTTTGCAGTCTGGCTATTTCTCCAGCATGTTCAGTGGATCCTGGAAGGAGTCTAACATGATGGTTATTGAGCTTGAGATTCCAGACCAGAATATTGACATGAAAAAATCGCGCGAATATGAACGTGGTTTTGCGCAGCTCGTCAGTGAACAACGGCTCTGTGTAGTTAATGCTGCTCAATGTGAAAGCCCGCAGGTGATGGAGATTTACCGCTGATTACAGAACCGGCTTTACTGATAAGATGCGCGTTAAATATCGCATGCAATTAAACGTGCAGCCCTAGTTGTGAATTCATCTTGTCATCTTGTTAGCTTCATAAAATGTAATCTAACCGGCTATAAATTGCCAGAATTATTTTTGATAGTCATAGTCAAATCAGTACGAGTGGGTTGCACATTATAAATCTATAATATTTTGCCCTCATTACCTGTTGATTATAATAACTGTTTAATTTCTAGGTATTATTTCAGGTGTGTGCACTACTATGCAAAAGTTTGGGGTCAGGAGTTTTTTTTGTTGTTGACAGAAATCAATACATTTTTTTCAGCGAGGAATACATTAAATGGAAAAGTGACAGTAAAGTAATTTATAATGCTAGAATTTATAATTGATCGAAGAATCCTGAATAAGTTTTTCCCTCTTTTTTTTTTATTTTGCAGTCTGGCTATTTCTCCAGCATGTTCAGTGGATCCTGGAAGGAGTCTAACATGATGGTTATTGAGCTTGAGATTCCAGACCAGAATATTGACATGGAGGGTGAGGATTGTGAAAATATGTTTTTAACACCTCCTTGATGCAATGAACCCACTTAAGTTGTTGTTGTTGTATTGTAAACACCAAACGTTCATATCCTGACCATGTTTTTGTCTTCTCCTGTAGCCCTGCAGGTGGTTTTTGGGTCACTCTACAGGGATGATGTGTTGATCAAACCAAGTCGAGTGGTTAATGTTCTCGCTGCTGCTTGTATGCTTCAGTTGGTGAGTATGTTTGGTGTTAAAAACAGCATCATTACCATCTGATTCCATAAAGACGTACAATTACTTTATAATGCAACTTCATTTCCTTTTCCCTTTTTGGCCAACAATAAAGAATACCTTGTCAGAAAGCCGGTTCTGTAATCAGCGGTAAATCTCCATCA
>NW_015536497.1:2934079-2949172 GCF_001515605.1 Sinocyclocheilus anshuiensis | reverse complement strand
GCAAATCAGCATATCAGAATGATTTCTGAAGGATCATGTGACACTGAGGACTGGAGTAATGATGCGGAAAATTCAGCTTTGCATCACAGGAATACATTTTAAAATATATCCAAATAGAAAACAGTTATTTTAAATTGTAATAATATTTCATTATATTACTATTTTACTGTTCTTGATCAAAAAAGGAAAAAAAAACGTACCAACCCCAAATGTTTGAACGGTAGTGTAGGTATAATTGTCTTTGTAAAGAAAACTTAAAAAAAAAAAAAAAAGTATAGTAATTTTTGTTGAAAATATAAAAATCGAGTTGTAATCACCTCTGCAGGTTCTCTTCCTTAATAATTTGCCGTTTGTCTTTCCCAGGATGGACTGATCCAGCAGTGTGGAGAGACCATGAAGGAGAACGTGAATGTGAAGACTGTGTGCAGCTATTATAACGCGGCCACCATGTACGGCTTGGACTCCGTCATGAAGAAGTCAGTAGTCTTGTCTGATTTCCTTTCTGATTATTCTCTAACACACGTGTGACATAAGAAACGTGTTGCATGTTCTCTGTGCTTTGCAGGTGTTTAGAGTGGCTCCTCAATAACCTCATGACGCATCAGAACGTGGACCTAATGAAGGAGCTCGGGTACAGTCTTACTATGTGCATCTGTGTCTGACCTCATCTGAAGGTTTTAGTGCTAGTAAATATTTGGTCTGTTTTAATGTGTGTGTGTGTGTAGGGCGGAAATTATGGAACAGCTCATTCAGTCCTCTGATCTGTTCGTAATGCAAGTGGAAATGGACGTCTACACGGCACTGAAAAAGGTAGATGACATCATATATCATCATAGCATTTCATGATATTACAGGCAAAACATATTGTACTTTATCTGCTTTGTAAACGTTATTATTATTGTATGATATAAAATATAATGCATTTATTTAATAAATTAAATATTTATTTATATATTTATTTTGATAAAGGAACAAGAATACCTTCTATATTGTTAGTTATATTTTAAAATTAATATTTAGTGGAATTAGGCAACTTATGCTTACCTAACAGTTCATGCATTATAGAATAAAAAAAAAAAAAAAGTAATAAATATCATACAGCATGCATTTGAAGTATATTTATTTCTTTGTAATGCATTTTGTGATGTATTATGCCCACCTCAGTCAACATTATCAAATGATCAATATTTAATTATCAACTAATAATTTATTATATGATTCAAATTTTGAATCATATTAAATAAAATGAAGTTTTATTTCAATTAAAATGATTATTTTTACATATTTTACATTTGAACTTTAAATGAAAAAACAAATATAGGCCTATATATGTATGTACACACATACACACACAGTAGGAACTGATTTCGTACGTATTTTTATATTTTATATTGATTTTATATTTTTATGTTATTATATAATGATTTTAACTGTAACAGTGTTTTTACTACCCTTTTTTATTATTAATCATAATGTTATTTATATATTAATATATTTATTACATATCCTCTACTATACTACTAACATACTTTTTATTTTATTTGTAACCTGATATTTTTTTTGTTGGCATTGAAAAGGTTTTGAAATATCGATGTAAATTTAAAGGTTCTTTTATGAAAAAAAAAGAAAAAAGAAAAGTGTTATAAATACGATGACAAATACACTTTTGTTGTGATCAGTTAGTTACTATAAATACCTGGTGTATCAAATATGATGCAAAAACAGTATAAAGTTGCATCAAATTTTAATTGCATTCTAATAGTTGAGTGTCAAAAAATTTGATTTTTCTGACTGTTATTTCGTATGTCCTGCTTTACAGGGTTAAAGCTGGTGTTTTAGTGGTGCACTGAAACTACATCACTGCTGTATGTATTTGACTCTTTTTTTCAGTGGATGTTCTTGCAGCTTAATCCACCCTGGGATGGGCCTATCAAACAACTTCTGCTTGATGCAGACGCCTGGCTGTGTAAGAGAAGAAGTGGTACGTTCTATGCATAGAACTACATATGTGCATTTATATAACCTTCCCCTAACTGCCACACTCGTACACAGAGGCTGGAGAAGAGGAGCCATTTCTGAACACAGATGACGGGATGCCCTTCGTCCCCGTTTTCAGACACATCCGCCTGCAGTACATCATCAATGACCTGGCCTCGGCCCGCTTGCTGGAACGGGACAACATCCTACCTCCTGGTGAGACTTTCCTCCCAGAAATGACACGAAGCTAGACAGATTAAAGGTTTCTAAGACCAGTTTTGCTGGTTTTGTGTGCAGTATGCATCAGATAGTCCTCAGATGGTCCATTGTTACCTGAGGCTGAGATTAGTGGGGCGGATATGAACTCCACTTCCTCTTGTGTCTTTATCAGAGTGGCTGAGCGCCGTGTACAAACAGCAGTGGTTTGCTATGCTGAGGACAGAACATGATAACGATAACGGGTGAGAGAACGGCCCAAACATCGTCACTGCTAAACATTAAATGGGGTTTGAATTGCAAATAAGTGAATATGATTGTTACAGACCACAAGAGGCCAATAAAGAGGAGTTTGAGCTGAACAGCATGCGCTGTGGCCGAAAACTGACCAAAGATGGAGATGTGAGTTGGACTTCTGCTATTAAATATATTGTATCTTTTGCTGCATGTTTTAGTTTAGAATGGAATATATATATATATATACGTTTTTGTTGTCTCTACAGTACTGTTGGCGATGGACAGGGTTCAATTATGGCTTTGACCTGCTGGTGACCTATACAAATCGTTTCATCATCTTTAAGAGAAACACCCTCAGTCAGCCATGTGGAGGCGCTGTCAGTTTACAGCCACGACGCCACCTTGCGTACCGGTGAGCCGTACACCTCGGATTATTTCTTATATTATGGAGGAATGAGTAATATAACATATTTTATATGTCATACAGTCTGTCTAAACTATAAATCATAATAATAAGGTTTTCTTGTACATATATTGGACATATATGTTTCTTAGTAATGAAAGTATATAAGCACAAAATATATCAATTTATATTTATAATGTTTGTATATGATTTTAATAATTACTTTATAATTAAAATATTTAATTAACAGATATCACCATAGTTGAACTGTTACGTTTAAATATGCAAAATAAGCATTCTCTAATTAAAATGCACTAAATTGCATACATTTCTTTCTTCTTTTTTTTTTAACATATTAAAGTTGAAGGATTTTTACAGCTGGGATTTTGGTATATTTTAATCACTTCATAAATCAGAAAGTCCAGTCAACAGCCAGTAAAAGATCATTTTTCACCATATTTTTAGGGGGAAAAAATCGATAATTAAACATTTTCTATAAAACTAGACAAATGATATACAGAATGAACTTTGTAAAAAAAACAACTTCAGAATATAAACGGTCTTTAAAGATATGTGTTGTAATTAAAACCTTCAGTTGCAAATGGATAAAATGTAATAAAATAAACAAATGTGTATTTTGTATGTTTTCGTTCTGCTAGCCTGATGTTATGAAAGCAAAAAATAGCCCAAAATCTCAAAATTGACCAATGCATGAAAAAACAAGTTTTCCCTGTAGTTTTACCTTAAATAAAATGTATATTAAATAATGTTGATAAATATATTACATATATATTTAATATAGTCATTATGTTTTAATTTCATATTTAATACGTTGGAAAACTTTTCTTTTTTTTTCCTCTCTCTCTTTTTTCAGATTGCGTCTTGCTTCATTTGATAACAGTGGAAAAGTGGTTTGCAGCCGGTCAACTGGCTACCAGCTTGTTACTCTTGAAAAGGACCAGGTATTCTGTCATAATGTTAAATATAAAACCAGTTTATTTCCAGTTACTTTAAGGCTTGGCTTGACTGAACAGCTTCATTGTGTTCTATGCACGCAGGAATACGTGGTGATGAATCTGGACAGCCGGCTCTTGTCTTTTCCTCTGTATGTGTGCTGTAACTTCCTCTACACTTCCCCGTCCAGTGAGAGGAGAGGTGACACACCGGAGCTGGAGAACAGCGCCCGCAGTGTGTCGTGACCACACACAGCATAAAACCTCCATCGCCCACCAGGCCAGCCTTCATGTATATTATTTCATTCATTTTAGTTGTATGCTTAATTTGTAAATAATCAGGTGCCTTTTAAATCATTTGTTATATCAGCATCAGAGCTAAAAGTAAGTGCTCTTGGTCATGAACTTCATTTGATTCTGTTTGTATTTGTTTGGAAATAGTCTTATTTAAACTTGTTTGGCTGGTTATTCATTTGTCAGGCATTCCCTTTTTTTTTTTACAAAAAAGAAAAAGACTGAATATCGGTTTTGTACTGTTATAGTTGTTTGAATTTGGTGCTAACGTGATACATGTTGTAATTTTCGTCAATGCATGCTGATGTAGGAACAGTGAAGGGTTAACAGGCATGTGTTGGTTTATCAACAGGGCATTTTAAGTGATTTCCACAGGTGTCCAATGAAGCAGTACAATTTTCAATATTTATACACAATGTGGTTTTGGTTAAATGTAAATATTGTTGGACCAAAGTGTCATGTGATAGAAATCAATATATTCATTAAAACAGTACAGACAGAAGAAATTGCGCTCACTTTTTAAATATGCAGTGTGAAAAAACATCTCAGTGCAGTACTAAAACTGGTTTTAACAGGATTATTTTTTTATGTACACAAATACACACTCACAATATATATAATTTAGAATATATATATATATATATGTGTGTGTGTGTGTGTGTGTGTGTATGCAGTTTTTAGGACCATTATGACTTTTTTTTTTAATATTGTGATATGATTTTTATTATAATTTTAAATAATATTCTCATGTTAAATGCAATATATTTACATTGCTTCTTTCAATGTTATATTTTAAACTTATATATTCATTTGTGCTGTCAAATCTATTAATTGTGATTAATCGCAACCAAAATAAGTTCGTTTACATACTGTGAATATAAATATATATATATATATATATATATACACACACACACACACACCAATTCATTTATATATGTTTGTGTATATGTATATATATATAATTTTTTTTTTTTTTTTAGTGGTGAAATATGTCCTGGATATTTCTTGACAGTTTTTATTAGATTGACCCTAATAAGTTTGCTAGATTACATAATATTTCCCCCTGTCATTCAACAGGCAGCAAGTTGGTTTGATCACATTATTTATTGTCTGTACAAAAGCCACAAACAATATGGACACAGATATCAGCACATGGCCATTCACCAAGTCACAAGGAGGTGACAGCAAAGATCAAATTCTTCCATCTAGTACACTCATGAGTCCACAAGAACCATTTCATACAGCCTCGGCCACAGTCAGAGCTTCACTGAGGTATTGAGTTCAAGCTGTCCTTCAGTTTGCGAGTCATACTAGGCAGCAGGTTCAGGTGTTCGTCCACACAGCTGCCCACACAGCCGTCCATTAGCGCCCGCACGGCAGGCTCCTTCGCCCCGGAGTCAAACAGGTCCTTGGCCTTGTCATTACAGTGCATTGTACACCTCGTGAGACGATCCTGTAGGTGAATAAATGGTTCTTCCAAATCACTCTATTTCAGCTTAAAAGTAAGTGATCTGAAAAGTCGACTCACCTGAAACTGCTGGAGCTCACTGGTGACCAGTTCTTGAGCTTTAGCCAGCGGTGCGTGGCAGCGGTCGATACACTGGTGCATCTGGTTCATGGAGTGGCCGGGATTCTCACAACACTCTGCGCTGCAGCGGAACATGCGGCCCTGAAAGATTGAAGAGTGTTATCAGCCATTACTTAATCAACCTTTGATTAATAGTGGTCAAAAACTATATTTTGGACATTTCAGCCGACTTTAGCCAATATAGTAAATCAATAGAGAAGACAAACAGAACGAATGACAAAACTGATTATTGCACATTATCAGAAGTTGACCTGACACGTAAAACATTGACAGCATTGTTCTATAGTGTGACATGATATACAGGTGCATCTCAATAAATTAGAATGTCGTGGAAAAGTTCATTTATTTCAGTAATTCAACTCAAATTGTGAAACTCGTGTATTAAATAAATTCAATGCACACAGACTGAAGTAGTTTAAGTCTTTGGTTCTTTTAATTGTGATGATTTTGGCTCACATTTAACAAAAACCCACCAATTCACTATCTCACTAACTTTTCCACGACATTCTAATTTACTGAGATGCACCTGTACATACAACTATTTAAACTATGCCAAAATATTGGTTAAAAGTTATTAAAAACTTTTTTTCCTAATTCTTGTATAAATATCACAGTTACATGCGTTTTTATGATTTCATATTAAAAGAGACTACATGTAAAATAAAAAATAAAAAAATAGACTACTTATAAATATGTAAATGAATTAAGTAATTGTATATTATATAAATTAACTATATAAATTATATATTAATATTTAAAAAAATTATATTATATAATTGGTGATTACAACAATTATAAAGTTTGGGGTCTGTTAGATTTTTTTTGTTTTTGAAAGAAGTGTCTTATGTTCACCAAGACTGAGCTTATTTGATGTAACAGTTATATTGTGAAACATTATTACAAATAATGTTTTCTATTTGGATATATTTTAAAATGTATTCCTGTGATGCGAAGCTGAATTTTCAGCATCATTACTCCAGTCTTCAGTGTCACATGATCCTTCAGAAGTCATTCTGATAGGCTGATTTGCAGCTCAAGAAACATTTATTATTATTATTATTATTATGTCTATTTTTTTTTTCTGGAAGCATTGTTACATTTATTCCAGGATTCTTTGATGAACACAAAGTTCAAAAGAACAGCATTTATTCAAAATAGTATATATATATTTTTGTTAACCTAAGTTTTTACTGCCACTTTTGCCCAATTTAATGCATCCTAGCTACATAAAGTTATTTCTGTGATTAAGAAAATGAATAAAAGTTTAGTTTAAACTCATGTGGCAGTTTAAACTAAAGACTGTAGGATAAAGACTCGTGAAGTAATGTTAACAACACAAAGAGCAACAACAACACAGATGTGTACTTTATCTAGATCAAGGCTTTAGGAGGAAAATGAAAAGAGTAGCTTACCTGCATCTTACGGATGTGATCTTTCTCCAGACTTTGCACCATCTCCTCCACTGCCTTCTGCACGCGAGCCTGCTGCGCTGCTGCCATCCTGGTCTCACATCAACTGCTTTAATCTTCAATCAGACAGCGACTCTATAAAGCCATGAATCCAAACCGACACGTTTTACTAACAAGGCCTGTAAATCATTACTAAAGCGTTAAAATGCTGCGATTCACTAATTTTTCAGTAAGGTCACCTCTTACTACACCTAAAGCATGTTACCAGTAACACGCCACTTCCGCAGAGTGGACTGCGTCCCATTTCCGGTTCCGTACTTCTTCTGAAGGACGAATCTTCGGCTGCTTGATCTTATGCACTTTATTACCTTCACACATTATTCTAACTTCTCATCCCGACATTTAAAGCGGTGAGATACATCGTTTTTACAGCTGCGTATATTTGAAGGTGACCGCGTCTGTATGCGAGTCTGACGAGATGGATTAACTGCAAACTTCTCTTCAATTTTTGCATCGATGAGACTTTGTCCTCTCTGGCTACAGCAGCTATTATCAATGGGATTAATTAAAGATGTGCATTTTTAGTACAGTGTACATGATCAGACTGTCGAAATTGTAAATTGGATTTCTTCATGTTTGGGTTCAAAAAACAGACGGAGCGCAAAGCGATTGAAACTGCCGAAAGATGCAAGTAAACTTATTGTTTTATGTCAATGAAAATGTACAGTGGTGTGAAAAAGTGTTGGCCGCCTTCCTGATTTCTTATTTTTTTGCATGTTTGTCACACTTTAATGTTTCAGATCATCAAACAAATTTAAATATTAGTCAAAGATAACACAAGTGAACAAAGCTTTAGAAATGGCTTTATAACCTTTTCCAGACTGATAGATCTCAATTACTTTCTTTCTCATTTGTTTCTGAATTTCTTTGGATCTCGGCATGATGTCTAGATTTTGAGGATCTTTTGGTCTACTTCACTTTGTCAGGCAGGTCCTATTTAAGAGATTTCTTGATTGCGAACAGGTGTGGCAGTAATCAGGCCTGGGTGTGGCTAGAGAAATTGAACTCAGGTGTGATAAACCACAGTTTTAACAGGGGGGCAAACACTTCTTCACACAGGGCCATGTAGTTTTGGATTTTGTTTTCCCTTAATAATAAAACTTCATTTAAAAACTGCATGTTGTGTTCACTTGTGTTATCTTTGACTAATATTTAAATTTGTGTGATGATCTGAAACATTAAAGTGTGACAAACATGCAAAAAGATAAGAAATCAGGAAGGGGGCCAACACTTTTTCACACCACTGTACAATTATAAACGACTTTGTTTATGAGCTAAATCATAATCGAAAAGCTTCAATATGGTGCAATGTCTATTTGAATGTTTTAAAGCAGTGGTTTTCAGTCGGGGGCCTCGGTGAACTTCAAAGGGACCGCTGGATGACTTAAAAAAAGTTTTAAATCAATAAATTATTATTACTAATATACTAAAATAACCTTACTCGAATGTAATTCAACATTCTAAAACTTATTTGTTTTTATTTAACAGTTATCGAAACTTAAGGAATCACAAAATGAATCGTGGTTAATTGATTTATATAAATACTCACAATTTCTGGTAATAAACATAGTTTAGAAAACGAGCAGCAGTCATAATTACAGCAGAAATACCGGAAATATCGCCGTCCATATTAGGCGTTGGTGTTCATGTTGGACAAGAAGTGACCTGCAAGTCAAAAAGCTTTTTTATTAATACCCAAAACCAAATACAGACAGTAACAAAAACAACGAGAAACAAAATAAACATAAAAAGGTCGAGAACTTTTTTTTAATTGCAGAAATATCATTCAGTACAAAAGAAACAAATAATAAAGAACATAGAACATATGGGGGGAATACAGAGGTGAGAGAAAAAGAAAGAAGAAAATTTTTTTAATTTACTTAAAAACCGTTATATAATACAATGTCTCCAGAGCTTGACAATAATACATGTAGATCAGAAGCAAATATTTTGCAGCTGGGTTTAAATTTAAGGTATCTAGCTTTGTGGATATGGAATTTACCCATCATATAAATAAAGTTTAAGACATCATCTAACTCCTTATTATCAGAAATATCAGAATGGAAAGAACCTTACTGATGGAATCTTACAGAGCTGGTGGAACACAAGAAATAGGGAAGCTGATATTTGAAGCCAGACACGTCAAAACGTAAAAAAGAATCGCTGATTCGTTGCTTTCTAAACCAGTTTTATGTCGTAGTTTGCATCCATAGAAATGTCTATATTGTTTTTCTCAGCTCTAACATGTGTTATAGACCCGATAATAAAATATGAATCTGGTAGCAAGCTGAATGATTCGTCTTGTAAAGCAGAATCTGACCTTTCTGTTAGACAGTGAACAGCCACCTTCTTCCAAAGTACGTTTCATATATGAAAATCTGAGCTCATGTAAATGCATCATTTACCTATTTTCTTCAAATTTGTTTTTCAGATGTTAATATTGTGAAACACTGAATCGCTAGAATGGCTCTGAGACACTTATCGGTGAAGGCTCTCCTCTTCCTGGGGCTTTGTCAAGTTGGACGCAGAGGTTTTGCCTCTGCACCCGAAGTCAGAGAGGCACCAAAGAAAATTGGTATGATAAAGTTCAAATCATTCATTTGTTGTGTAAGAATGAAGAGTATATGGAAGACTTTTATCCCTGTAAAACCTCACATATGAAATAATACTAAGAATTATTGAATTTATTGAAACTTTACACAAAATATAAAAGAAAAGAAAAAGGTTTGCATATGTGTGAGCAGTTACTGATATTTATATGGTCATAGAGTAAGATGAAAATCTGATTATAATGTAAATCAATGAGATCTTTATAACAGTACACCAGATTATAAAACACACATAAATATCAACTGTCACTCTAATAATATGTCTTAGTAAGAAAACATTTAAAAACGTTTATTGATCAAACTCACTGTTTTTTATTGTGGTGGCAAAACATATAATGCAGTGCAACACGATGATTGAGATGAACAAATAAACGTTCCTCAAAAGCCTGATGATCATATTTGATACTCGCATTTTAACAAATGTTGTATGTATAATCAAGTAAACCTAAGTTGCTTCATTCCAGTAAGTGTTCATTTTGAAGCATAACTAACAATATAAAAGTTATTCTTACACATACTTTATACATTTTTAAAATAACACATGTAGCACAACCTGAAGCTGGGAGTATTTTAGAATGATACTAAAAGGCCTTTTACTGGCTTAAAAAGTATAAATGATCAATCAGAGGACAGAAAGCATGTAGTAGATTGTGTGCAACAGGATTTTCAGCAAAGTTTTGCTCATCTTGATAATTTAGAGGCCTTAGAAATTCATGTATCAGATATTATGTATATTAATGGGCATGTTTGGTGGGATCTGATGGGCTAAATGTGCGTTTCTTCTTCAGCAATAATTGGCGGTGGTATTGGAGGTACGGCAGCAGCGTTTTTCTTAAGACAGGAGTTTGGACCGGCAGTGAAGATCGATCTGTTTGAGGCTGGGACTGTGGGAGGGCGTCTGGCCACTGAAAACATTGGGGGATATGAGTATGAGACAGGAGGATCCATTATTCACCCCCTCAACCTGCACATGAAGCACTTTCTGGACAAACTCGGTCAGTATCCACTTCCCTCTCAAGCTTTCCTTATGATGTTCTTCTCTAAAATGCAGAACTGGATACCTTCAGCTTAACCTTGCATGTGTCATATTCTCTGATCAGGTCTGTCTCCTTGTGCTGATGTATCTTCTAAACTGGCGATATTTGACGGTAAAGAGCTGACCTTTGAAGAGAGCGACTGGTTCATAGTGAACTTCATACGCATGCTGTGGAGATACGGATTCAACTTCATTCGAATGCATATGTGGGTGGAGGGCATAATGGACAAGTTTATGAGGTTCGTCTGTTGTGTTTCCATTATTTTTTCTAGTGGTGAATAGAATGAACATAACCAGTTGATATTAAAGGTGCTGTATGTAACTTTTTGAACGTACCAAAACATAAAAACACCATAATATATTCGCAGATATTTAGGAAACATGCCAAGTTCACATACTTGTTTCTCCGAAAAACAACGCTAAAGCCACTTATTCTACTTTGAAAATGTGCATTCCATGTCGGAATGCCTGTTTTTGTTTTTGTCTGTGTGATTCCGCCCACTGCCAGTTTAACCAATAGTATTTCGACACCTCGGGTTGCTAGAGAGCGGAAAACAGCGTATCGCAGCCATGGAAGCCAGCAAATGAACTGGGTCAGAAATTGCAGATTAGCCTCGGCATCAATCTAAATACCTCTAAGACCAGAGGCATATTAAAACGAGGATAAATCAACTCATCAACTTACAGTGTAAGACTCACCGCCTTCCATTGTCAAATGTGCTCATTGCCGTTGCGTGTCCTCAATCTGGCAACTCGCTGGAGCGTCGCGTCTGATGAGGGGGCGGGAGAAACAATATTTTGAATTTGGACTGCAGTACCCATTTCAACCGCCAGCTGTCAATATTACATACTACACCTTTAAAGTCCTTTTATTGTCCATTTCTGTCCTCTCTGTAGGATATATCAGTACCAGCAGTATGGCTACTCATTCTCCAGTGTGGAGAAGCTTCTTCATGCAATGGGTGGAGACGGTTTCCTCACTCTGGTCAATCAGACGCTGGAGGAGGCCATGCTGGCTGAGGGCTTCTCTCAGGTCTTTCTCAATGATGTCGTAGCACCCGTCACAAGGGTCAACTACGGCCAAAGTGTCCGAATCAATGGATTTGTGGGTATGCCTGTATTATGCTTATATGCCTATATTGGGATGTTTGTGACCTTTTAGTATTAGTAATCGAAGGGTCAGTGACATGACACACATTTATTTTGGTTCCGAATCTATTAAGTAATTAAAAAATACATTACAAAGGCAATTTTTACATATAATGATTTGAATATAATTCTTACTCTCATGCATTCATTATTAAAAATCAATCATGTGAGGAAAAAAAAAATATATATATTTTGGCATGTTTATTTTTATTATTTCTTTGGGGGGAAAGCACTGAAACATGTATTAAAGGGGTCATATGATGCGATTTCAATTTTTCCTTTCTCTTTGGAGTGTTACAAGCTCTTGGTGCATAAAGAAGATCTGTAAAGTTGCAAAGACTAAAGTCTCAAATCCAAAGAGATATTCTTTATAAAAGTTAAGAGTCAACCACGCCTACCTAAAACGGCTCGTTCTAACACGCCCCCACATATCTATGTCACTATGTGGAAATATTAGCATAATGCAGCCCAAATGTGCATGCAAAGAAAGAAGGTGTGGTTTCAGGAACAGCAGTTGTGTTGATGCAGCCATGTCAGGGAGACGCGGTGTTTCAGTGCGAAAGCAAAAGCATATTTGCACAGCGCAGAGTAACGCGTCGTGTGTGTGTGTGTGTGTGTGTGTGTGTGTGAGGGGAACAGGGTCACATCACAAGAGAGTGAACTGCCTGTCAGAAATCATAGCACGTCAGCTGTCTTAACCGTGGCTTGTGTACTGCAAACACATACGAGCATCATCACTGTGTCTGTCACGCGACTCTGTTGCCCTTTCGGGCTTGACCTGATGGTAAAACTAACGACATTATTAACTGTCTTGATATTTACTTTGAAAGCTGACGCTCGCGATTATGGTAAGGAGCGTTACATTTCCGACGCGTGCTTGTGGTGTTCGGCCAATCACAGTGCACTGGGTCAGCTGGCCAATCAGCAGACTGCGCTTGTCAAAGGAGGGGGCTTTGTTGAAAACGACGTGTTTGAGAGAGGCGAGGCATAGAGGACCTACAATAATGTACAGTATTTGAAAAATAATGTGTTTTTTTGAACATTAAAGCATGTCAACATATTCTGTTACACCAAATACACAAAATAATGATCTTTAAAATAGCATCATATGACCCCTTTAAAATATTTTAAATATTTGAATTTTTTTGATGTGTGTGTGAAATCAAAATCATCTGGTGAAACTAATATGCAAAACATGCAGGGCAATCATATCGTTACCGTTTGTCAAGGTCAGTAAGTCTTAATATCAGATAATTTGAGCAAGATTAGTTCAGTTTGTAAGATGTCATGTGGTGCGACTTCTCATGAACTTGATTCATGATATTTTGAAAAACTATATTTACATTTGAAATTTATTTTTCAAAAATAATGATTAGTATTTGCAATGTAAGAAAAGCCTTGCGACTTGCTGTCCAATGTAAAATATGCTCCTCCAGCAAAACCTGTTGTGGAGCACTGATTTATTAGATACAGAAGTGTGTGAATATGGCGTATTCTGTTTGTAGGTGCTGTTTCACTAGCAGGAGCCGACTCAGGATTGTGGGCAGTGGATGGAGGGAATAAGGTGGTTTGTTCTGGGCTTCTGTACCACAGCAAAGCTGAACTTGTTCCAGCTCGTGTGACTACCATCTCCATGAAGATGAGACCATCCAAAACTGGTACAGTCCACTTTGAACATTATAGTGAATCTTTTTATATATTATGTACACTACCAACCAAAGTTCACAAGTTTGGAGTCAGTAAGTTGGTTCCTTACCAACAGTCTTGCCATATTTATCCATTTTCTTTTGTTGCCCTTTCAGATTCGGCTGTAAATTTCTATGAAGTGAACTACATTGGTGAATCTGGTGCCGCCCATTCCATGTACGACATAGCTGTAGTTGCCACACCTCTCCACCAGGGCATTTCTGACATCAACTTCTCAGGCTTTTCTCCTCCCATTCCATCCCACTTCCCTGGCCGCTACCACCAAACGGTGGCCACGCTGGTCCACGGTCTGCTCAATGTGTCCTATCTGGGCACCACAGAGAAGCCGGAAGACTTCTTTGTTTCTGACGTCCTCACATTGGACAACAAAGCCTCCGAGATCCACAGCCTGAGCTCTCTGGACCCGGTGAAAATTCCCAAGGGTTACTCCCACAGCCCTGCCAGTCAACGCAAAGTATGGAAGATCTTCTCCTCTCAGCCACTCTCTCAGAAGCATCTGCAGCAAATCTTTCTTTCCTGGGACTCGGTCTCGGAGAAGCGCTGGCTCGCGTACCCCTCCTACAGCCCACCGCACCGCAGGACACCTCCCTTCATCCTCCATGATCACCTCTACTACCTCAACGCCGTGGAGTGGGCGGCCAGTGCCATGGAGATGAGTGCCATTTCCGCCCGTAATCTGGCCCTGCTCGCCCACCACCACTGGTATGAGCAGATGGGCAAAATCAACCAAGAGGACCTGCACACCAGACTCAGAGGTGAACTTTGACAGAGGAGCAGTGCGGTTGATCTGAACTACTTTGGGTTCATAAGTAATAAAATCTTGTACGGAGATGAGAGATTGTGTTTGTGAAAGGTAGACCTGTGCTCATAGGTGGAGCGTGTGTAAGGCTGGCCACTGGGACTTGGGGCCAGGGGAATGCCACTAAATTGGACAAAAATGCCCCTGCACAAACAAATTAATTATCTATTACGTCTGTTGCTAACAAAGTGAATTTGAATAGACAGTGTCGATTGCGGCATTAAATTAAGATAAATAAATAAAATAACCAGCGAAGCATCGAAACGCAAGAATGATTCTTCTAATTTTATTAGCCTACATTCAATGTAAACAGCGATTGATAATGGATAGTGTATTTCTGGTATCAAGGTCGCGCTGTTGAGACTTGTGCTGTTTATCTCTTTGTGAGAGACTTCAGAACAAATGAGCGTAACAGCACACATAAAGAAACTCAGAAGAAACACACTGAGGTGAAAATTCAAAATGTTTAATTTATTCATAACATGATATAGTTAAAGGCACAATATGTAAGATTGTTTTATTAAAATATATAAAAACCACTATAACAGTGTTGTATATTTTGCTGACTTGTGTACTTACATTATCCCAAATGTTTTGAAGAATGTTTAAATCCAGAGAAATAAGCAATTTTAACTAGTGACACGGACCGTGTC
>NW_015536497.1:2932948-2933825 GCF_001515605.1 Sinocyclocheilus anshuiensis | reverse complement strand
CTCATCCATGAACATGATTTCTGCCCGAGTCCCGTCGGATTGCATCGGCTGTGGGGATGAAGACGACAACTCCCATGATTCCACACTCAGTCACGGCGTCATCAAACTACGCTTTTGTCTCTTTATTTTGAATGTGCGCCCTCCTGCGGCGAAAATTACATATTGTGCCATACAAGTGAGCTATTTTGCTGAATATTCTCACGACGCAAAAAGCATTCAAAACCCCTACAGAGTGCATGCATAAATCAAGTTTCAGTACCAAGCTATCGAAAAAAATAATTTTTTGACATCAATTTTGTACAGTCTGTCTACATTAATCTTTGTGGGTGAATCTCTTGAAACCTGTCAAGAACGTGCACTGTAAAATCACAATTAAGCACATTTTCCATTCTCATTAACATCTGAATGTTAGCATTAGGACTTTTTGTTGTTGTTTTTTAAATTTGTGTTATTCTCAGTGATGATTTTCATTACATTCTAATTAAATTACTACTCTCATTAAATTAAAACAAATATTGTAATAAAATTACTTCAATTAAAAATGACAAAAAAAATAAGACCACAACAAATACAACCATTCATGATAATTACAATTAAATTTTTTGCAATGGTTTGTGTTATTACTTGGAGATGTTCTAGACAGGTTTCATGAGATTCACTCTTTTATCCTTTAGGTACATTTTAAGAGGAGCAACCCTAGATGCACTGTAAAATTTCACAGTAATGGTGACCATTTATCTAACTAAAAGTAAAGCAAAAAAAGTATTTATATACGTTGTTCTTGTTCTGCCATGAGTTTATGGTGATTTAAAAAATTTATAATTTGCATTACATTAATGGAAATTTAAAAATGATCACCAACTGATATATATATATA
>NW_015536497.1:2932241-2932517 GCF_001515605.1 Sinocyclocheilus anshuiensis | reverse complement strand
ACTACCAAGCTATCGAAAAAAATAATTTTTTGACATCAATTTTGTACAGTCTGTCTACATTAATCTTTGTGGGTGAATCTCTTGAAACCTGTCAAGAACGTGCACTGTAAAATCACAATTAAGCACATTTTCCATTCTCATTAACATCTGAATGTTAGCATTAGGACTTTTTGTTGTTGTTTTTTAAATTTGTGTTATTCTCAGTGATGATTTTCATTACATTCTAATTAAATTACTACTCTCATTAAATTAAAACAAATATTGTAATAAAATTAC
>NW_015536497.1:2917700-2932118 GCF_001515605.1 Sinocyclocheilus anshuiensis | reverse complement strand
CAGTCCTGGCAAACTAGAAGTATTAATACTACTGACACATGGGCTGGAGCTTGATATATTTCGAACTTTCTGACTCTATTTTCCATGCAAATGAGCCTTTCTGATCAATGATTTGCTTGTAAATGTTGCCTTCCTGGAAAGCAACATATTCCATTCTGTTGACGTTTACATTTATTTATTTATTTTTTTACAATTCTTTTAACAAGGAGGAGCAGTGTTGAAAAATGAAAGAAGAGTGCTTTTATAAGAACAAATGGATGCTGGTTAAGAACTTGTCAAATGCAGTATTGATATTGACAGGGCTTAAGAATGAGAATGTTATTGATTGAAGATCATAACCTGTTTAGTTGCAATAAAAGTTAATGTCTTTTAATGTGTAATTAAATGTTTGTGTATAGATAAAAATAATTCTGTCTGTCTTACCCATCTGTTCATGGCGCCCCATGTAGGCTTCAAATAGTAAATGGAGGGCTACACAGTGCAGCTTCTCTTTGAGATGTTACTCACCTGGGCTGCGTTTCCCAAAAGCAGCTATGGTCATAAGTTCTGTCGATACCTATAGAGTTCAATGGAGCTTGCAACCATAGTTAGCTAATGATACTTTTGGGAAATGCACCCCTGGTTAGCTTATTATTCATATTACTGTTCAAAGTGATAAATATAAAATGGTAAAAGGAGAGGCTTAACCTCTCTAGAGGAACAGTTAATATTTCCCAATGTTTTCCTATTAAAACAACACATTTTTCTGTATTTTCACAATCACAAAGTGTATTTAATGTGGCACACAGGTGTAATATATTTATGGAGGAATCACACCAGTGATGGGGAGGTGAGATGATCCTCTGATGCAGCTGTGACAGAATCCTCTTGGACCAGAGCAGCTTTATCAGGAACCTCTAGGAACAGGGAGGTTGAGAGAGGAGCTCTGGGACTGAAGCAGCTTGGACAGCAGCTCAGGCTGAGGCTCCTACAGGGAACACTGGGGTGGCCTTGGCTGGAACGTCTTGGCAAGAATCTCTGCAGCATCATGAGAGGAAACTTTGTGGCAGGCATCTGTGTGACCCAGTCATCAGGAACCTCTGGGATGCTCTGAAACTGGAGCTGCCATGACACAGCTGTGGAACCAAAGCAGGTTCTGAAGCAGGAACCTTCAGCCCGGGACAAGAAGCTCTGGGACCAGGGTCACCCTAGAAAGGTACCCTGTCGAGTAAACTCTGTGATGCCTGTTACTCTGACCTCAGCAGGCTCTGGGGCAGCACATCTTCAATCTTTAGGGTGGCATTCACAGTGATTTCTGGAGTGGCCCTGATGGTATTTTGGGAACCAGTTGCCTGTGGCAGGAACCTAAGTGTGAGGGACCTCTGAGACCAGCAAAGCTGTGAAATGGGATTTTTCAGGTACCTCTGGTGCCTCAGGTTTTGGAGCAGTAGTTTGTTTATTGTGGCCTTCCCTGGGATTTCTGGAGCGGTCTTGACAGGATCTCTGGTCCCATGGCAGCTAAGAAAAGAAACTCTGTGGACATGATGCATCCAAAGACTCTGATGCATCCATGATATGATCTCTGAGAACCGAATGCCAGTGGCCGGGACCACTTTGGCGGTAATGAGTGGAACTTGTGGGCCGGGCTTGACGGGGTGGATGGAGATGGGGCAGCATACCTCACTTTTCTCCTCCTGGGCTCTGATGGATTTTGGTAAAGAGAGAAACGAGTAAAAAAGAGGCAAACCTCCGAAACCTCTTTTTCTGCCTCTTATTATTTGTCTCGTCTCCACTCTCCCCTTGCTCTCTTGCCTGCCTCCCTCACCGACACTCGTAGGCATCTCTTCAGGATGAGGATGGAGCTCCGCCATGTGGTCGGTGGGTGTCAGGGGTGGATGGGGATTGACCATGTGCATATACTCACCTCGTCCCTTCACTTTCTCTTCACGAGATAGTCGCTATCCCATAATAAACACTGTTGTTAACACTGAACTCCTTACTCGCCACAAAGTGAGCAGGTGAGTTTCACGCTTTATATAGTCCTGCGTCACATTCTAAAACTCTTGGAATTCCATCATACGGGCTCATACAGAGCTGAGTGCAGCAGATTCTCACACACATTAAAACAATGTCTAATGATGAATTATGTCAAATATCAAAGCATATATATAATCCATGTCTATTCAAAATACATTTCAGCATATTTTACTTTTTTTTTTCTCAATTGTATCCATTTTATTTATTCTTTGTGCGCTTCATGTTTATTTGTTGTATACATATATTATTATTATTCAAAAAAATACCCTTCTTAAAACTGTTAATGACGCCTGAGTCTATATGACATAATTCTTGCAAAGGTTTTAACTCGGCTTGATTTATTATTATACCACACAACTTTATATTTCATCCAGACTAGATGAAATTAAAGTAACATTCAGGTATAAAACAAGTTAAGCTCTGTCTACAGCATAACGTCTTGATCACAATTTTATAGTTTATTTTTGCAATTATCACTGGCTGACTATAAAGGATTTTCTAGTTTAAATAATATAAAAGAATAACCCTGAATTATAAACAGCACATTTTTGGCAAGTTTGCTGTAATGCACTTCTAAACGCAGAAAATAACTTTACACTTGCGTTATAACATATCTACCATCTTCTATTGTATGGACAGACGTGTAAAGGCGTGTCCACATTTACTGTTGTTAAGTGACTTGACGTGGCCAAAATCCAGTCACATCAACAAGAATCCATGCAATCTGGAATTTCGTTGAATAAGAAAAAAAATTAAAAAATCGCTGTACTGACCAACATAAATCTACTTGGTTGGAAAGTGACTTCTGTGTGAGTCTGCTTCATTCATCACAACACTATTCTCCAAAATTTCGCTAATGTGACCCCACCTTAACTCACTGTTTTGGAAAAAAGCTGTTTACAGCATACAGCATTTACCATTGTTCTGCAGTTCACAATTTCATTCATTCATTGGCGATTAATTTGGATTGCATGAATATTAATAGCATGTTAAATATTTTCATTATTGAAAATATGCATAGCAGAAACATTTGAATGACGAATGACCTTTCATACAAGCACTGGGTCAGTGATTATCAGGAAAAACTACATTTTCCAAATTTATAATAATAGATGGAAACAAAACATGAACACAATAAAATCTTTCTTGTGTAGTTACTCCAGGACGCCACAGTGCTTCAGTGATTTTATCATTTCAGTTTTCCTTCATCAGTCCTTCACAACCAGAACCGTTGCGGTATCAACAGTTTCTGTCTTTTATCCCAGAATGAGACATTATTTATATCCAGTTTCAGACACAGTGTTTCCTTCCAAAGTCAGCTCTTTAGTCTCAGGGGTCGCGCTGTCTGCTGTGCTCTGTGTCTTTGATAAACTCCCATAAATCGCCATGGCCTGAAGGCAGAAGAGAACAATGAGGTATACATGCCAACTAGGGACATGGTTGTTATTATTAGGGAATATTATGTGCCATATATATGAATGAAGCCACACCTGAGTGACCATGCTGCTGATGTCTCCTGTGTTCGAGGACAGTAAGATGGTGTTGGACTCCTTGGCCAGGTTGGAGAAAGCAGAGACGTACTGTTCGGCCACAGTTAAAGATGCTGCAGCGTTTCCATTCTGTACAGATACAGTTATGAAAGGTCAATAAGACAGATGTAAAACAGCCTGAACTTACCATGTTTGTCTCAGGTGTAATATCAGTTTACACACAAGATAGATAGTGTGGTGATGTATAAGTGTGATATGGGTTCTTAAGAAGGCTCTTCATAAGCTGAATCAGATTTACCAGTCGAGTGAGCGCCTCGGAGAGCAGCCGGATAGCTTTAGCCTTTGCCTCAGCTTTAGCCAAAACAGCATTTGCTTCACCTGTACAGGGGGAAAATATAATTAATTTTAACCATTTAATTTAAATATCATTAATAGTCATTTTACTATAATTTATAACAAATTTAATGACTTGTTTGCTATTATTTATCATTATAATAATTATTTATAACTTTATTATAAATAATTTTAACATCCAATAACAAACAATTATTTGTTGTTTATTATTTGTATATTTGTTGAGTATGATTATATTTATATTCATTATTAATAATAATTAAATCTAAAATAACAAATGTTTTTATTGTTATTATTAATAACAATCTTTTTTTTATTATTTTTTTTTATTTTAGCTGAAGTTTTAGTAATTTTGTTATGTGTTTTATGTCATTTTTAAAGGTTATGCCTATATAGTTTTAAGTTTTAGTTAATTTAGTACTTCAACTTATATATACTAAATAAAAATGAGAAATGTTGCCTTGACAGCTTGCTGAAATAAAATGTTTTATTTTTACTTTAATTTTATTAATAATATTACTTTATAAATAACAGTTCATATTTATTTTATTTTAAGTAATGAAAATATTATTGTATGGTTTTATTTTACGTTAAGAATAATAATAACCCTGGTGACATCAGCCAAAAAGGAAATGCAGTTGCATGAATCTTTTACAAGACAGTTTTGACTTTAATACCAACAACAAAATGTTATTCTACTACTAACATTAATCGAAACCCCAGATGTTCAGTAAAAAAACCCACCAGCAGCTCTGTTAATCTGTTCAGCCTTCTCTCCCTCAGACGCCAGAATCTGAGCTTGTTTGCGACCCTCGGCCACATTGATGGCCGCCTCCCTCGTCCCCTCCGACTCCAGAACGGTGGCTCTCTTCTTCCGCTCGGCTTCCACCTGACCGTGATTCATGTTATACGAGTCATATGACTGACAGGTGATCATTTAAGTCTTTTTGGTCTGTAAGATTAAGTTGAAGAGTAAATCGTCACACCTGCATTTGCATAGACTCTTTTACCCGTGGAGGAACGTGAATGTCTTTGATCTCGTATCGAAGACATCGAATCCCCCATTCATCTGAGGCCTGGTTTATAGAGTGGACAATATTGGAATTCAAAGACTCTCTTTCCTGTTGAACGACAAACAATGATCCTTAAGAACACAAATGAATGGTGAATACGATATTGTGTAAATCACTAAGAGATTGTCTGGCATTCATACTCTAAACACTTTGTCCAGGGTGAGTTTTCCCAGCTCTGATCTCATGGTGGTCTGTGCCAGCTGGGTGACGGCGTATTCTGGGTTCTCCACTCCATAACTGGCCTTCAGAGGAGAACAAAAGCCCATTACGAGAAGAAAAGCCGAAAGAAATACTGGCAGAAAGCAGAAAAGTACTTGCCTTAAACGGGTCGAGTATCCTGAGATATAAAACTCCATCTATCTGCAACGTCACATTGTCTACAAGCAAAACAACACGATTTGATTCATTTCAAAAATCCATAAAAGTAGGAGTGGAAAAAGATCACAATGGCTGTATCTTACCGAGGGAAACTGCTGACTGCTCTGGCACATCTATCACTATCTCTTTGAGACTTTGAACATATTTAACTCGGTCCAAGATTGGAATTAAGAAGTTTAGACCCTGCAGGAAACCCAAAAATGTTATTTTGATGCCTGGAAATGATTCAAATACATTGAAGACATTCATAATGATAACTCACTGGTTCCAGGATTCGGTGGAAACGGCCCATCCTCTCCACTACCCAAGCTTCCTGCTGGGGTACGAACAGAACCACGGTGTTCATAGGGAGGCTGGAAGCCCATCGCTGCTGAGCTCGGCTCCCCCATGACGCAGGCACGGTTTGCCACGAATGCTGTACACAGAAGAGACAGAATTAGATCATTTTTTTATAAATTATAATTTATATAATATTTTGTGTAACAATTATTTGTATTATATTTATTTATGAATAAATGTAACAATTAATAAGAGTAATAAAAATGTTTGTTTAAACAAATAAAACAGTTACACATTATACAAAAATACATAGAATTTAACATATATAATTTATTATTTATGAAAATGCATTTAGTCCAGTCTTTGTGGCTAAATGTTGTACAACCCATTCTTTTAGTACTACTAAGTACTATAATTGTTTTTTTTTATTTTTTTTAAATAGGTCTACATCTTTTTTTTATTATGTTTTAGTGTTTAGTTTTATGTTAGTACTTAATCTATTTAATCTAAATGAAAGTGAGTAATGTTGCTTTGGCAACTAACTGAAATAAAATGATTTTTTTTTTTTACTTAAATTTGAATGTAATTCATTTCAATTCTATTTTATTTCAGTTAATATTTATTTTATTTCAAGTAATAAAAGTAAAAAAAAAAAAAAAACTTTTATATGATTTTAGTTTTCGTTAACAAAAACGATAGTTCAGTTCAGAGGTGAGGCAAGTTAATGAATGAATCATTCACAATAAGACTTTTTAACATTTTGGGTCAATTTTGATTTCAGATTTGGCTTTAATGCCCTTAAAGTATTAGTTTCTGGTAGTAGTACCAGACTAGTACTACTTCTTGTACTGAATTTGTTGTTCTGTCAGTCAAGATAAATTCCACTCTCTCTGCAACGGCAAAAAAAAAAAAAAGTCATTCTGACCTCTAACAAACAAGCAATAAATAAATAATTTGACTATTAATTAAATTATCTTTCACGTAAACGTGTGAGCAAAATCATTTATATTCCTTTGATTTCGAAGTGAACTTTAATAATTAAAGTTGACCGCATTCACATTTGTCAAGCAGTGCTGTAGTCCACAGAGCTACACGTGTGTTACCTTTAAAAGGCCGCTCCCCGCCCGACACACCACCGTCCTGAGCATGGTCAGCCTGTATGAAACCAGACGCTAAAGATGCCTGAAACAAATACATTAATTCTTCTCGCGCTTACAGTACAAACATGACCCTCTTACAGCCGCGGAAATCAAGTTACAACATCTCCAGCGTGCGCCAATGACAAACCTCCGGCTCCGAGTCTGCGAGGGAAACAAATGCTTTTATTGTTTGGTTCCGGGAATACATCAACCGCCTGTTACTGAAAGCTGAGTGTGAAATATTGCAAATAAAATGATAGCATTGTTAGAAAAATTATAAGAATTATAACAAGTACTAGGCTTTCAGAAATCCGGTAGTACTGCATCAATTTTTTTTTCTTCATAAGTGAGTAGAAATGATAGTTTGTTGTGATGAATGTGCAGCTTACGTCCAATGTTGTTATTAACTAAAACTATTACAATTCGTTTTCATAATTGAAATGAAGATAAGATAAAATAAAATATGAAGATTTGACAAAAAGTATACAAAAATTACAGTTGTAATTAAAAAAAATTGTACTACTAAAACTAAAACTGATAAATAAAGCTAAATTGAAATATGTATATTAAAAATGACAAAAGCACAAAATTACTAAAACTTGAAAACGATTAACTTGAAAACTGAAAATATAAAAATAAAATCTAATTTGAAATATGAATAAATAAAATAATAGTACACTATATAATTATATAATAGTGTGCAAATGATATTAAAATAACAGTGTGTTCACAGTCACAATGCTCTCCATTCACAATGGAGATTTGCTAGAATAATGCATTATGAATAAAATAATGCAAATTAAAATAAAAACGTTATTTTCCTTTCATAAATTCATATATTTTATTGGCTTGACACCTGGGTCAGATTTGAAAAAGGCTCACAGGTGACTGCAGTTTTATTTATTTATTTGTTTGTTTATTTATTTAGCACAATAGGATGGCAAATAACAGACATTCACTTTATTAGTGTTTGACTTAATTGTACATTTGTACAATTATGTTTACAAAAATAAAACAGAAAATAACAAAAAAAGGTAAACAACTTCAAAAATAAATAAATAAAAAGTGCTGGGGGTAATAAAATAAAATCAGAAAAAGGGTACAATCAGGTATAAAAATATCAAATAAGTTTCTTTGAAATCACACACTTTTAAGTCTATCTATAGGCTATAGACTTTTAGACTATACAGATTTTTCATCCAGAGTCTCTAATACTGTCTATGCACAGCCTTACTCCAGTCAACAAAACCATAAAGTGGGCTTTTTTAATATAGAAATTGCATTTATGAATGTGAAATTTGGTCAAAATATAATTGTTTAAATGCAATCACTTTTTATCCTCTTTAGAATATTCAGTGAAGCCAAAAAGTACATTTTCCCATAAAACTGAGAGAGGTCTTGAGTACTGAATATTTTCATTGATACATTTCTGTGTCTCACACCAAAATATAATTGAACAATGCCAAAATATTTCTCAAAGTTTTCTCAGCACTCATGTTAACAGGTCAGCGTCACACCTGTTGTAGTCATAAACCACACCCATTAGCTCACCCATTGGTCAACAGTTCAGCAAAGCCCGCCCTCTGGCAATTGTGGCGTCATTAAAATCCCTGCAAGCCCCGCCTCTTCTTCTGTGAGTTTCTGCACATACAGGTTGGTCTTGGCGATCTGAATCAGTACGCGCCACCTGTGGGACAGTGCTGAGTTACTCCGTCGAGCATCCGTGCCCTCAGTAGTGCGCTCATGGCGAGGAACTAACTTGTGTCATGTTTGAAATGTCACCGGACAGCTGAGAACTTCGATTATAGTGACAGGATTTAACCAAGAGGAAAAACTTCGGTTGCCATGTCTCTCCTCTGCGTGAGAGGTGCGTGCTGTTTTAAACATGTTTTCTGACTCGCTGTGTGTGTTTGCACCTGTCTGCATGCAATCAGCAGCTGAGAAGTTCAGACGCGAGAGCTATAAACATCTGTTTAACTTACTTTCTCTGCTGTTTTCATGGAATAATATTAACGTTTATTACAGTTAAGTGCTGAAGATGCTGCCAAGTTAAGATGCTGTAATGATCAAACAGGCTGAAATATTATATAATTTGAGGTTTGCTATAGGGATAATATAGTGTGAGGGAAGCAGCTGTTTGGCGTCGTGATGTAATACAGCTTTACAGCCCAAAAGAGACAGTGCCACAATTAATAGGCTATATATATATATTTCTAAAATTATTGTGAGGTTTAAAAAAACAAAAGTAATATTTCTTAATATTATATAAAGTTTTTTAATATGAAAAAAAAAACAATTTGGTGTTGGCGTTATTCAGAACATTACTAAAGACAATTTACTAGCAAATAAGGGAAATAAAGAATGTATTTGATTTATTGCAAAAATGTGTAGCTGAAACTTGGAGTGTGATTTGGTTTAAAAATACTAAATGTATGATAGGAAATCTGCATCATTTTATGCAAAGTTATATAGTGTGTATAGTTATATGTGTGTGTGTGTGTGTGTGTGTGTATACAAATTCTAACATTTCAAATATTGAGTTATGTAAATATTAAACTTGGAGTGTGATTTGGTTTAAAAATACTAAATGTATGATAGGAAATCTGCATCATTATATGCAAAGTTATATAGTGTGTATAGTTATATATATGTGTGTGTGTGTGTGTGTGTGTGTGTGTATACAAATTCTAACATTTAAAATATTGAGTTATGTAAATATGATATATTTATGTAAATTAAATATTGCATATATATGCATGCAAATATATATTATTTTCTTTATATCTTTTAATATATTTAGTTCAATTCTGTAGATTCCTTATGAAATTATTTAATTAGTATTTAAGTAATTATGTACACATTTAATTAATTGGTGTGTGTGTGTGTGTGTGTGTGTGTGTGTGTATATATATATGTATGTGTAAAATTAAAATGTAATTATTTTTATTAACAATTTACAAACACACAAATAAACACTAATTATATAAAGTTCAAATAAAGTAAATACTAATTAAAATAATCTATTTATTGTAACATTAACAGTATCTATTAAATTAAATATTAAAATGTGAACATTATTTTATACACACACACACACTCACACATTTAAAATATTAAAATGTAAATATGATATAATTTTGTTTATATTTTAATAATAATTATTATTTATATATATATTATTTTATGAAGGAAAGCAGATCAAAAGCGTGCGCTCTCATACTCCTTCAGAGATGCACGTATTCCTTTTATCTTTGTATCACTGGCCAGTTGCAGATCAACAGCGCCATAATTTCCTCTTTTTTTTATTTTTTTTTTATCTACGCTCAATCTGCTCCAGTGGCAATGCTTGCTTTGCTGATTGCAGTCTTTGGTGAAAGTGTCTCTGCTTAATGTCCACACAATATATCTTGAAGGCTGAGTGGGGTGAATGTGGGGGTGGGACGGGGTCCGTACACTGACTGCTCATCCATGAAGAGGTGCAGGCTAATGTGATTTAAACAGTGACTGGGCTGTTTGACAAAAGAAGATGCATGAAACCAACTGAATGAGTCCTTAAAAAGAAGCAAGTACATTTTAAAATGGGACTAAATCTTATGTGGAAGAGTTTCAGTTTGAAGGAAGTTTTAAAGGAGTGGCGTGGCGTTTGATTTGATTTAGGTGCCACTGCAGGATTTACTGGCAGCAGACATTCCTTCCTTGTTAAAGGGAAACCATACAAGCCTTTTACTACCCCGTCCCCAACAGCTCCTTTCCTCAGGAACTTGTGTTGGTATACAGTCACTTATTTGAGGTTATGCAAATAAAGCAGAAAGAATCAGTGGAGACGAGCAGATTTGCACAGATACAAACACTTGCTTAAGAAACACATTCACTGAGGACCTCCAAACAAGTCAATTATTCAGAGAGACAAAGGAAATGTTTGTGCAGGAACCGGACTGTGATTAAACTCCTCAGCGTGTCTCACAAGAGCTTTTATTTCTTTGGTTTAAGGTTTAAAAGGTCACAGCTCTTTTCTCATCACACTTGTAGTATCCTCAGATTACACCTTTCACTCGCACGAAATGTGCTTGCAGTTGAAGTTTGGCTTTGTTGGTGGATCATCAGTTAGAATCCTTGTAGAAGTCTTTCTGCAGGTTTTCGATTGCGATGTAGTTTCTTCATTGTCCTTCCTTAAACTTAACTGGAACAGGAGGATTTGAGTATTTGGAAGCACAAACAGAATTTACAATAATGTGACCCTGGACCACAAAACCAGTCATAAGTCGCTGGGGTATATTTGTAGCAATAGCCAAAAATACATTGTATGGGTCAAAATGATCGATTTTTCTTTTATACCAAAAATCATTAGGATATAAAGTAAAGATCATGTTCCATGAAGATATTTTGTAAATTTCCTACTGTAAATATATAAACTTAATTTTTGATTAGTAATATGCATTAAGAACTTCATTTGGACAACTTTAAAGGCGATTTTCTCAATATTTAGATTTTTTTTGCACCCTCAGATTCCAAATTTTCAAATAGTTGTATCTCGGCCAAATATTGTCCTATCCTAACAAACCATACGTCAATGGGAAGCTTATTTATTCAGCTTTCGGATTATGTATAAATCTCAATTTTGACTCTTAAGACTGGTTTTGTGGTCCAGGGTCACATATGTGTCCAGCAGAGAAATATGCTGACGTATGTAATACAACTGCAAACATGAGTGCTGCTGGCATTACAGCAAAAAGAAGAAAAATCTTGAGAAAAAAAAAAGATAATATAATTTATTATCATGAAAGAAAAGTATTATGCAAAAGTCTCTTTTGGCCATTTAAAGCTGCATTTATTTGATCAAAAAATACAGTGAAAACCGTAATGTGAAATTTAAAATGTTTTTTTTTTTTCTGTTTGAATCTAACTTAAAATGTAATTTATTTCTGTGATGCAAAGCTGTATTTTCAGCATCATTACTCCCTTCTTCGGTGTCACATGATCCTTCAGAAATCATTCTAATATTCTGATTTGCTGCTAAAAAAACATTTATTATAATTATCAATTTCAAAAACAGTTGTGCTGCTTTACTGTCACTTTCGATGAATCCAATGTGTCCATGCTGAATAAAAGTATTAATTTATTTAAAAAAATCTTACTGACCTTAAACATTTGAATGATATTCCAAATCGATATATCAGTGTTGTAATGTTACGATACTAAACATACTACAACATACTATTATTACAGCGTATTATTAAAATATTATCACAAGAATATAATGTTTTTTAGTATAACAAATGACATTTTAGTGTGACATTTTATGTGCATTAATATAAAATATATTTAACAGATTTAATATATATTATATATATAGTTATATGTATAAGGGTATGGTAACTTTTTGTATTTATTGAATATTTAATTTATTTGTATTCATTCACACAAGTATACTGTCATTATACTCAAAATGCATTAACTGTAAGTGTAGTTTGTGTATAATGATGTTGCAGGACCTTCGAAATTTAAGGTTTCCAAATTTCAGATTTTTATCAAGTGAAGTGAATGTCTACAGATCTCTCCTTCTCGATGTAGGAAGCAGTGAACACTAGGTAGGGAGCTACTAGGTAGGGATCGTTCCTAGTGCAGGAGGACAGCCTGAACTGAGCACAGGTTGTTGTATGTACATTAAGATCTGTCGTTTAGCTAATGACATAGACATCACCCAAATATCGTCTTCCGTCATGTATTAACTGTGTTTACACTAACCTAAGAAGCATTCTGGCCTTCCTGACTCACCGTCCGCCTCTTTCATCAGGATCACGGTTTTGTTTCTTTATTTACTGCTGTTCAGACAAAAGGCCCATCTCCATGGTGATGCCATGACACACACAAATGAGCGATCTCCACGCACCCACGTAAGACAGACACAAAGAACGGCCCTGTGGGGTCACATGCTCTTACGTTTGTTAGTGCGTCCGGTTCAGTCCGATCTCGAGACACGTTTGTTGTGGCTTTGCAGAATAATTGAATTGGTGCACGTTTGCAGACATTTATCAGATCGGCTTTATTACAGCCATACAGGCTGCTGATCTGCTGTGGTCACTGTTTAATTAAAGAGATAAAAGAGTTATTGAACAGGTGGCTTTGTACACATATGCCATGTGTTGATGGATGTGTGTATTTATGAAGCATGCATGCATGACTGGGTTTTAAGTCTCTACTGCATTCACTTGCTAACTCATTGTGACCGCCTGATGTGGGAATGAAGGTGATGTTAGTGCGTTTGAATCATTTATCGAAAGCAGAGAATGCATTTGGTTATTGTTGTTCAGCAGTTCTGCAGAATTAATTACTTTAGGCACAGAGTGAGTCATATGGTTATATATGTATATATTTTGATGTTTTATTTTATAAATCTTTAACTATTCAATGTCATATGAACAATTAATCCGTAATGATATTGATTAAAGCTTCATTAACCTTAAGTACACAACACAAGTAATTATAGAGCGTATAGTTGAGTAAGTGAGTCTGATTGATTCTCTAACTGGTAAGTGAGTTCGTTCAGTGAAGGATTTGTTAGATTGATTGAAAATGGGACCGTCTGAGTTTTCTGATCCATTCAGTTAAAGGAATGGCTCATAATGAGTTATTTGTTTGTGAATCAGATTACACTGGTTGTGCTGTTTTGTTTGTTTTTGTGTGCAGCTCGTGAGGACATTAGAGTTTTCCTGCCATTATTTTACAGTGAACTGGTTATCACAAATTAAAATTAGATAGCAAGCGAGGTTGCCATCAATGTCACCTAGTAGGTATTGTTTTTATTTTAGACATTAGCCACATAGCTATTTATGCATTGTTTTAGCAAGTTTGCATTTAATTGGTCTCACTTCTCATATGTAACACTCACTTTTCGAGATCCAATCTATACCCATGGTAACCGTTTCTGCCTCACAGAATAAAAAAGGTAGGCTAATTGCAACTTTTTGTCTCACAACTGACTTTTTTTTTCTAGCAATTTTGTTTACATCTTGCTATTCTGACGACTTTTCTCTAAATTCTGTTAACATCTCACAATTGCAATTAATAATTGCAACTTTTTCTCGCAATTCTGACTTTTTTTTTTGCAAGTTTATATATCACAATTCAGAATTGTGAGTTTGTATTTTACTATTCTGAGTTTATATCTCGCAATTCGGAGTATATATCTCCCAACAGCAAGAAAAAAGTTATGAGTTGTGAGATATAGACTCAGAATTGTGAAATATGTTGCAGTAAAGGTGGAAACATCACATTGTGGAAGAAAAACAGGCTTTGAATGTTGTGGCAGATTGACTTTAATAAGAAAAGAGACAGTCCCTGTATTGTCATTTATCATAAAGGGGTCATATCTGTCATGTTTTCTTTGTTTTGAGATCAGGTAAATATAACATAGCAAAACCTTTGCTGTTATCCCCATCCCCAAAACCCAACAGCAAAAAATGCCTGTTTAATTTTAAATGTCAGAAGAAACCTTCCTTGGTAGAAAAAAAACAAACAAACATTTAAAAACTGATGATATGACTCCTTAAATGTAATTGCTGTGCTCCAAAGGTAGAGAGTGAGTGGGGGGATTGTAAATGTAATCCTCTGGCTAGTGTTGTCAAAAGACCCGGTATTTCGGTACCAAGTCGGTACTAAAAAAATGAAAACGTTACGGTACCAGGTTTT
>NW_015536497.1:2911006-2916462 GCF_001515605.1 Sinocyclocheilus anshuiensis | reverse complement strand
CAGCCCATTGCTTTACTGAAGTATATTATATTTTCCTTTTACAGCTGCAGACTGAGGAAGATCCTGAAACACACCAGCAAACCCTAAAACAGACAACAGTTTACAGATGTTTTTCAGCGGCAGCAGAACTATGACTAAACTTTTGGGTGAAACTTGTTTACTTTTTTCATACTTTTATTACTTGTGGAAAAACCTGAAACACTTTTAAATAAGTATAAAGAATGGCATTGGTTTTGTACATTTAATTTCTGTTTAACGTTATTAATAAAAATGTTGTTCAATTAGCATGTTTTTGTGTTTTGCTTTGGTACCGAAATTGGTACCGAGAACCGTTGATTTTCACTGGTATCGGTACCGAATACTGAAATTTTGGTACCGTGACAACACTACCTCTGGCCATCTATTGCTCTCTCCGTCCAGTCATCCAGCATCCTCCTCACTAGCTGCAGGGTTGAAAGTAAACGATACACACCGGCCATGAATAAATATGACACACCAACTCCACTCCCTGCTTTATACACTGTGAGAAGCAGGAAATACAGTGTTTTTGTGCCTGGTGCCTTTATAGAGGTTGATAAGTTGCAGAAATGATCTCTGAATCACATGATTTGTTGATATTCTAGATCTCTGAATCACATGATTTGTTGATATTCTAGATCTATCTGTCTATCTGTCTATCTATCTATCTGTCTGTCTGTCTATATTTTGTGTGTGTGTGTGTGTGTGTGTGTGTGTGTGTGTGTGTGTGTGTATAAATGTTTTTGAAAGATGTCCTACCAAGGCTACATTTATTTAAAGATGACATATCATGAAAATCTGACTTTTCCAGGTTTTAAGTGCTATAATCAGGTCTCCGGTGCATCTAGCAACCAAGGAAACATGAAAAAGATTAATCTAGTAACTTTGTTTTGGTAAGCCTTTTTCTGCAAGCGTCTGGAAAAACGAGCGCGTCTGATTTCACTCCCTTGGTGACGTGGCAAAGGGATCTCATTATAATATTACCGCCCCTTATGCGTTTTATATCCTTTTATATTCGCTATAAAATGGGTAGGTTAAGGTTTGGGGGTAGGTTAAGGGGTCTAAAAATCTAAATCGCTTAATGATAAAATGATAAAAATGCATTGATACGAATATCTTGATATAAAAGATACGTAAATATTTTTACGTTTTTTAGCTAAAAATACGTAGCGATTTGTACGTTTTAAACGTTGAAATACGTCTAAATTGTACGTACAAAAGTGTACGTTTTGTGCTTGTAAATGTTACGTATTAATACCTACGTATAAACATGAGACCAGGCTGGAAAACCATATATCAGAAGTTTAAACTCATGTTTTAAAACGCATGATTTCAGCGCGATAAACATGATAATCAGAACCAAAACCAATGTTTTTAGCAGGTCCGAGCGGTAATGGCGCAGCTCTATTCTGGAAAAGAGGGCAGGGGGCAGCAGCTCATTTGCATTTAAAGAGACAGGCCCGAAAAACAGCGTGTTTCTACTTCCACTCAAAATAGGCATTTTCAAAATGATATAATAAATGATCTGTGGAGTATTTTGAGCTGAAACTTCAGACACATTCTGGGGACACCAGAGACTTATATTACGTATTGTAAAAAGGGGCATAATATGTTTCCTTTAATAAAAAATACAGTAAAAATTTAATATTGTGAAATATCATTAGAATTTAAAATGTTTTCTATTTGAATATATTTTAAAAAGTGATTTATTAATGTAATTTTCAATGAGGTTTCAGAAATAATTCTAATGTATTGATTTGGTTCTCAAGAAACATTTCATATTATCAATGTTGAAAACAGTTTTGGTTGCTTGATATTGTTGTGATAACACTTCCATTGAAAAGTGTGGTGTAAGTACAATAAAATAAAAATTACATAGTTTTATTCATCAAGGATGCATTAAATTGATCAAAAGTGACAGTAAAGAAATGTATAATGCTACTATAGATTTATTTCAGATAAATGCCAGTACATTTTTAATAACCATTATTAATATTTGAGCACCAATAATAATTGAACACCAAATCAGCATATTACAATATAATATTTCACTGTATTACTAGTTTATGTATGTGTGTGTATATTTACAGTTTTATTTTGTCATTAAAAGACACAGATATACCCCCAATTGTTAGGTTCACTTTTTTGTTGTTTTACATTTAAATCTTACCATTTTTTTGTGCATTTTGAGAATTTTTGTCATGCTGGAAGGAGAAAAGATTCAGGAAATCATGGTGAGAAAGAGGTTGAGACAGATCACTAGTTACCCTGATCATTACCCTTCTGAACAAAAACAAACAAACAAAACATTTTAAACTAGCCCAAGCGTTTTTTCTGGTCTTAGTTGGTTTCTTTTTGAGAGTTTTGGACAGTTTCAGATGGTCAGGCTGAGAAACCGAAATCAGCTGAGCTTAGGCTGGTTTAAACAGTTTTTTTTTTTTAAGGAGAGAATTTCACAAGTATATTCAGGCATACATGCGAGGAGATTGGACAACCTAATGTTCCACGAAGGAGACGTGCAGGAAGTTCCTGTCCAGCCGCCCTCTATCTAAACACAGCATCTCAGGAAGGCTGGAAACTAAACGACTGCATTGGTTTCTGTTATTAGCACCCCACAGTAATGAGAGTCAGTGAGTTTCCACTGACACAGTGACCCATACCCCAAGGCCTTAAAGAAACCTAACGCCTGTTTCCGCACCGTTAGAAATGTGGAAAACAACCACATATTCTGATATGCTTCATCACACAGACTTCCTTTGACAAAACACACTGATCAGGGATTGTCAGTGTTGCTTTCTGGGAAACACATTTGTTGCATTCGTGTTTCTCATTGTGTGGTTAACCTTTGTCTCTCAAACCTAATCTCAACATCATTATGTCTCATGAGGCTAGTGTTCCTGTGCGCGCTATGTCTTGTCAGATATCCAGTGAGAGGTTACAGCAGTATGCATTAGTAATACACTGTGATGTCTAGCAGCCTGCCGTCCAATCCCAGCATCCATCTGGCATATTCATCCAGACACGGCCAGCGCACGGGGCTCAAGCAGCTGTCAGAAGTAATCTGCCCTAAATCACAGCTCAATCCCATAATAGTTATTGTATGGCTGTGGGCAGGGTCTTAAACAGAGACTAGAGTATTGTTCAAAATGTGGGTTTTGTTTTTCAAGCACAGGGGCTCCGCAGTAAAGGCTTTTTCTGCTTGTGATTTTTACTTGCCCTGCCAGCATTTCCACAAATACGATACATATGTCTTAAATTTTATGTGTAAATATATTTTCCAGTTTCTGTTGTCATTTTTGTTTTGTTTTGTACTGCAACAAAAGCAAACTTCAGATAATTTCACATATGCTTAGAATTTCAGCCTATTCTTTTTAAAGCTTTTACTTTGCTTTTACTTTTGTTTTGTTTTGGCTTTTTATTTATTTATTTATTTTTCTGTTTTTGTTTTGTATTTTTGCTTTGTTTTTACCACAAAAGCTAACTTTTGCTGGAAAACAGTGATCATTTCAGATATGCTTATTTTCAGCCCATTCTTTAAACATTTTTTTTTGTTGTTTTGTTTTGTTTTGTTTACAAGTTTTTACTCAAACATTGACCATTTCTTTACCACAAAAGCTAACTTTTGCTGGAAAACAGTGATCATTTCAGATATGCTTATTTTCAGCCCATTCTTTAAACATTTTTTTTTTGTTGTTTTGTTTTGTTTACAAGTTTTTACTCAAACATTGACCATTTCAGATTTGCTTATAATTTATATTTTATTATCAGTTGCTCCATTCATGTGTGTCATTCATGATTTCCCATTCGTGTGGATTGCGGGGTTCACAAACTTACCCCCTGACTTGGACTAAGTCTTGTTGTTTTTTTGAACGGATTGCTGTGAGTCTTGGAAGGTATTTACACTTTAGTCTTTTTATAATCAGATCTATCCGAGCCATTCAGTCAGTAAACATAGATTCCTTGTATGTTAGCCAGCTGGATAATGTTAACTTGATGACATATTTATATTAATATAACTTTTTGTGACAAACTAAATAATTTTGTTGTATATTTTTCTGATTTTTCAACTGCATAAGATGCATCCTGAGATACTTTGGAATTGCTTTTTCTTCACTATTCTGGTCTAATAAATAAACAAACAAACAAACAAACAAACAAATTCATGAATAAATAAATAACCAACCAACCAAATACATAAATGAAATTTGAAATAAAATATTAGTAGACAAACAATTAAAAAAGTAAAATATTCATAAATACATTCTCATACACACACAAAACAAAACAAAAATTCATGAATAAATAACCAACCAACCAAATACATAAATGAAATTTGAAATAAAATATTAGTAAACAAACAATTTAAAAAGTAAAATATTCCTACATAAATTCTTACATGGTGTATGTACAGTATTTGTAATGTCTGTATTGCTGTTAAGACACAAAGATGTCACACAAATGTGTAACTCCCTCATTCAGTAGGATACATAGCATTATGCATTAGATCAGTGGTTCTCAACAGGTTTGGCCATGGGACCCACATTTTCACCCACTATGTATGTATATAAATATCTCTCTCATTTGTTAAAAAAAAAAAAGCACATTTATTTTTTTGGGTTATGGAAACAACAGTTACCATGGAGAATACACAAAACTAACATGAACTGTTAATGAAACGTGGAAACTGCTCCTGAACAGAATGAATATTATACCTTCATGCAAATCCTTCCCAGCTAACACACAAAGTACCAGACATTTTTTTTCACATTTTATGTTGCTGCCTTATGTTAAACTGGTTTAAATTTCCTTTTTTCCCACATCATTCTTCACTCCATACACCAAAATGGTAAAGCAAAAAACTGGTTTTTAACATCTTTAAAAATAAAAAACTTAAATGATTCCATTGCATAAGTACTCATACCCTTATCTGGGACAGTTGAAATTTAGTTCAGGAGCATTCATATTGCTTATAGATGTTACTACACTTCAAGTGAAGTTAACCTGTGGCAAATTCAATTGAATGGATATGATTTGAAAAGGCACACACGTCTTAATTAAAGGTCTAACAGCTGATAATGCATATCAGAGCAAAAACCAAGCCCTGAGGTCAAAAGAACTGCCTGTAGAGCTCAGAAACAGGTTTTGTGTCAAGCCACACATCTGTGGAAGAGTTCAGAAAAAAATTCTGCTTCATTGAAGGGTCACAGAAGCATGTAGTCTCTGTTACCCTTAATGGAAGAAGTCTGAAACAACCAGGACTCTTCCTTGAGCTGGCCTCCTGGCCAAACAGAGCAACTGATGGAAAAGGGTCTTGGTTAGAGTGGTGACCAAGAACCTGATGGTCACTCTAGTTGAGCTCCATGATCATATATGCAGATGGGAGAAATCTAGAGAAGGACAAATATCACTGCAACACTCCACCGATCTGGGCTTTATGG
>NW_015536497.1:2901877-2910996 GCF_001515605.1 Sinocyclocheilus anshuiensis | reverse complement strand
ATCTGCCCCCATCCAACCTGACAGAGCTTGAGAGGTGAAGAGGTGAGGTGAAGAATGGCAGATAATTGCCAAATGCCGATGAGAAAAGCTTGTCGAATCGAACAAAAAAGACTTGAGGCTGTAAAGGTGCTTCAGCTAAATATTTAGTTATGAATACTTATGCAATTCTGTTTTTGCTTTGTCAGTATGGTGTATGGAGTGTAGATTGACGTGGAAAAAAAGTAACTTAAAGCAGTTAAACATAAGGCAGCAACATAACAAAACATGAAAAAAATTAAGGGGTATGAATACTTTCGCAAGGCAGTGTATTGGTACTTTACTTTTATTTCACACGTTGCATGCTCATAGTTTCCTTTGTGCTTTAGTGAAGTGACATACAGCGTGAGCGTGAAGAGTGTGCGCTTACAAGCACAGTGTAACGTCTGACAGGACAGGACAGTTTGTTTTTCTGAGGTGAGAGACTTTTTATTTCGTAAGTTACGCAAATAACGATAGAATAAGGCACTGACATTAAGCCTGACAACATTTGATCTGACCGCAGATACTGAATCGGGACAGCATGTTTTTCTCAGGTACTCTTTACTTAAACCGCATCTGACAGAAGCATCAACAGCTTTCATGCATGTCTTTCAAAAAACAGAAAAACGTTTTTTTTTGTTGTTGAAGTTGTTTGTTTGAGTGTACACTCCATGACCCACTCAGAACGGTCTTGTGAACCCACCAGTTGAGAAACACTATTTAGATAACATTAGAAAACATGTATCAAATCAAGATGTGAACATTGTCTTCGGAACATATGGAGTGAAATCGTAGTTTAGGGGGTGTTGTTTTTTTATTTATTTTAATTTTTTGCTTGGAAATACAGTTTAAATCCACACACAGAATGCACTGGAGTTGTTAAAGTAAATATAATAAATTAAAAATAATTAATTATTTTCTCTGGAGGGTTAAATTATAAAATGAAAAATGTAAATTCGGTTATTTATTCACTCTCATGTCATTCCAAACCTGTGTGACTTACTTCTGAGGAACACAAAAGAAGATATTTTGAGAAATGTCTCAGTGTTATTTTTTTTTTGGAAGTCAGAGTTCACCAAAACTGTTACCATCATTCTTCAAAATAACTTATTTTGTGTTCTGTAACTCATACATGTTTGAAAGACAAGAGATGAGTAAATAATGACAGCATTTTCAGTTTTGGATGGACTATCATTTTAATGTTTTTTTTACGTAGACTTGTGCCAATGTACAATATGTAGCTCTTAGCATGAAACAACAATGTAATTATTTTGTTGTTCTGACCATTTTTTACTTTTATTTTTTTTTTCAGTTAAGAAAGCCAAACTCCAAGGACCTCCTGGTAAGCAACATGTTTTTCTGTTTTTCTAAATGCAATTCAGAATTATGTAAAAACAATATTTGCTTTTCTCTGGGCCATGGAAATCCTGTGTAAATCATCTTGGTTTTGTGATTCTTGGACAGTGTGGAATTTTGAGTCTTGTTTTTGTACAATTTACACTAATACAACACAGTTTTTCCAATCAGATTTCATCTACATGACATCCCTGATTCCTCACAGAAACTTTGAAAGTTTAGAGGTTCACTTGATAATTCTACCCTCGTGTCATTCATCTTGTCTGAGTCCCAGAGCTTGTAGCTTGTGAGTTTATTGTGCAAGATCAGTGTAGGTTAAGCCCAAATCCCCACACCGTTGGCCTTCATATCGATCCCATAAGCCCGAATACTGTGGCCCTGGACAGGAAGGTGACTTGTGTTTACTGCGTTATCCTGAAAATCATAATCTACAGGAACAATACTGCACTGCAATGGCTCTTGGATTATAATGGGACATCACAGGATGCCTTAAAGTGTGGTTATTTGCACGATATGGGTGTTGGCTAGAGTTTAAGGGAGGTGTGAAGCTGTAAACCTAATCTACTGTAGTGTTTTGTGCCTGGAGCAATGTTTAGATCTTAAATGAATGGGTTATCCAAAAATGAAAATTGTCATCATTTACTCACTGTCATGTCCCCCACCCCCCCACCACTAAATAAAAAAATAAAAAAGGTAATTGTAACATCTCACAATTCTGACTTTTTTTCTCACAATTGCGAGGTACAAAATCACAGTTGCAAGTTATAAAGTCAGAATTGCGTGTTATAAAGTCAGAATTGTTCAATATAAACTCGCAGTTCTAACTTCTTTTCTCAGAATTGCTAGCATATGTCTTGCCATTCTAACTTACCACGCAATTGCGTGTTATGAAGTCAGAATTCTGAAATATAAATTCACAGTCGTAAGAAAATAGTATTTTTTCCCCCTCAGAATTAGACTTTATATGCAGTTGCAAGTTTATATCTCACAATTCTGAAGTCAGAATTGTTTTTTTTATTCAGTGGCAGAAATTAGCTTCCATAACAACAACATTGGACCCTATTGACTTTCATTGTTTGGACAAATATCTTTTGTGTTCCACAGAACGTGATTAATGGGCTGGTATTTAGCCATTTTGAAATCGATTTTGAGCATATTTGGAGTACAATAATGGTTTTCTTTTTAAAAATTGAATAAACTGTATTTAGATCTCATCTCCTTTAAATTCTGCTCTAACAATTTCCACAAATAGTCCATCTCTGTGGGATAATAAAACCAGAAAACGCCTGGTTTATCTGAATGAGACACCGGTGGGCTGTTCACTCCCTCTGGGACTCTTGAGCACTCTTAACTCAGATCACACCTGATCCGGAATGTCCCAATCGCCCTGCGCCATCACTTAAACAAACACACAGCTCGGCACATGTCAGACTGTAATACTGTGTCACTGGCTCTATTGTATCAGAGAATAAACAGTTGAGAATATGCCTGTCGGCCTCTGTCTGTCTGTGACAGGTGGCTCTTTTGTGTTCCAGCACTGGCGTGTTTACTTTACCTCTCTAAAACCACTAAGATTGTTCGGCCAGAGCCAGGCTTATCCTGCCTCTAAAAGTGTGACCTATATTAAACAGAAATCCCTGGATTGCATTGCAAAATTATTCGGGCCATGTATTAGTGCTTTTTAAAGATGTGTAACCGCAAATGGAGCTTGAATTGCAATACTCTGAAACGCATGTCTCTCATATTTATAATATGTTAGCGTTTGTGCATATTGCACATAACTTTCAGTAAAAGTTTCATTAATGTTCAAACAAAAGTAAGAGGGATTTATGACATCTGCCCAAAAAGGAAAGTGGTTTCAGTGCGGAACAAGTTGCATTTAAAAAAAAAAAAGGCACAAGGAAGGTATTTATCAATAATTCTGTGAAAATTATTATCCATGAAGTTTCATGTTCTCATATTAATTAGGAGAATGGAATATGCATAGAAATCTACTTTTAAAATGTATCACACAAAATGTATGCAAATTAGTGGAGACAAAACGCTGTATATTTTTAAACACACATTATATTAAACCTATGTCATGAGGAAATGAATGTTGACTTTTCCCCCATAGATACAGTATTAATTGAAGGGATAGTTCACCCAAAAATTAAAATTATCCCATGATTTACTCACCCTCAAGCCATCCTATGTGTATATGATGACAATCAGAGTTATATTTAAAATATCCTGGCTCTTCCAAGCTTTATAATGGCAATGAATAGGTGTTGAGATTTTGAAGCAAAATAATATCCATCATAAAAAGTGCTCCACACTGCTCTGGGGGGTTAATAAAGGCCTTCTGACGTGAATCAATGTGTTTGTGTAAGAATAATATTCATATTTAAAACTTTATAAATCGTAATCTCTAGCTTCTGCTAACTGTCGTATGCGCGTTCCCGAGAGAGTAGCATTCCAGCGGAAAACCAGTCTCCCTTTGGCTTATATCGAAATCCTCCTACGTTTTTCTTTACAGATCCTCATTTTGTATCTCTAATTCATGACCGGTGTTTTGTTTTGTTCTCTCCTCTGTACTTCTGCGTTTGCCACTTCTCACTGGAGCTTACGCTACGCCTACATCCTATACATCATCGCCTGGAATGCCACTCTCTCATAAACACGCCTACGACAGTTAGCTGAAGCTAGAGATTATGGTTTATAAAGTTTTAAATATAGATATTTTTTCTTACACAAACACATCAATTCACTTCAGAAGGCCTTTATTAACCCCTGGAGTTCCGTGGAGTATGTTTTATGATGGATGGATGGATGCACTTTATTTTGCTTCAAACTCTTAACACCCATTCACTGCCATTAACTCTTTCCCCGCCATTGACGAGTTATCTCGTCTTTTAGAAGAAAACGCTTCTCCGCCAAAGACACATTTTTATGGCTTTTCATGTTTTCACTGTTATACACTCGGGGACGCTATTACACATCTTCTGAACGAGTACAAAACCTCCCGAACAAAAACACACGTGAACAGGATGGAGAAAGTAGCGATCTCTTATGTAAACGGATGCATATGAAAAATAATGCGATCATCAGCAATAGACAGCATATAAATGAAAACTGCATAATGTTATGGAGTAAAATGTTGATCCAGGAAGTGGTATATGTCTGTGCAAGCTTTGGAGGTATTGATGGAAGCGATTTACTGGATTTCTGCTTTGATAATCGTACTGAATATTATCCAGATATAGTTTTTGATAAAAATGTGAATTTCTCACCTTTTTGCTCAAAATAATGCATTTTTTATTAAACCTACCTATGTTCAAGTGTTGATAAAAAAAGGCTCTGATCTTCATTTTGGTGCATTGCATATTCAAATATTCATACAGCAAAATAAACTGGAGACCATTACATTTGTGAAAATCATGAAAATCGCTGGCGGTGGCTGGCAACTTTTTAAAAAAATGCTGGCAGGGAAAGAGTTAAAAAGCTGGGAAGAGCCAGGACATTTTAAAAATATAATTCTGATTGCATTCGTCTGAAAGTAGAAAGTCATGTACACCTAGGATGGCTTGAGGGTGAGTAGGATAAATCATGGGGTAATTTTTTTTTTTGGGTGAACTATCCCTTTAATTGGGGGGAAACTGTACCTGTAAAAACTATAAAAATTTAGAAATTTCAGTACCATTTGAATTTTATAAAATTAGTGTGCTCATACTATATTTTTTCTTGTGTAATTTTGATATTATATTGATTATATTTTGATTCATGGCAAAAATGCCAACGTCCACTCAAACCAAATACTGCAATAAATAAAAGCAACCTGATTTTTGTCTTTAAAAATGTTAGGTTACACCGCCATTTAAAATCTTGGGGTCAAGGTTTTTTTTCCTTGAAAGATATTAAATTGATCAAATGTGTTGACATTTATGGACTCCTATGCATTAAGACATACTGTATATGATAGGGACACTATGAATGACCCATACGCCATTAGTTGTACTGTGCCTGTGGAAAAAAAAATCCTCAAGACATGCATAACTTCATTAAATATTTTAGTGTACAGGTACTGCGCACACACAAGAATCCATCATGTGAACCTGCGTATACAAACTGCAAATCCATCCCAAACCTCATACAAGATTTATCAGGGATCTGAAACGGAAATGTCAGCTCTCGATTGTACGCTACCTTTGGCTAATTTAACGGAAAACTCAGCTAGAGTCAATAATGAATGATGACATGTGGTGCTGTCAAAAAAACATAAAACCTTCATGTTCCCATGAAACTTTAAGTTTCAAAGTTTGAAGTTTTGCTTAAAGTAGGATATTTAGAGTTTTGTTTGTTCACTTAGTAAACAAGCAAACTAGAGATCCATGTTACTTTTGGATGTAAAGAAATTTTAGAAGTCTACACACTTTTCTGCAGATTTCTTCTGTGATTTCTGTACAGCTGGTTGAAGAACACTGGTGTTATATTGTTTGTGATGTTATATTGATAGTTGTTGTTTTTCCCCCCAGAATAAGCCTGACACTAAAAGGCACATAAAAATTAGTCTCATTAGTCAATTTTCATGTCAGTCAGAGCCTCAGTGGATAGTTCTTGTCCAGAATAAGCTTACATCTTCTGGACTAGACTAATAGTCAAAAGTCTGGCAATGTGAGACTAATGTGATTAAATTTACAGTTTACAGTTTCATTCACCTGACATGTTTTTCGCCTTTAGCTTTTCCCCACCTCCCTCTCTCCTACGCTACCTGACATAATGGATAAACAGGAGACATGCTGAATCCGTAATTGCCGTCTGAATGTAAAGTGGCTCTCTTTTAATTCACCCAGGTGTGATGCATAATGTCATCGTTTTGTCTCTGTAGACATTCATTACTAGATTGATTAGTTCCTGTCAACCCCAACCTCCACCTGGCTAGAGCCACAGTGGAGAATGGATCTCAGTGGCAGTTAACTGCTTGTGTTGTTTGTTTTAATTTGGCTCATTTTTGGTGTTTGTGTTGTTGAGATATATACAGTGGCCCAAAACTACCAGAAAGTCCTCAAATACATCATTTAGAACAGTCATATCTTTTTGTGAAATGTTTTACTTGAACCACATCACTCTAAAACAAACTTTACTTTTCCATTTCAAACTTTCAAATTATGCGAATATATTCTGAGAAATTAAAGCTGACGCTTTTTACTTTCTTCAAGGTATAGTTCACCCAAAAATGAAAATTGGCTGAAAATTTACTCACCCACAGGCCATCCATGATGAGTTTGTTTCTTCATGGGAACGGATTTGAAGAAATTCATCATTACAACACTTGCTTACCAGTGGATCCTCTGCAGTGAATGGGTGCCGTCAGAGTCCAAACAGCTGATATAAACATCACAATAATCCTCAATTAATCCACACCACTCCAGTCTATCAAGTAACATCTTGTAATGCATTTTTATGTCTTCACAAGACATTAGTTGATGGACTAGAGTGGTGTGGATTATTGTGATGTTTTTATCAGCTGTTTGGACTCTCATTCTGACGGCACCCATTCACTGCAGAGGATCCAAGTGATGTAATGCTAAATGTCTCCAAATCTGTTCCCATGTAGAAAAAAAACTCATCTACATCTTGCATGGCTTGAGAATCAGCAACTTTCATTTTTGGGTGAATTATTTCTTTAATGAATGTTCTTGGTCTTCTTGGACTGTTCACAATTCATCTTTGCACATTATTTAAAAAAATGCGTGTCTTCATAATCTTTCATCAAAATGTGGCTAGATGAAGTCAGATGAAAATAAATGATATTGTGGTTTTGAATTTGGAATAACTGAATGCAGCAATGATTTGTTCATAAGATTAGGAACATGTAAGTATGTAGGGTCATTTAGATTTTTATGTTGACTTTAGTACTATAGCAGGACCAGCACCAGCACTCATTCTAGCCTTTCTCTGATCTTTGTGAATGAATTGGATGGTATTTTTGCCCCGTGTCTTATTTGAACTGGCTCGTGTTGATTTTTGTTGTTGTGGAGAGGCCTGATTCTCTTTGTCTCTGTGGAAACCTGTTGAAACAAGGAAACAAACACTGTGCAGTGAAGCACCAAAGCTGATCAAATCTGTTTTAACAGCTGACGGCCCCTCCACTCTTCTCATGCGCTGGAGATCCAGCAGTGCTTTAATAAAGTCATAAGTTAAGACATTTTTCCTGGCTTTCTTGTTTTTAGAAAATGGTATGGACTTCAACAAGGAAATTGTTCATTATTTTCAGCCTTTTCCAGACAAACTGAGCAAGTCAATATAGCTGATGTCATCATGATGTAATGTTTCTCTTGCTCTGGATCTTTATCGTGGCTTGTGTGGATAATAGTGATAGTAATAGTGTCAGCTCTCTGAATGTTTATATGTCTGTTAACACAAGACTACTGGTTTTCTCTGGGTGGGAGGAGAGCAGTGGGCGGCACTGCTGGCAGAATGTATCATCGGGCATGTGTTGGCCGGCCCCCATCGCTGGCAAACAGGAAATTAATAGTGTTGGTTATGTCACAGTCTCAGTAATCCTTCTGCTGTCGACATTAGTGCGTGCGTGTGTTTGCATACACGTTTGTATGCATGCTTATGAAGGGCCGTCCTTATAAATTTGACTTGAAAAAAGCTAATTTAAAGCTCATTTATTTTTGGGATACATTAAAATGCAATTTGTATACAGTAACTTGAATGCACCTTTTCTGTAATAAGCGTGTTTTTCATTTCTGATCTAAAATTTATTTATTTTTTGGGGGGAGCATAGAGTTAAAAATAGTTGTACAGGCCGTACAACTGTCCTGAACCCTGATATAAAGAAAAAAAAAACTCCTTAAAAGAAAGAGACTCTTGAAAGGAAAACCTTTGCAGTTTGGCATAATCTTTGAGTATTATTTGTTAGAAAAAAAGAATATATTGTAGAAACTTAGTATTTGCAAAACTTTTGTCTGCCTAAATCATGCGGTGCAACCAACATGAAGAAAAGCAAACATTTATGAGCAATGGTGTTAATGATAATCCCAAACTACAAAACTACCCAAATGAAATTAAACTAAATTTTAACAAGACTGAGATAAATTATGTTTAGAATCTGTATAGACAATAGTGATAAATTCTCATCTTGTGGTAAAAATTCTATGTAAGGCATAAAGTCTCTGATGCTGAACTGATGCTTTTTCCCTCTGTTGAGGATCTCATGTGAGATTATGGATGTCAGGGCTCTGTTGGGGGAAGGGAATCACACTAATCTTTACTCTCACTCAGCACTACAGCATTATTGCTCAGGCTTTATTTAGTCACAGTCCTGCCTTGGGTTGGGTATCGTTTGAATTTTATCAGTGGTGGCTCGTGGGTTTTAAAATAGAGGAGGCACACTACTTGTATTGGTCTGGGGATCCCTGCCGATTATTATTATTATTATTATTATTATTTGCTTCCACTTTAAAATGGCTTTTTGGTTCCTTTTAATCAGAAAACGTAAAGAAAACGACACACATACAACAAGATAATATAATTTCACTTACCTGGCCTATGACTTGAAGCAAACATCCATCCCGTCTTAAAAGTCTGTGTTAAAAGAGCCGACTGCTGTAACGTTAGCCTATATCCAGCTTAGGCGTGTTCTCACTTTATTTTTAATTTGCATATATACTGTTTTAATGACAGCTTGGTAAATCTGTTGGCATCAAATATTCAATATAGCTACTCATAAGTACTTGGTACATTATCAGCGCAGC
>NW_015536497.1:2893423-2896479 GCF_001515605.1 Sinocyclocheilus anshuiensis | reverse complement strand
TCATAAGTACTTGGTACATTATCAGCGCAGCGGGAGACGTTCAAACTAATATCACGTAATTTACGTCTCTCAATGATGATTGATTGGTTGATATACCAGAAGGGAGGCTAGCCTCCCCTACGAGGTTTCTTTTCTCAACACTCCTCAGCGCTGAAAGTGAACACTCGATGCTGATTGGCTAATTTTTTTTTTACCAACGGAGGCACGAGAGCTCAGCTCTCCCCCGGCCTCCCCCTCCCCTCCTCTATCACCTAGCGGCTGTACTTACATCAGCAGATTCGGCACATTCACGTTAGAAAAGCGGCGCTTTCCAACTTCAGTAACATGTTATGGTATTACAGCTGTGAAATTACAAACAAAAAATACACATTCTGAGACATGAATTGAAATGAATTGTGAATTTTATTAACATTAAATCCTCCTCCCGTTTTCACCTCAAAATTTTGGGGAAGCTGTGCCTCCCCTGCCTCCCCCGACGAGCCGCCACTGAATTTTATCAATTCTGATTCTTTTCGATTCCCAGTTTCGATTCCAATGTGATTAAATAATGATATCAAACATTTGTCCTGTGTCTCTTTTTTGCAAACCATTTATTGGAGCTGAATACCATGAACAAAAATCAACAGGCTACATAAAACTCTTTAAGAGCTGTTTGTGTGCAAAATAGAACTGCATGATTCTGGATAAATTTAGTTTTTTTCCCCAATGGAAGTTGTGGTTCTCTCATGATTCTGAAGAAAAAACATTAGACAACTAAACAAAATCACATGTAATTTATGAATAAATGATTCAATGACTCACTCAAGATGTACTTGTTTCATTACTGGATGAATCGGTGTTCTTGAACTAATCTCTTGTATGATTCAAAGACAAATACATTTTAACAGCCCCTTTTCGCCACCTACTGGCGTAACAATGTAATCGATAAATCTTCATTTGAAGTGTCAAAAGGATATTTACTCTATTTTAATCGCTACCATACACATCAGAGTTTATATCTGAACTATAAACTTTTATCCCAGTACGTCTGTGATTTGAATTTTTGTAACACAGAAATAATGATACTGTGTGGTTGAAATGACTGTGAAGCTGTTTCGTTCATGACAGATGACACCGATTTTCAATCGATTTTCGATTCCCAACCCTAACCAATGTGCTCTGGGATTCCCAGGCAAACTTGACCAACCAGCATGTGCACATATGGGACTACTCATTTTTTATTTTTTTTGTGTGTGTCAGCACTGTAAGGCTACATTCACACTGTCAAGTTTTGGGATTGACAACCGCATTTTCTTTACAGGTGCGAGTCTCGAAATGTCCCATTCACACAGCAGCTTACAGTTGTGTTTAGAATACTGTCTGTATGAGCGTGCAACAGGAGTCAAGCCCGTATCCCTTACCAGTAACCATAGCGACAGTGACCAAAGTAAAATCAAAGATGGCGACGTCCATAAAACTGAAAGTCTTATCACTTTCTGACATGACGAGTCCAATCGAGCCACGAGTTCGTCCGTCAAATCTTCATTAACCACCGGATGCGCACATTGTAAGCGCTTCGTGTTAAAAACTGCAAAGCACAAAGGGAAGAGAAATTTATGTGTAGTGTTATTATATCTGTGCAACAGTTATTGAGCTTTTCTATTAACAGTTTTAAATTTCAGTTACTGTGCACGTTAAAGGGGTCATATGATGCGATTTAAATTGTCCAAAGTAAAATCAAAGATGGCGACGTCCATAAAACTGAAAGTCTTATCACTTTCTGACATGACGAGTCCAATCGAGCCACGAGTTCGTCCGTCAAATCTTCATTAACCGACAGCAGCCTTTAAATTTGAGTGGAGAGTGGAGTATTTGAGTCGTGCGCAGAACACAAAACTGACGGGAGTGGCTCCGGTGGAAAACTGACAGGATCTAAAAATTTCAGGTGACAGACACGCAGCTCATTTCTCCGTCGTCACTGTAAGTTACTGAAAAAAAATATAGGCCTATGTATATTTATAATCTATGACAAAAATTTATCATAAACTAGGTTCATGGATAATTCGGCAGCAAAAGTTATTCTAGAAAAATCAATGCACAATAATTTTAGAAATCCAAACATTTAGTGAAAAAAACATTTAGATTTCATTGTGGTCTCAAAATACTTTTCAGTCCAATCCAATTAAATTGCTTTGATTAAAAAAAAAACTGCATATAAACATGTATCTTCTGCTTTATTTGTAGATAAATTCAACGCCTATGTGACACTGAAAGTGCAAAATGTGAAGAGTACCACCATCACTGTGAGGGGAGATCAGCCATGCTGGGAGCAGGACTTCATGTTGTAAGTTTTTCTATCACAACTCGCCACTGTAACGCCACTTCCCAGACAGCAATCTGTTATCGCTCATGTCCTGGTAAATTACTAGAGGGTAGGCATGTCATATGTAGAGGGTCTGAATGTCTTACCACTAGTCATTCGTATGTCACAGCAGTGAGAGATATCTAACCTTGCAAACACACACACACACACACACACACACACACACTCTGCTGTAAAGATTTGCTGGCAAACTAATGAGTGTCTGTCAGCCACCAAGATAACAACCCTGATAATCAGGCTGTTAGTATGTTACGTTCCACATCTAGATCCGGTTGGTTTCTTAATAGTGAAGTGTGTCAATTTCTGTGTTCAGATATTTTCTTTCATGATTCACATGTTGGGATTTCCCAGCAATTACCTCAGAGGAATTTTTTTCACATTTTGTTAAGTTGCTGCCTTATGCTACACTGCTTTAAATTACTTTTTTCCCACATCAATCTACACCCCATACACCATAATGGTAAAGCAAAAAACTGGTTTTTAACATCTTTGCAAATTTATTAAAAATAAAAAACTTAAATGATTCCATTCCATAAGTATTCATACCTGGGACCATATCTGGGACAGTTGAAATTTAGCTCAGGAGCATTCAAATTGCTTGTAGATGTTACTACACATCAAGCCACACATCTGGGGAAGATTTCAGAAAAAAAAATGCTTATTTGTAGAGGGACAGAAGCATGTAGTCTCTGTT
>NW_015536497.1:2881658-2893179 GCF_001515605.1 Sinocyclocheilus anshuiensis | reverse complement strand
AGCAGCCTCATGCTGTGGGGCTGTTTTTCAGAATAGAAGAAAAGCTCAATGCACCAAAATATTGAGATAGCCTTAATAAAAACCTAGTTCAGAGCATTCAGAACCTCAGACTGGGCAGAAGGTTTACCTTCCAACAGAACATTGACCCTATGCACACAGCAAGAGTGGCTTATAGACAACTCTGTGAATGTCCTAACCCAATCAAATAATTCTGGAGAAACTTGAAAATGTGAATTTGCCCCCATCCAACCTGACAGAGCTTGAGAGGTGAACAGGTGAGGAGAAGAATGGCAGATAATTGCCAAATGATGATGATCAAAGCTTGTCGCATTAAACAAAAAAAGACTTGAGACTGTAAAGGTGCTTCAGCGAAATATTTAGTTAAGGGTATGAATACTTATGTAATGTACGTACTTCAGTTTTTTTATTTTTAATAAATTTACGAAGTTGTGACAATTCTGTTTTTGCTTTGTCAGTATGGTGTATGGAGTGTAGATTGATGTGGAAAAAAAGTAATTTAAAGCAGTTTAACATAAGGCAGCAACATAACAAAATGTGAAAAAAATAATGGGGTATGAATACTTTCGCAAGGCATTGTACCTGTTTGTTCCAACAATGAGGAAAAATTCTGAAGAAAAAAGGGGGAATAGGATACGGATACAAGTGTAGGGCAGATGATCAGATAGTTTCAGATGTAGAACCATGCTTGAAAGTGACATTAGTTGCATGTAAAAAAACTTTTTTTTTTATATGTGTGCAACAAAATTCGTGTTTCAGTGAATATTGCATGACAGTGTACATTCGGCCTTGGTTTTTGTTGGTTTCAATATTTGATATAAATGCATTTAATAACAAAAAGTAGTGTATATACAATTTTTTTTTTTTTAAAGAATGTAGTTCGGAAAATACTGATATTGGCTTTATGGCTGCCACCCAGAGAACATGCCAAATTCCCAATAACTTTTTTTTTTTCCTGTGCCAAAGACAGGTGGCTTTGCTCTAGGAAATGAAACTGGCTCTGTGTTCCTTGTCACTCATTTGTTTTCTCTCAGAGATTATCCGTTTATTTCGATTCCACCCTGTCCTCATATTACATCCATGCGTTCTGTCTCAAGTGCTGCATGTGTGTCTTTGTTTGTATAGTCACTGGGATGTGGCTGTCTATAGTTTCTCCACTTATCTCTACTGTTGTTTTAAACTTGTTGGACTTCTCTGTATGTAATCTTGAATTTTCTTGGACTATTTAAACATTTTATACATTTATACTTGTTGTAACATAATACTAGATTAGTGGTAGTCTACAGTGGCCGAGAGAGCTCAACACGCTGCAACTTAAAGGTGACATATTATGCCCCTTTTTACAATATGTAATATAACTCTCTGGTGTCCCCAGAATGTGTCTGTGAAGTTTCAGCTCAAAATACTCCACAGATCATTTATTATATCATTTTGAAAATGCCTATTTTGAGTGGAAGCAGAAACACGCTGTTTTTCAGGCCTGTGTCTTTAAATGCAAATGAGCTGCTGCTCCCCGCCCCCTTTTCCAGAATAGAGCTGCGCCATTACAGCTCGGACCTGCTAAAAACATCTGTTTTGGTTCTGATTATCATGTTCATCGTGCTGAAATCATGCGTTTTAAACTTATGATATAATGTTTTCTGAGCGCACACGGGCAGAAAGCGGCGGTCACAGCATGTGAGTACTAAACTACAGAAATGCACTGCAAATACTCACAACACAACCAAATACAGAAAGGTGCTGCAAATACAGAAATGTGCTGCAAATGCGCACAACATGACCAAATACAGAAAAGCGTTGCAAATAGCACAGACCACAATGGAAATGTTCCAGGGGGACCCCAACAACCCTTACGAAAATTAACCATGTGGTTACAATTTATGTAACCACATAAATACCATGGTTAAACTATAGTGTAATTTGTGATTACCATGGTGTAACTATAGTAACCATGTGTTTATAGTATAGTAACCATAGTTAATTTTCGTAAGGGAAGTTGTAAAAGTTAGCCAGCTTACTTTGTTTCACAGTTACAATAATTGTTTATTTCGTCAGCTTATTTAGGCTAATAATATAGCAAAAAAGCTAAGGAATTATATGATCAGGATGTTAAAATAAAGTAAAATCTCACCTTTCAGAGCAGACATTGAAAAGCTTGTGGTTCCCTTAAATATTTCCGATGTGGTCTGTGCATATTTGCAGTGCGTTTGGTTGTGTTGTGAGTTTTTGCAACGCGTTTCTGTATTTGCAGTGCATTTCTGTATTTGGTTGTGTTGTGAGTTTTTGCAGCGCGTTTCTGTATTTGGTTGTGTTGGGAGTATTTGCAGCGCGTTTCTGTATTTGGTTGTGTTGTGAGTTTTTGCAGCGCATTTCTGTATTTGGTTGTGTTGGGAGTATTTGCAGCGCGTTTCTGTATTTACAGCACGTTTCTGTATTTGGTTGTGTTGTGCGTTTTGCAGCACGTTTCTATATTTGCAGCACGTTTCTGTATTTGCAGCGCGTTTCTGTATTTGGTGGTGTTGTGCGTTTTTGCAGCACGTTTCTGTATTTGCAGCGCATTTCTGTATTTTGTTGTGTTGTGAGTATTTGCAGTGCATGTTTTGTCAAACTAATGAAGATGTTTTCTTAATTTGCTGGTCATTTGCATGTGTTTTTTTCATTTGCAGCATGTAGAGCTCTCTCGGCCACCGTAGTACTCAACCAAATTGACACAATTTTTGTTTGCATATTAAAAATGTTTTCTTCCTCAATTATATCTATGCACATGTTGAAATAGGGAAGGCATGATCTTTACTGTTTTTTTTTTATGACTGAATGAACAACTTCCATAAAATTTATGAGCCATTGGGATTGATGTCATTCAGTCAACAACAGTGATAAAATAGTGACTATAGGTCATTGAAAAAAATAAAAATATTCATTCATTTATTTATTTATTTATTTATTTACTGTGTAGTTCTGGTTTCCATGTTAACAGTGACTTATTTGATTGGTCGATTTTGCTTCAGAATTATGGGTAGTGTAGTTCTTCACCAGAAATTAGTCTATTATTTTATTATTATTTTTTTTAAATAATGAAGTAGAAAACACACTGATTATAGCTTCTATAGAAACATCTGCTTCTATAGAAAAACGCAAAAGCTCTATATAAACTAGTAATGGTTTTACTACTCTTCATAATTCATCAGGCCTTTGGGAAACATCACAAAGTCCCTAACGTGGATGAACCTACCTTGCCTCACATTGTAGTGAATGAAATACTGAAAGTTTGCTGCATAAACTGTGGTACAATTTTGCCCCGAGCCTAATGAATTTAAGGCATGTCTACAGGGACAGTAATATAACCTCATTCCCATTGATAACTTCATGCTTTCTTGTGGTAATGAAACCTCGGAAAGCCAGATGTCCTCATAATTGAACAGAGCCCTTAAATCTAGTCAAGCTTTGTGTGTCTTTGCTCTCAGAGGAGCATTGGAAAGCAGCGTCAGGTTAATGAAATAATCCTTGATCCCTGTGGGACTAATAAATGAAAAGGGGATGGACGATGAGTAGAGACTGATTATGTATTGATTATTGATTATATATTATGTGATATGTTTCCTGAATAAATTCTTAAAGTGTTACTGTGAAAGAGTCATTTTGTACATCACATATAATCCATCTCAAGACAATCCCATTATTTATGTCATACATGATTCAAAAGTTTGAGTCAGTAAGGTTTGTTTGAAAGAAGTCTTTTGTGTTCACAAAGGCTGCATTTATCTGATGAAAAAATACAGTACAAACCGTAATATCGTGAAATATTATTACTATTCAAAATAACCATTTTCTATTTGAATACATATTAAAATGTAATTTATTCCTGTGATGCAAAGCTGTATTTTAGCATCATTACTCCAGTCTTTATTCTCGCATGATCCTTCAGAAATCATTTTAATATGCTGATTTGATGCACAAGAAACATTTATTATTATCAGTGTTGAAAACCGTTGTGCTGCTTAATATTTTTATGAAAACCGTGATGCATTTCTTTTTTGTTTTTCAGGATTCTCTGATTGAACAAAGTTCAATAAAAAAAGTATTTATTTGAAATGGAAGTCTTTGGCAACATTATAAATGTCTATGCTGTCTTTAAAAAAAAAAAATCAGTTTAATGCATTCTTTTCTTGCTGACCACAAACTTTTGAACAGTAGTGTATATAATAATTATTATTACCAAGTTCTTTAGATGTAGATTTGTACATCTTCCTGCCTTATTTATGAAATATGAGCAGAACGATTTTTCTTTTGTGTAAATCTTTCCTAAAACGATTGGTACATAAATTGTAGCCTTGAATTGAATGTAAAAGAATGTTTTTTTTTTTTTTTTTTTTTTTTAAAATTAAAAAAAAAAAAAAAACTCTAGCTTTCTATTCTACTTGTTTTTCTTTGTTTGTGTATATATATATATATATATATATATATACACAATTGAAAAAAATGTTTTTTTTTTTTTTTTTTTTTTTTACAAATTATTTACATTGAAATAGTGTTTTATGAACAATGTGTTTTGATTCATTCTCATTAAATTATAACATATCTTGTGCTACCTAAACAAGCTTTTTCTTAACCATTTAGCACTATGCTAAACTAGTAGGCTAAACTGTTAGTAAAACTGCTTAGTAACTGAATGCTAACTTAAAACACAAAGAAAGATAACTGTTTTTAACTTCTGTCGTAATGTGATATTCAAGCGTGAAAAATGCAAGTCTTATCACTTTTTATGTAGCTATTTCCTAAACAAGCCACGATTTGAAGTGTCATTCATGTCCATATAATGTTAAATGATTTGAATAAACCCCTACATCAAATAAAAGCATTATTATTAGTGCTTCAATGTATTTGAGTGCACATTAACTCGAGATTGGTTAAACATTATGTAATGTAGCAGTGTTGCCTTACAGAATAGTTAGCAAAATGTTGTCTACATTTCCTTTGAACAAAATCAGTCCATTAAGGTAAAGTTTGCCCTCTTTCTGATCCTGTTTGACTAGCTTAAATAATTATGACGATATAACCATATTGCCGATGGGATTACGACTGTTTTGTTTGTTTGATAAAAGGGCAGAGTTATTGTATCATTCAGATGTGTCACAAGTTCAGCTCTTCTGTCTGAACCTCTGTAGGACCCTGCGGGTGAGTTTGAGACATCACGTCTCTCCGGACCTGCATTTTTTTGCATGCATACATGGCGTCAGCAAGCTCTATCTGTCTCTATAGCAACCTATCAATTAATAATTACTCAGCCCATCGTTGCTTGCCGTGTTCTGGAAAATGAACAAGTGCAAAAAAAAAGAAATATCAGATAAGCAAACAAGCTGCTCTCTGGGGGTCTAGAACCATCTCATCCTCACCGCTCTGTGGAGACAATTGAAAGGCTAAATGAATAATGAATGGATTTCCAAATGGTCCTCTTTAGGTGCCGCGCTCGTGTGTGCTTTAGTCTTCTCTATTTATAACAAGCAGAGCGGCAGATAAAAGCCATGTTTGTCTCATTCAGTTGTACAAAAGCCTTGCATCCTGTTAGCAGATGGTGTGAATTCGTTCTACCAGCGATTCTACCAGTGCAAATATTAATTTAAGTTTTACACTGTATGTGATTTTGCAGGTCAGACTTAAGCATTTGTGTAGTGATTTGAACTAATTTGACTTGTTACACAAACAAACTGCGTTAAATATCAATTAACGTCATTTTGAATATTTGCAGTAAGCGTTTCTCTAAGCTTCTCAAACACAGTGTTGTCAAACTTGCATAAAAAATGTTTTGTGCATTTGTAGAGTGTGATATTTCTTTTCTAAGTGACGAGACTTTTACCTGCTGTAGGATAAAGTATCGGCGTTTGGTATCGGGGCATTTTAACGAGTATGAGTACAGGAGCTCAGTATCGGGCCCGATACTGGTATCGGTGCATCCCTAATAAAATGCATAGAAAAAGTGTGTTTCTTACTTGAATCTCATATTAAAATCCCCACTGGTGCCATAAGGACTACTAAGCAAATCTTAAAATCGAGGAGGCAACTTTTGTAATAAATAAATACATATTCAGATCTAGTTTATTATGCTTTTTACTGCATGTTTGAGTCAACTGTATAATGCTTTTCTTAATCTTTGTCTGAATAATCCTACACTGCACCTGGGATCTTATAAAAGACCGAGACGAAGAAGATCAAGCTAATTAGACCTGTTTCAGCTGCTTTTGTTCTTGATCATTTGGTAGTGTTGTGAAGTGGTCCACGGTCTGTAAAAATATGGAGATCATATCTCAATAAACTGAAGCAGTGGTGCAAGGTTATGAAAGGTCATCTATCAACGCATTGCTCAGTTTTTTTGTCTACACTACCATTCAAAAGAATTTTGGAAAGACGTCTTTTAAGCTCACCAAGGATCCATTTATTTGATAAAAAATACAGTAAAAACAGTAATATTGTAACATTATTACATTTTAAAGTAGCTGATTCTATTTTCTTATAAAGCCTATTAAAATGTAATTTATTCCTTTGGTCAAAGCTGAATTTTCAGCATCATTACTCCGGTCTTCAGTGTCACATGATCTTTCAGAAATCATTCTAATCATTCTGATTTGCTGCTCAAGAAACATTTCTTATCATTGTTGAAAACATTTGTGCTGCTTAATATTTTTGTGAAAACTGATACACTTTTTTTCAGCATTCTTTGACAAACAGACAAAAAGAACAGCATTGAAAAGGAAATATTTTGTAACATTATAGATGTCTCTACAGTCACTATTGATTAATTTTTATTAATTTCTATCACCAAAAAATCTGACCCCAAACTTTTGAATGGTAGTGTATCCCTTTTATTCATTTTATTTAAGGCTGAAAAGGTTCCAACAAAATAGTTCCTTAAAGAAACTATTAACAAAACAACAACAACAAAAAAACTAAATGTTCTCTATTGAAGCATCTTTCTGTTGTGTGTGTGACCTTCAGTGAGATCAGCCGGCTGGACCTGGGCCTGATTGTAGAGGTGTGGAACAAAGGTCTCATCTGGGACACCATGTTAGGAACAGCCTGGATTCCACTCAAAAGCATCTGCCATTCAGAGGAGGTCAGGAAGTCCTGCACATCTCTCAAAATCATTCCCTGATAAAATTAATTCTGACATTTTTAGCGGTTTAATTTCTGCGAACTAGGTCATCAAGCATCAAGATGTCCTAAAGATTCCTCTCTTTGATATGTTTATGCTGTAATGAATAACCTTTCCTCTGAACAGGAGGGCCCTGGCGAATGGATATTTCTGGACTCTGAAGTTCTGATGAAGGCAGATGAGATTTATGGAACTAAAAACCCAACGCCACATCGAGTCCTACTGGACTCTCGCTTTGAACTGCCCTTCGGTGAGATTGACTCTTTAAAATTGATTTGTATTATTTAAAAAAGTACATAATTTCATCTTGTTTGTCATAATTTACACAGCTGTTCAAAAGTTTGGGGTCATAAAAGCTTTGTTCAGACTGTCAGTCCAAATCCGAATATTTATGTATCCGGTTGGAATCTGATATCATGGTGCATCGCAAATGTTCAGATCCGATTTTTGTGCCCCATAGCACTCTTTCGTTTTTACTGAATATCTGCACTGGTTTCTATGGCAACGACGTTGCATTGGTATGCTTATGCTAAAAACAAAAATAACAGCAATACAGTTTGCTATGCGGAGGTTGTCTTACAACATGACAACATGTTGCCGTCGCACTGGATTCAGACGTCTTATGAGGCAGTTGCAGAAGCTTAAGAAGGTGGAATTCATGGATTTATACTGTGCTCTGAAAAGTGACAAAAAATTTGATCTGAGCGGTCAGACTGAAATGGATTTCCAGAAATGCAATTTTAATAAAATTTCAAACCAGATATGAATGTAGCTTGAAATGGATTTGTAAAAATTCAGATTTCATGTGATTTGGATTCATGTGATTGGATTCCAATCAGATATGCACAAAAATCAAGGACGCATAAAGATTATCAAAATTGACAGTAAAGATATTTATAATGTTACAGTAGATTTTTGTTTCAAATGAATTATGCTCTTTTTAACTTTCTATTCACCAAAGAATCCTGAAAAAACATTATCATGGTTTCCACCAAAATATTAAACAGCACAACATTGATGATAATAAAAATGATAATTTGAGCAGCAAATCAGCATATCAGAATGATTTCTGAAGGATCATGTGACACTGAAGACTGGAGTAATGATGCTGAAAATTCAGCTTTGCATCACAGGAATAAATTACCTTTTATATCAAAATAGAAAACAGTCATTTTAAATTGTAATAATATTTCATAATATGACTGTTTTTACTGTATTTTCGATCAAATAAATGCAGCCTTGGTGAGCTGAAGAGTCTTCTTTAAAAAAAATTTTTTTTTGAACGGTAGTGTACATGCTTTCATCTCATTCCAAACTATCTTTCTTTAGAGGAACACAAAATGAGAAATTGTGACAGCTCCTAATTTGCATCTGTCTGCATTAATTTAATGTAAAAGAGCAGCGTAGACATTTTTCAGAACTTGTTCTTTTGTCTTCCACATTTCTGATCTGTTGTATGGATATGCAGCTGCTTGAGATCAATCCCATCTGCCTCCAGTGCTTTTGGTTTCCATTGATTTGTTGAATGTCATCAAGGTTGAGTGAATCTCCTTCAAGCATCTGCTTGCTTTTTAATAAAACAGTTTTCAGACTGTCTCTCCAAAACCGCTTTATCTAGCATGCACTGTTATAATGATAAAAAGTGGGTAATTTTTTGTAGCATTTCAAATTAAATAAGTAAAAACAAACTAACTTTTTAGAAATTAATGGCACGGTTTTCTGAGAAAGGGCCTTTTCTCTGTAACCTAGAGTTACTAGGATCTATGTTGCAGAGACATAAAAGGAGATTTGAGCTGGTTGAATTATCACTTTGATTTGCTCCTCTTAACAAAAATAATAATAAAATTTTGCCAGCTGTGTATCCATTGTGAGTGGAGCTATGGGCTGTAAATAAAGTGTGCGGCGGTGCACACGCTGCAGATTGTTGGGATGTGAAAGGTCGAACCTTCGTAAGTGGCACATTTGGCCTGGATACCTGCCATTGATCCCATTCATAAACCAGACTGTTTTATCCCAGCACTTTGAAGCTACTCTCCTCATGTGCAGTGTCCCATGTGCCTTCAAAGGATGCTGCACACAGTATCTGAGGCTTTGTTAACATTGCACCCAATTCCAATTTGTTTTCAAATTTGGTCTTCAGCACTGACAGTCTGCCATTTTGCAATGAAATCGGATCCGATTGTTCAGACAAAGTCAGTGATCAATATATCTATATCACATTGTAAAACAATTTACTAGCAATTCCTGAGTGAAAACTGTTTCAAAGAAACGGCAAGCAACAATGAAATAAACATGGAATTTTAAAGTAGAAAGAAAATTTTTAGGTAACTTTGTTAATTTACAACTTCAAAAAATATGTACTTTTTTAATAGTATAGCTGTCATGGCAATGACTATAAAACATGAAAGAGTCTTAATTGTCCAGATTTAATCTGGTTTCAAACTTCATATGAATGTGCCTTAGATCAGGTTTGCAAACATATTTCTTTGCTGTTCAGACTGCAACTAATGAAACCGATTTCTTAATCTGATTTCAAACTACCTATGAATGTGCTTTACTGTAGATTTGGTTTGAAAACAAATCAAGTTTCTTTGCTTTGCCGACTAAACAATGAAAATGATTTCAGTTGTGTAAGTAAAAGTGGTTTTCCCCTACCTGTATGGCTTTTTGTTGAACTATGTTTGTGAATAGTGTATTTTTATCAATGCACAGGTAATGCAATCATGGTTTGTTTGCTAAGTAACAAGTATTTTCGGTTTGAACGAATAGAGCTTAGAGCTTCAGTTCAAATAGAGCTTCAGTCTGACAGCACAACATCCCTTTGTTCCTATACTTGCTTTTAAAGTGAAGTGTCATGTAATGCTCTGTTTTTTAACTGACAGACTATTTTTGAGGTCCCTCGGCCAAGTAGCTCATTATACATTTAAAAGGTCTGAATACATAACGTCTTGGCACATGTAAATAGTCTGCATGAGGTTTTATGTCTTGGACTGCAACACTCATGACTGTCTACCACTTGTGCAGAAATCCCAGAGGATGAGGCTCGATACTGGACCGGCAAATTGGAACGCATCAATACTATGGGCATTCATGATGAGGTAAGACCTGTGCATGTGCAGCTAAACAACTGCATGCCTTCAATATTTCAGTACATGGGGACTTACCATACCAAACAAGAGTCCACACTGACTGTCATTGCGTATAATTATATGAGAAGAGGTTGCATGACAATTTTCTGAATGCATTTACATTGCGTTTGGCTACAGTTGCCGTTGTAATTTGCATCTAAAAAGGAAGTGTGGGCAGTGTTTACCAGAATCACAATATTGCTTTATTTAGCATTGCTCAGCATTATATACTTTACTGTGGAGTAATATGATCATACCTATAAACACTAGAATAATTTTGAGAGAATAATTTTTTTTAATGTCTATTATGTTTCTTTTGTCTAAAAAGTTGATGCCTACGATTTTAAACTAATATCTGTTTTATACAAGATCATAGCTGTGAGAGTTTGTGTAATTGTAACACTAATTATCTTTCTGCTTTTTGTAAAAAAAAAAAAAAAATTATATATAAATAAAAAGAAAAAATATTGATAGTTAATATTATAATATTTTATTTAAATAATATATTTAAGATATTTTAGTAAAAAATATTTATTTCAGGTCACTTAGTGAAAAATTTAAGGGGGTCTGAATACTTTCCATACCCACTGTATATACTACATTGATTTTCTGCTTTAAACGCATATCATTCCTGACATCTAAAAGAATTAGTACCATATACTGTAGGTGTCAATTATTCAGTAATATTAATTTTAAGTTTGTAATATAATAGTATTATTTGAATCTAATTTGAAATGGGTTAATATCATTTACATCTCAACCACCATTATAATCATCCCCTTTGTAAGACACAATAAATTCATAATTATCCAGTTTTTCCTCATCAAGGCTATTCGGTTACTTTCGACACTTATAAATTCTTATATTAAATATGTATATGGTAGGTAGATTTGTTGTAGACTGAGTTATAAATGTAGGTCAATCATATTTTTAATGTTTTTTTTTTTTCCTGTTTCCCTCTTGGTTATTTAATAATTATTATCACAGCTTTGGTATGCGATCAGCATGTGTGTGTTCTGAGCAGTTATATTTGCTGTGCATTGTTGTGACTGTTTAATGAAATACACATATTGGTAGTTGTCTAGGACCTAGTATTATAATCATCATACAGATTTTTGGTATTTAAAGAGTGTATAAGTAATGTGTCTAAACTTTGGCTAGAACTTCACTAATTCACTTTAAATGGTCCTGTGATGTGACAAATGGGACAAATTTTACGAGTACAATT
>NW_015536497.1:2880826-2881648 GCF_001515605.1 Sinocyclocheilus anshuiensis | reverse complement strand
TATATATATAGGTCGTAAACTCCATGAATATTATTTCTTAAAAGAATTAGCAATATGCCGTTCAAATATTGCTATACTCCTGCTGTTGGAGTGTAACATTCATATCAGCTATCATGTTCAGCAGATACACCAGTTTATCCATGTCCAATAATTTCACAAAATCAAGCCAAATAAAGGTAGTCCTTAAATTAACCAGTCTCATGATATATATCATATTGTATCTGAACTGTTTGAAGTGAGTTTTGCTGTGGATTTGCATGCCATTTAATAGTTAATTTATTTATTGGAATCTGCATGTTCAGTAAGTGAGGTTGTTAATTGCCTTAACAGTAATTCATTATTAACCATACTTTTTTTGTGTTGACTCTTAACCCTCCTCTTTTTCTCTCCTTCTGTTACTTTCCCTTACAGGATGAAGTAGCGGGACGCCCTCTGCCCTGTGCTGCCTCTCAATGCTGTGAGTGTCAACATCTCACACTAGATGGAGCCTCGGCATCATGCCTGATGCTTCACTGTGCTCTCCACTCCTTTAACTCTACATGCTGCTTCTTGTCACCTTTGAGTAGCATAAATGTTAACATACAATCTGTTCACAGCGTATATACTCACAAATGTTCACTCAAGTGTCTCACACTTGTATCAAGCACAAGAAAATTCATGTTGGAATTGAAATATAAGTTTTTTGTAAATGATTTTGTTTTTGCACATCATCTTTCACTCTTGATTTTTAACCTCACCAGGCAACTATTTTGGATGGGCCGACAGCCAGAGTATGTAATCTGTATTCAGATTTTATATAGTAACACTTTACTCTAGATTATT
>NW_015536497.1:2866816-2880529 GCF_001515605.1 Sinocyclocheilus anshuiensis | reverse complement strand
CCCCCCCCCCCGGACCCTCAAAATGACTATACTTTCATATGCGCCCCGAAGTGTTGAGATAATGTTTATATGTATATATGCAAATGTAAATTTTGGCAGCTAGATACACTACTTACTGTAGAAAGTGTAAAACAAATGGCTAAAAGTATTTGAAATTTTATTGGGTAATGCTTAATGAAAAGTATCTTCCAAGTAAATTACGGAAGATATAGGTTTTTTTTTATACTTAATATGTGCCATTTTCAAAGTTCAGTCGAACCCACGTTTGTACATGTTCTAGAATTGTTATTTGACTGCAGCTTATATTTGCGTCCTGTAAAAACTTAGTTATGCATTGCACACATTGTTTTCTAGGAAACAATAATTTACATGAATATTTGGATGTTTTGTTTAGATTTGGATGCATGAACCTTTCCCCAAATTTCCTTGAGTTTTAACCTTGTTGAAATAATGATGTGTTCTTTGTGTACATTGTGAGCTCCTTGTCTCAGTTCTCCTGCACTGACATCCTTGTACTTGTTTATATTATTTGATTATTTGATTTCACTTACAGTCTTAGATGATCAAAGAGATTTGGCTTTTACATTTTTCAAGTAATCTTTCATTTACATTAGCATATTACATATATAAAAACCAAGACAGATTGGCATTTTATGCATTTCTCACCTGTAATGTTTCCTTGTCTAGCTTTGGATGACCTAGACAGTGTGGTGGATGATAGAGACAGTGACTACAGGAGTGAGATGAGCAGTAGTTTACCTCCACGCTACCACACTACAGCCCAGCCCAACTCTTCACTTCACCAGTATCCCATGGGGCCACGCTTTCAGCAGGCCATGGATTCCTGTGCTGACTCTTTGCACAGCTTTGAATTTTTCTATAGGGATCACCATGCAAGCAGGTACATTCAGTTCCTATGAGTACTATATGCATCCATACAGTACTATAAGTGTTTGTGTACAACTAAACCAGTTTTACAACATTTAGCAACGAATGTAATGGTTTTTGGATGTTAATTTCCATAACTCAACTATGAAATAGCAATTTATATGTATGGTTGCAGATCATCCTTGTTTGTTATGCTGAACTTTAAACTTGCAATTTGAGAACGGATTTCTAGTCTTTTAGACTAGAAGAGAAAGAGAAAAGAAACTGAAATGTGGTATTCTGAGATTGTGGTTAATCAGAGTCTCTTGTGTGGTCCAGTACAGAGCTAATCCGGATATTTCTTTTGCATCAGATCCCTTTTAAAAATACAGGGATTGTATTACTTGTGATCATTAAGTTACGGGTGAAATGACATTTGTGTGTAATTTATGTATTTTCTCACCAGCTGTATGCATAATTATATATTAATTTTGTTTTTATTAAAAAAAAAAAAACATTCTATTTATTAGTGAGGTGAAAGGCACCTCAATGCACAATTTTCACTTCAAATTTCTGGTAATTCGCTTACATTTTTTTGTTTCATCTCATAACTTTAGTGCATCACTATTATCATGTTCTTGCTGTCAGCAGCTATTATCTCTTATGTTAAAATACATTTGTTCTCTTTCTTTCCCCCTCCTTTTTATCCTCTTCCATCCTTTTTAATCTCTGGTAGAATTCCTAATCATAGGGGTAGAGTTAGGATTGTCCCAGTAGATTCAGGCATGGGTGTGGAGGATTGGGAGGTTAAATACAAACTACAGGGTAAAAGTACTCTGGGTGAGGTCCTTGATAGAGAAGAATAGGCATGGATTGAGGAACATGACCGACAAAATGATCTTCTTCGTAATGAAAAGGCTTGCCACGACCCCATAGTCAACCATTTGTCTCCAATCAAAAACAAAAATGCTTCATTAAATGCTGCTTACCCAGAAAGCTATGCCACTATTGACCGAAGGCGAAGGAAAAAAATCCGGGACCCAGGAGGGCTGGAGCATGCCGGAGCAGAACATTTCCCACCCGATCTTGCATTTCTCCATCAAAAACAAAGCGAGCTTGTGTTATGTCACGTGAAAGAAATGGAAGAGGCTGATGAAAACATGATGCCATGCCTGAAACCATACAAAAATGGCTTACTCTGCAAAACTAGAATGTGGGCAAAAAATAAGGTAGAAAACACACTGGAGAATTATGTTGCATATCAAGAGGAAGAAGCAACTAGAAAGAGGAAAGATGTAGGCTTTGATTCTGACGGCTCAAATGAGCTACAATATTCCATTGGCTCTGAGGAGGAGTTGGAGGAAATTACTTCTTTAGGTAAGGCACTCAGGGCTGAGGAGAGGAAGAATTATAGCAACTATGGATATTTCTCAACATATGGTAGCCAAACTGAGAGGCTCCAAGGTTACCGTGATAAGAAGAGTGGAAAGGGTAAAATTGGTAGATGGGCTCCAGAGGCCATGCTGTCTCCTGTTGAGGAACCTAGTGATGAATATGTTGATCCTATAGATGAGCTGCAGTGCCTGGTTGAAACTGTATCAGAATATCTCGCTGAAAAAGAAGAGGAGATCAGTAAAATGGCTCTTTACCCAAGTCTAACAAATCAAGGCTGTCATCTCAGGGTAGTGCAAAAGCAGAATCTGTTGGCGATGAGCAAGGTATCACCTCTAAGGAAGTAAAAGATAAACCCATAGATGCCAAAGAAAGAAATTCAAGTGGTGCTTCTGACCATGGAGTGGCAGGGATGAAGAATGCCATGAGTTCATTATTTAGCTCTTTAACAGATAAAGTTGTATCAAGCTCAAAACAAGTGAGCTCCAAGTCTGATGAACAATCAGAGACACCAAGTGATGTTCCTGTTGGTTCTGGTATATCAAAATTGTTTTCCTTCATGCCAATGTCTGTAAGTCCCACACCAGTAGCTGTGGTATCCCCTACCCAGGACCCTCAGTGTGATAGGAAGTTTTCAATGCCATCTATTTTGCCTTTCCAGCCATCTGATCCCAAGTTGCAAGGGGTGGACCAGTCAATTCAACCAATCAGAAATGAGCTCAACAAATACACTGTTGTCACAGTTCACAACGAGACATCCTCCTCTGTGAATTCAATTTTGGGAAAGGGGAACATTTTCACTGGAGAAAGTGTTGTGAATGGAACAGCCAAAAGTTATACTCAAAAGAATTTTGATGTGGGGAAAATACAGCCGGGAGATCAGTCCAGAGTTTTGAATTGCAATGCAAAACTCAGTACAATGCCAGATGTGTATCAAGTCGCTGATGGTGAAAAACTTAAAACTCTTAAAAATATCTCTAATGAGATAAATAGTGATAAGACGCATACTGAGCCTATAACACAAAAAGCTGCTGAAGAGTCAGGATTTTTCAGTCCTTTTGAGAAATCTCTCAGTTCATTAATCTCACCTGGACCTCCAGTGCCTCCTCAGACTCAAACACAGACAGTTTTTCCTGTCTTCAGATCAGCAAAAGACATTAGGGTAGAACAACTTTCAGACCAATCCTCCCTTATAAAACAACCTTTTGTCTCCTCTGACAATGTATCTGTCCCACAATCTCCAAAGGCAGAAGGGGGGCTTTTATCTGAACTGTTTGTTTGCATCTGGTGAGGATTCAAGTGCATCCAAAAGTATGCCACAAAATTTAGTTAAGACCGATCAAACTCTTCCTGCCCCAAACAAAATTACAGGTGTATTTCCATCTTCAGTTCTTGACAATGCAAAATCAACAATCATAAAGAATCATAAAGAACCTGAGGTAACTGCTAAGGGGAACACAGAAATAAGCAGGTTTTCTAGTCTCTTTAAGATGGCACCAACTGAAGATCTGCAGCCTGTTACTCCACATACCCAAAGGCCTAATATTCAGAGCTCTCCACTTCCTTCAAGGTCAAATCAGAATGTACATAGGATGCAACATCAGAATTCATCTACTGCTAAAGAACAAATACAATTTAGGCACCAACATCCCGGTTCAAATGAAGTCCCTCATGTTACAGAGCAAAAAGCATCTCAACACAAACGTCAAGGCCTGTTCTCTGGTTTGTTTAAATCAGCTGCCTCTGATACATCAGGTGCCCAAGCATCTACTAATCAACCACAACAAGGAGGCTTACTCTCAGGATTCATGAAATTTGCTTCTACAGGTGATATGACCAGAGGTACTCAACTCAATCAGTCACAACAAAGGAGTCAGTCTGCTCAAATAATAAATCAACAAACCCAACCTCATACCCAACAAAGTGCATCTAATCCTAATTTCTCAGGGCTGTTAAATGTTTCCTCCACAGAAAATAAGTCGACTCATAAACCCCCTCAACAAAAAGAATTTCAGCAACCTTCAACAGTTGCAAGTGCACCACCTCAACAGGGAAGTATTTTATCTGGCCTTTTCAGATTTGCCTCCACTGACAAGATTTCAGACAATCAGACAAAGATCTCCCAGAAACAACAAAAATCATCAAGTGTGAGTTCCCGTCAAGATACTGTACATCATAATGCTGAGGGACAGAGTTGCAACCTTCTTCAGCAGTCCAGATTCCAAAATCAGCAATCAGACCAACATCAGAATGGTATATTAGATGGCCATAGACCAAGTATGTCCCATCAAGGATCTTCTCAACAAGGTTTTCTGTCTGGCCTTTTCAAGTTTGCCTCCTCTGATGTTTCTGTATCTCAATCAACACAACAAATACAGGCATCTAACAATCAGTCCACTCCGCTCCCGTCAAAAACAAATGTAATGGGTCAAAGCCACCCATCTCAACATAATTAATTTACACCAAAACCCCAGTCAGGCGGTCTCTTCTCTGCCTTTCTTAAAACATCCTCCACTGAGTCACAGGAACTTAATACACCACCTGCTACACAGGAAAACAAGGAACAGTCAGTTGTGACAAAACAAAATTATCCTATGGCAATGCAAGATGCATCCTCTCAGTCAGGAATTTTGTCAGGTCTTTTCAATAAACTCACATCCTCATTGGAAGATGTATCACCAAACAGCCAAAATTAATTTCAGCAAAAACAGGAGGAACAACACATACCAAGAGAGATTTCCACTCGTCAAGGTCAATTAAATAGACCGCTACCTCAAATGCCTTCTCGGAATCAACATGTACTACAAAACCAAAATCCCTCTACTCAACAAGGTTGTTTATCTGGAATATTAACCAGGAATACAACAGAGATTACCGCTGCCAAACCAGAGAATGTGGTTATGGAAGGATCACATTTGAAGGTCAGTTCTATAGGACTGCTGAGTCACAAGATATCTGACCCAAATAATGTGCCTAACATCTGTGACACGGAGAGCCTTGATTTGAGGACACCAGCAAGTTATGCAAGGTCACAACAGAATCGTGCTGCATACACATCTAATAGCACTGGTAGTTTACCCCTCTTATATAGCTCACAAAACTTTTTGCTCTCAAGCCAAATAAGAAACGCTTCATATAGCACTGAAAATCTTAGTAGCCTCCCTCTTGGTCACCCATCTCAAGCAGTAATGTCACAGGAATATTTAAGGCAGAGTTATCCATCCTTGCATATTGTATCTGAACAATATGGCTACCCACAAGTCTCTTCTTCATATGCATTGGGACTTAGTCCCAATGATGAACACTCATGGATCCAAGAATCTATTTTGTGGCAACAGCTGAATGATCAGTCATTGGACTGCTATCCTGACGGACGTTGGAATATAGCTAGCGATCAAATCCACAAATCTTCCCAGTGTCTGGATAATATAAACATGGATGTTACTCAGCCATGGATGACATTGCACACTTACCAAGGAGAGAGCAATAATCAACCAGAGTATTCCAAAGATTTTCACCATAGTTCTATGAGACAGAGATTGTGGAATAGCCATAACAGTTTGGATGTGATTAGTAGCCAAGAGTTTGAAGGTGTATTGAATTTGAGCGTGAAGAATAATAATAAATTAGGAAAGTGGCACTCATTTAGTGCAGATAGTTTTTACAGTCTAAACAGTATTTCATATCATGAAGGATATTATGAGGAAACACCTCCACATCGGTCTTACTCCGCTAATGGACAATCAAGGCACATCAGAAATTTGCAGTCAGCCTGGGAATAATGGAAGCTATGTTAATGTAGCTACATCTCCTAATCATCGGAACTACTCTTCAACAAGCAACATTGATATGGAGGAACATGTGCATCTTGAGCAGTCAGAGTGGTATCAGCAATGGCTTTCACTTTTGGACCAAGGGATGTGGTGGCCAGCAGATGATGGAGATTGTGGATATTTTGTCTACACTGATTATGAGTACATTTATGCTCTGTTGACAGATGTGTCTGGGCAATATGTCTATGCATGCACTCCAGAACAAGAGTGGGGAAATACAGGGGACTTCTATCCTAATGCCTGGCTGTATAATGAGATGGTTAAAGTTTGTGGTTTTAAGATTCCTCTCTACAATGAAGATGAGCTACTTTGGATTCCAGGGCAAGGCCAAAGTGAAGATGAACTTCTGACCACACCACTTGATTTGTCGGCAGCCTATAGAAAAGGTAATCAAATCATGAATCTGAACCTAGAGCGTTTCTCTCAGATGTTTGAGGATTCGATTCTTAATCAAAGACAACAAGCTCTGGATTTTTCCACTTACCAATTTAACAAGGTTAAGATGGATACAAAACAACAGCTCCAGAACAATTGTGGGTACTGGGATCCTTCTCAGGAAGCTGTTGACCTCTCATATTATGGTGCCAACCACAATAGTGCAAATCTCAATAGCAGAGGAATAAAAGAATTGCTATCCCAGAAGGTTTCTATTTCATTTGGTGCAACCACAAATTCACCTACCACAGGTGTCTACAGCTGCTATCAGCCTCAACAGAGGTGACGTTCATCTATTGGAGTGCAAGTAAAGCATATAGATGATGTTTCAGAAGATGAGTGGAGAAAGAGAGTACAGCCTGGAGAGGAGCAGCCTAATCAATCCATTAAGAAAATATCCTCTTTTCTATCCTCAATTGTTGGCAGAAGTTCTGATTCAGAATCAACCAAAAATGTAACTGCCTCAAGGTCACCTAATGCCAAAGATGCTCCATACCCAGGACAAATTCAAAGCAAATTTACTAAATCCTCTGAAACTCGACTTGGTGATCAGCAAGCCAAAAACATGATCTCAACAGGTTTTCAGAGTCTTAAATCAAAGATCATAAAGAATGACTCCTCTTGTGCAGCAACTCAGTCAGAGAGTACAAATCAGTTGGCATCCAAACCAGTTTCAACAATATCTGGTGTTTCACTATCATCTCCAACACAGTCACCAGCTTCCACAACTCCTCAAGGTGCATCCACTTTATGCTCATCTCAGAAACCCAGACTGGCTAGACAAGCCACAATGTCACAACAGTCTTCTGTTTCTTTAACATCTGCTGGTTCTACTACTTTAACTTCAAGAGACTCCTCAAGTGTAACCTCCAAATTGGCCTCTCCAGTTTCTCAGCCAGTAGATACACATGGTGGAAAATCATCTGAGCAGTCTGGTGGGTTTTTTAACTTTTTCAAGACAGCAGTGGGGATAGAGGAGGTAAGGTTAGATCCCTCTAAATCTACTCGGTCAGTATATAGACAATCAGAGAAAGATGGATCTGCTTCTGCTGGCATAAAATATTCATTAACAAATCAAGACAAAACTGGAAAGTCTGGCCTTTTGGGGTCAATAGGTGATATTTTTAAAATAGAAAGTCCTTCTAACACACCACCAAAGACAAATCTGCAACATTCTCCCTCACACGTGCAATCAATTTCTATAATAAATGATGAAAACAAAGACTGCTGCCAAACAAAAACAATGCCTAAAGAAATTCAGAAAAAACAAACAAGTATCTCTGGACAACATGGTCAGTCAGAATTACCTAGTGTATCACAGTCATTTCAGGGAAGGGGTGTCTCAGCATCTCAGATATTTTCCCCTAATGCTAACAAGGTACCAACACCAGGAAGATCTCAAACTATGCCACCAATTGGGGAGACAAAACCAGAAGCCCCCTCCAAGCAATCTGGTGGTTTGTTTGGTTTCTATGTTGGGGATATGTTCTCTGGGACCACAACCTCTAAAGAGGAAGGCAAAGGGCTGCTGTCCATATTAGGTGGTTCCAGTCAACCACAAGCTCAATCTCAAACTGGTTCTGCCTCTCCTCAAGAATCAATGGGCGGTGCATCTGCAAAAGAGCCACTAGGCAAAAACATCCTGACTTTGTTTGAAGGTTCCAGCATGCAACAGACTTCACCACCATCTGGATCCTCAAGTCAAGTGGACACACCAGGATCTGCTCCTCCCAAAGAGACTCGAAGTCTAAATTTATTTTCTGTGTTCAGTGGCTCTAGTACACAGCAGTCTTCAACACTACTGGGTTATTGTAATCAAAAACACACACCTGGCACTGTCCCTCCAAAGGAAACATCAGCATTGGGTTTACTCTCCATGATTAGTGGTTCCAGCACTCAGCAGACTTTACCTGGATCCGGAACTGATCCACTAAAAGATACACCAGTAGCAGGATTGCTATCTATATTCAGTGGCCCTAATCAACCTCAGACATCACAACCACGATCTACCACACAGCCTGCACCCCAAGGGAATAGGCAACAAAAAGAGCCCCTGGGGAAAAGTTTATTTTCAATGTTTGGTGGTTCAGGGCAACAACCTTCACAGCAGTCAGGATCAATTTTTGGTGGTATGTTAGGTGGATCTTCAAGCTCTACTAAGAGTCCAACAAAAGGTTTATTCTCTATGTTTGGAGCACAAAGCCCACAACCACCAACCACCAGAGTGCCAGGCACTGTCCCTACTAATGAGCAGACAGTTAAAACTTCTTTGTTGAATGGGTCTAACTCCCAACAAACTCCACCACAACCTGTCTCTTCTCCTGCAAAAGGAGCAACTCTTGCAAAGGAACCAACTAATGACAGTCCAGCAAAGGGTTTAGTTTTGGGGTCTGGAATAGCCAGCCACCCAACAGCTTTACAGGAAGGCTTGACTCCTGAGCCTGTTGTCCCATCAAATGAGCCATCAGTAAATCAAATACCCTCCTTGTCTAGTGGACCTAGCCCTCAGCAATCCCCACAACAACCAGATTCAGTGTCATCTTCTATTTCCCTTGATAGTAAAGAGTCAAAGGAGCCACAAGTTAAAGACTTCTTGATCACTGGACAAATTCCTCAGCCAGGTTCTTCTCAACCCTCTTTACTTCTAAGTGGTCTGTTATCAAAGGAAACCCCTGGTAAAGGTCTTTTGGCAAACCTCAGTGGGGCTATAAATCAGTCAAGTGAGACACTAGTTACACCAAGCTGTGATCCAACTGTGTCAGCAACAAAAGATCCACAAGAAGTATTGACAGCTGTTTATGGTAGACTGGCATCTTCTGAATCTTTCAAGTCACCAGCACACCCAGAGGATTCTTCTGCTCAGGGAGTAGTACCACCAAAAGAGGGAGCGACCTCATGCTTGTTGTCAATGTTTTCTGGGTCAGGTTCTCAAAATGCTCCTCCTCAGACTGGATCTATACTTGGCGGGATTTTCCCTGGTGCCTCAGGATCAAAGGAAATTCCTGGCAAGAATCTGTTTTCTATGTTTTCTGGATCAAGTTCACAGGCCAGTGCAGGTAATGCAGGGCCTAAAGTTGAGAGTAATAGTTCAGGGGCTTCTACCTTTAATGAGTTACCAGGAAAAGGTTTATTTTCTGTGTTTGGTGGATCAAGTCCACAACAAGCCACTCCTCAGTCTTCTTCACTATTAGGAGGTCTTCTATCTGGAGTTGCTTCTAAAGATGCTACTGGAAAAGGTCTTCTTTCTATGTTCGGTGGGCCTAATTCAACACCTTCACCTAGTCCAACAGGGCCAACATCAAAACCATCTGAAACTGAGGGGCTGTTGAAGGTTGCATCATTATTCTCTCGAGGGGATGCTACTGAGGATAATAAATCAAAGACGGTGGGTTTTAGCCTGTCAAATTTGGGCTTCATGGAGGAAAAGAAATCAGGACCCCAGAATGATGATTCCAAGCGTTCTATTCTCTTGGCCGATCAAGAAAAAACAGCAGCCTCCATGGCTGCAGTCTCTGCTGATATTGCTGACAAAAGTTCAGATCACATTGTTGAGACAATTGCTGCTGAAGGGAGTAAGCTAGATGTTACCGTAAATAATTCTAGTTTGCATGGAGATGCTTTATCAAAGGATATTGATTCAAACTCAAAGCAGAGTACAAACACAGTAATCCAGACTACAGATCACCAACCTGAGCATATTAAACAGACTGATTCAACAGAGCCCAATGCCTCTGGCTCTGAGGGACTTCCTAAACATCCTGAACAACAGAAATCTGTCATAGACTCATCAGCTGAAGCAGTCAGTGGCTTTATGTGTAAACTGTTTACTGGTGCCAATTCAGCAACAAATTCATCAGGTGGTCTCTTCTCACAAACACACTCAACCACAGAAAGAAACTCATTCTTTGGCCTTCCAAGTAGCTTACCCACGGAATCTCTCAAAAACGACCTTTTCAGTATGTTTAAATCACCAGAAGCACCCAAAGCAGCTGACATAACACCATCTGTTTTCTGTACTCCTCAGTCTCTTCAGTCAGTCCAAGATCAGAATGCACATAATGATTCAATGTCATCTTCTGTGGATGTTGCATTGTCTGGAGACAAAGATGAAAAAAATAAAGTAGAAACACTTTTACCCGTGAAAGAAATGCCTGCTAATGATACTTTCAGTAATTTAACAGCTGAAAGTGTAGATCCCACAGCAGCTTCCAGCTGCCATCCAGGTGAAACAATTGTTAAGGAGCCTTCTGAGGGTGAAATAATACACGAGAAAACCATTGTCATTGTTTCTGATCCTGAAGCAAAGGATACAGACAAATCATTATCTGCAATAGGCAGTAGCTCAAAAGTAGCTCAACATCCTCCATCAACAGAACCTTCTCAGTCCATATTTGGCATGCCAAGTTTATCAGCACCCAAGTTTGGTTTCATGGCTGGAGCTGCAGATGCTGGAAAGTCTTTTGGATCTTTCTTTTCTTCACCACCCTCAATACCAAACACAGAAAGTGGCAAGCTTTTTTCTGGACTTAAATCATTTTCAGCAGGTCTGTTTCAAGAGGAGAGGTCAAAAGAAGAAACGTCAACATCTTTGTTTGGAACAAAATTGGGTTTTCCATGGCAGAAAGAAACTCCAGAACCTCCTAAGCAACAAAGACCTCCAGTTGTTACAACACAGCCTAAAGCTCAGAAGAATAAAGTTCACATTGAGGATACTACAACTACTGAAATAGAACATGACAATTGTATGTCAAAGGAAGAAAATTCTGAAATCGCACACCCTGTTTATGTTAAACAAGAAATTGTTGCAAATTCTGAAGTCCAAAAGAAAGAATTTGTTGTCCCAGAAAATGATACAAATAAACCCCAACTCAGTTCATCCACTCCTGATCTTCATCTTCAAAAGGAATTGGAAATACTTATCCAGACCCCACCTTCTACAGATGACTCTTCAGGATTGCAGCAGGAAAAGAAGGACCTTTTGATTCCAAAAAGGCTAGTAGCAGCATAATAAATGGTTTCATAACCATTTATTTTGCACTAAGTTTACATGCACAGCCATTATTCTATTTAAAAAATCTAATTTGTATATTTCATGGTGTTTACTTAGCAATTTCTGGACTTTGGTCTCTGCGATGAAATAATTATTAGAGTAGGACTTCTAGCAGTGCTCATGCAAATCTGCTGAAGACCCCTTTACCACAAGAATTTTGTGGTGATTATTGAAATTATTTTAAAATAAAAGTAATACTAAAGTATGCTGTCTGAAATATTCAAATTCAAAATTTAGGGGCTAATTTTTTATCAGAAGATCTCAATATACTGAATAAGAATATTAATGTGCATGAAAACACGTTTACTGACTTTAGTTTTAGCTTTAGTTTACGAAAATGGTGGCTTTCCCAATGTGTGATTTGTTTCTTCTCAGTGCTATGTGATTTTTGTACAGTAACTGTGTTTTGGCTCCTTGTAACTTTGTATTTCCATTAGCTTTGTGTAGCATTTACGGTGTTTCTTAATTGGAGACTTGCTAAATGGATGTAGTTTAAAAAAATTCAGTTACTGTAACTCGCTTGTTGCTATCTTTCTTTTTCTTTTCTTTTCAACAACACTAGCCCTGTGGACTCCAGTCGTTTTGGATCTTCAGGGAACCTCAGCCAAGCTAGTTCTCAGCTCAGTGAGCCTGGTCAGGAGAGTGCTGCGTGTTCAGAGTTAGAGGAGTCCTACCATTCCTACCACAGTACCGGCTATCGACCATCCAGAAATGGACATCACCCTACCAATGGACATACTTCCTGGGGGGAAGATGAGGGATTGAAATCCTCCCAAGACAACGGAAGGGGTATAAGCAGCACTATAAAAAAGGAAGTGGTTTCTAAACTGGACAAAATGCCTGAAAAAACTCTCAAAGGGTACAGCTATTGTACTGGCTTACAGTGATTTTCCAGTGTACATTTAGTATAATAAATATTCAATAGCATGAATTCATTTTCATACAATGTTTTATTTTTCTAGCTTCAGGGATGATGGAACGCCATTGCCATTCTCTACATCCAGATTGCGCTGGCTTAAAGCAATCAACAAAGTGAGAGCTCAGCTTAAGGAGGTATAGTAGGGAGCTCATACCCTCCATCTCCTTTGTCTATTCCTTCTTCAGTTGTTCCAGTTTCACACTTCAAATCAAACACCATCACATATCTTTTTTCCTATAAACCTGCACCAGTTACCAGCATCTTATCAATCCAAATGATCACTTGAATTTGATCTGCTTACCTTTATTGCTTTCCAGTAGGTAAATCTAAATTACAAACCCCACTGAGCTCATTCATGAACATCTGTTTTGGATTGGTTGAGTTTCACCATTTAAGATTTAAACTTGTGAAATGTAAGTTTTTTTTTTTGTAAACTTTGTGGATATAATTTGGTTGGTTGTTGGTTGGAGATAGTAAATTCATCAGTGCAATGAAAGTGGTAGTATTCCACTATGGTACCGTATAAGCTAGGCAAGGCATGCTGAATTCTCAGCCTAGACCTCACAGCCTTAATCTGCAAGAGCCAAGGTCAGGCTCTGAAGAGTTGCTGTCCGATATCGCTGGTAGTCTCAGGGAGTAATTACGTATTGAGAGGCAGGGAGCTAGAGATAGCGTGTGTCTTGAAGAGTATTTAATGACTAGTTAAAAGAAATTGGGGACTTGACTTTAAAAGTTTGCAAAGTGAAGTACATGGCTATTGCTATTGCTTTTGCCTAATTATCAAAGTAGTGGAATACAGTGTTAAATATGTAAATACAGCATGTTGATTTACAATGTATGTTCAGTACGTGTTCATGTAATATGTTTATTATAATTATTTTAATAATTCTATTATTTATTAACGGAAAGATAACAATAAAAGGCCAGTATTAAATTTCCATACTTTTGCATAAATCAGTTAAAACAGTTTTTTTATTATAAAGTATTATAATATATTATAAAATATTACAAAATAGTGAATTATAACACACACACACATATACAGTCATAACATACATTTCCCCCCTTTTTTCATTTCTGCAGTTTGTTCTATAAATGTAGCCCTATGTTACCTCTCTCTCTCTCTCTCTCTCTCTATCTCTCTCTCTCTCTCTCTCTCTACACCTTCGTTAAATTATTACATTAATATAATATGTTTCTTTTTTTCATTAATCAAA
>NW_015536497.1:2853874-2866738 GCF_001515605.1 Sinocyclocheilus anshuiensis | reverse complement strand
CTCTCTCTCTCTCTCTCTCTCGACAGCCAGTAATTAGCCATGCTGTTGTCCCCCTTCATTTCTTACATTTGACCGCACAAAATTAAGTGCGAGCCACTAGAACAAATTAACATTGCAGGCACTTATGTGGCTTGATCACCTCACATTGCGTCTTAATAAGTCAAAATTAATAGTGTCACAAAATCATAATGGCAGATCAGATTAATTCCAGCTTAGTTTGCTTTGGATAAAAAGTGCCCGTTTAAGATTTTATGTTACAGAATGTCTATATTTTATGTATAATGTATACAGGTGGAGTAATTTATTCCGCCGCTCATGCTAATTAAGTGGTCTCACATACGGCACTCTTCATTGAGGCTCCATTATAGTGATTGCTGCGTGAGACTTGTGGTGGATGCTTATGTAAAAGCTGCTAAATTAATACAGTGGAGACAATGGGTGTGGTTTAACACAATGCTTAGCCACATGCGTTTTTGTGCAGAGAAGGACATCAGGAATTATTCAAGTTAAGCTTATTATTATAAATGTCTACACTGAAGGAGATTTAGCTGTAAAACAGGCTCTTGTATGCTATCTTACCTACCATAAATCAAACACAATTAGGACATTAAATCTAGATTTAAATCTAGGTAGATAGTAAGATTTGGCGAATCCCCTTTAGTATTTTACTTAAAAGTTGTTTAAAGAGATCATTTGTAATTCACATTATGTGTCATATCGTGTACGATATCGTGCCTTATTTATGGTGGATTGTTGAGCAGTATTATAACATTTCTGTCATTTGATTCATTGACTGTACATTATTTCTGTCTCTTTGTATTGATTTATGAAATGTTTAATAGGAGGTGGGCACACAGCAATGGTGATAAGAGACTAGGGAAATAGCGGAGAGACGGAATGCTGGCATTTTGACAATTCCAGATTAGCTTTGTGCTGGAATACATTGCCAGAGGACACCGTGAAAGAGAGCGAGGGAGAGAGAGTGAGGATGTTGTTTGAGGCAGAGATGCTCCACTGTGACTGTGTCACACTAGCCTAGACTGGAACCCACTCAACTGTGCCGATGTCAGTGTGTGGAGAGGGCTGTGTCAGCTTCTTTGTTCAAGATGTGTTGGATTGCCAAAGCAGCCGATTGGATACTCCTTGCATAACAGGAGTGTTTATTAGGTCAATTTGAAATCCAGAAGTATTTTAATATGCGGGTGGTTTGGATGTTCTGGAATGCTCGAAGTGAAACTTAATTTTTACACTTTGTCTTTTTTTTTTTTCTGGAGGTAAGTTTTGTTCTTTTGTGTACTTTTTCAGTCTTGTGATGATGAATTGTAGGAAAATTGTCAAGAAACGTCGAGGTCATATTTCACCTGAAAATCAAACGACGAAAATATTTTTTGCATAAAGATAATAAAAGGTCTTTTAATGGAACATTTTTGCATCTTAATGTTATTGGGTGAAACAAGTCCTGTTCATGAGGTTCATCTGAAAATGTTGAATGCAGTATGATGTTTTATAAACTAAAGGTTGAATATGTATTGTAATTGAATTATTCTTAACTGTGTAGTTCGGTTCACTCTTTGATAAGTCCTTCAAAATAGTGATCACAGACACCAAACACCAGAAAGAAAAAATAAGAAACCAGAAAGTAATAATAGACGGTATTACTTGTATCATTTAAAATATATTAAAAATAAATGAACTCATTCTCTCTTGACTGAAGATGAAATGGCAGACAGCACCTACTTTGGGATAATTTTGTGTGATTTGTTTCTGGGTGGTTTGCTGTGGTGGTTGTTAAAACTCATGGTCTGGTAAGGTTGCTGGTTCAGTCCCTGAAGGGTGCAAAGCTGTAAACCATTGATCAATTGAATGCATCCTTTTTTAATCTTACCCCAAACTTTTGATTGGTAGTGTATCACTGTTTCCACAAACATATTAAGCAGCACAACTGTATTCAACATTGATAATATGGAATTTTTTTTGACCAGCATATTAGAATGATTTCTGAAAGATCATGTGACACTGAAGACTGGAGTAATGATGCTGAAAAATCAGCTTTGCATCAGAGGAATAATAGATTTTAAAATATATGATAACAGAAAACCGTTATTTTAAACGGTAATAATATTTCACAATATTATTGTTATTATTTTAGATCAAATAAGTGCAGCCTTGGTGACCATGAGACTTCTTTCAGAAACGTTTAGAAAATCTTAAATATTTTTGCAGAAATTCTAATATGTGTCAGTCAGCTAAATCATTCAGTTTTACAGAAGGCAGCAGAATTTGCAAACCAATATTTCACACTGGCGCAGGACATTGTGCTGTTCTTGTTGAGTCCTGAAATATTATATTACTTAACAGTTCAGAGGGGCTGCTAAAGAACTAATTAAATTGAGAGAAAGTAATGGATGCCTAAGCTTCAGCTTTCTAAGCATGCAAATTCAGCCGTCTTATTTTTTATAAACAGTAACTTCGAAAAAGGCATATTTTACATCTTTTTTTTTTCTGTGGTATTAAACTTCTCATATGCCACTGTTATTAGTAATATAACTTCTAATGCCAAGTGCCAAATATGACACTTACAAATTAATACAATTTATGAACGCACATAGAAAAGAAAGTAGGTATTTTTTTCTTTTTTTTTTAATTTCTTTTATTTTATTTTAATTAATTTTTTTACACATCTATTTACTAATTTTTTTGACCATCAAGTGTCAGTCTCTCTCAATGCCAACTGGCAGGAAAACATTGTAAATTCTAACAATTTTTTACAGTAGATAAAGTGCCGACAATTCATAAAACTATTTCCACATAAGCTCTTTTTAAAGAGTTGCTATTCTGTGTGACGACAGACTCCTCTCCATCCTGAACTTCAGACTGAGGCTACGTTTACACTAGTGCGTTTTAGTTTTAAAACGCATAACTTTTGCCACGGTTACGCCTGTTGTTTACACTACTCTGGCGTTTTTGACCCTCGAAAACGCGAAATGCGTTTTCGGTTGTGTAGTGTGGACGGAGAACGTTTCTGAAACGCAGTGAAAACGCAAGTGTAGACGAGGATCATTTTCATTTTAAAACGCTGTTTTAAAATGAAAACGCACTAATGTAAAGAGGGCTTGAAACTGTCGACTTGTATTATTGTTCACATCTATTCTGCAAAGTGTCTGAAATTTGCGGTCTTTTACTTGATATTAAATAGCGCTCCATCGTGATAGCTGTAGATACTAAACTTAAAATGAACGCTAATGCGCACTTACCTAAGGCTTGGCGTGCCTAATTGACCCCTCCCCCGTAATGTCAGTTGTTTATAGGCCACATATTAGGCACCCTTTTTTTTTTTTAGGTTTTTAATGTTTATTTTTCAATGTTAATGAAAGTGACACTGGGAGTTAGGGGGAGGGGGGGTTGGCTGTGCTAAGGAAGTTTCTGACGTCAAGCCCCGTACTAGTGCCGCCACTGTGGAGTTGTGAGCAGATAGTTTCTTATTACAAATTCTGAGAAATATCTATTTCTTTGTTATAATTGCAAATTAGGCAGGAATCTGAAATATTTTGATACCTGAGCTATCTGCGGAATGAATGTCACAGAAATTGGTTCACAGTCTCATTTAATTACAGCAAGCTTAACCAGGCCTTTTTATTCACAAATCATTAATGGCCTCATTGGTCCTTCAAAGAGTGGCTGATTATTGGTTTCTGCCAGCTGTGCTCTTATCACGTGAATACAAAAATTCAACCGTTTGGGTGATGTTAGACAGAGATTAAGCATATTATAGGAATATTAAATGTGGCTTATGAAATTCAGACTATTCTTTATGATTTAATGTATACCTTTATTATGTGTTCCTGTAGCAGGTGACATGTTTTAACTTAAAGTAATTCAAATATTTCTTAAAGTGCTCCATTTGAAAGTATGTCATTTCCTGTATTAAATGTTAAGTTAAAAATCCATCATAAAATGTGCTGTCCCTGACTTTCATTTTAGCCTATTGGAGACATGTGGCAGCCAGCCAAAATGTGCCCTTGAAAGCCGCCAACCTAAATACTCAATGTTCGAGTCACAGTAAAGATCATGTTGGCCATTAAATGCTTTTGGAGAATAACACAGAGAACAGTATCTGAATTTCAATGACTGCCTTACAGGATTTTTTTTCTTGCTAGCACATATTACAGGAAATAGTTTGTTTACAAACCTGCATTATTATTGGATATAAAGGATCTCAGAACATTGTTGACAATAGGCTTTAAAATTATGTGAACTAAGCAGTTAAGATCATCATTATGTCTGAAGATTATGTACTCATTATTATGAATATGTAATATATAAATATATCTAATTGACACATAATATTTGATATACAACATATTAATTATATATTAATGTAATATATATGGAATATCAGATTGATAGCTGCAACCTTTGTGTAGTGCAGTATTTGCTTAAAATCATTGAATATGGTAAAAGAGTGCCTCTAAATAAATTAAAAGGTGAAATAACTCTTTAGTTTAGTGAAACTAAAGAGTCTAGTGTGGACAGACGAGACTAGCTAACATTTTGTCCTGACAGGCAGGAAATGGGGTGAAGCTGCTATTAGACCCAGCAGGTTCTGCTTAACACTCATGATGCCCAGTGAATACAGCTGTGCTGTCACCCTCCCCGTGCTGTAACAGTTACTGTTAGAAGAGCTGACAGGCAAGAAGATAATATGTTGTGTTCTGCATGGAATAAGCCCCACCAGTTTGGCAATGTCTGGACCCGAATCATGAAGAGAATGCTTCAACAAAAAATGTAATTAGAGTTTGCATATGATCAAATGATTTGATTAAACACTTGCGACTTTACACCTTATGTGATTGAGCAGTTTTCTGGACACCATGTCCTTTACAGTGCGCTTTTTCAATTGCATAGATTTTAACAGTATTGCAGTTGTCTTAACGACTAGATTAATTAGCAAGCTATGACCATCCTTAGAGTATCAGCTGACAAGTCACAATGTGCATTGTACATCCTGGGTAAACAGTGTAAACTGTCTGTAATCCATTTTGCACTCTTTTTACTACATGGCAGAGATCCAGATATACTCACTCTTACCATCTATCTGTAATGTGACTTTTTACTTGGGTGTGCATGTGAGAGAGAGTTAGGGTTAGGGTGGCATAAAATCTCCATTACTATAAATTAGTTAAATATCGCATGCGATTAATCGTGCAGCCCTACTATAAATTATGAAACTGCATTCAACGCCTCAGCTGTGCACTTACTGTATAGTATGTAATGAAATATGCGGTCATAAGCTTTGTTCCAAAAGCTAGTGCGTTGACTTCGATGGTGGCATCCTAACTAAATGATTTGGAATGACATACAGGGGCAGCAACTCGATTGTGTCACACAAATAGCATTCCTGATGCCTTAGAATTAGACTAAACTGAAGTATTTTTATAGGCTGCACAGTTAAGGTGCCTACATCTTGGAAAGGCCTTCACATTGGGAGTGCCTCTGTAGACCGTTTACTAGGTTTTAGAACCAAACAATAGCATCAAGAAGTGCAAAAGACTGAATGGCCATGTTGATTATTTTACATGGATTGTGCATGCCTATATTTAACTGATGTAATTCTTTGCAATATATATTACATTGCAGTATATGTCTGTTTTAATAATCTATGCATGTCATAGTCCTCAAATGTCAGAAGTACCTGAAGCCCTGTTATGATCTTGACTGAAAAACACTTCCTCGTGTACTGTAGGTGAAATGAAACAGCTTTGTAATCACATGCACCAGAACTTCAAGGTTCTGGTCATCACCTGAGGCACACCCCATTCTAAGGGATGTTATCATGGAGTCGTTCCAATGAGCAAGATGAAACAAATGAGTTGGGTGAACTTCAGCAAAGGATGTCTAAGAAAAGAGACCTTGGCAAAAAGAGTCCCAAGGTCAGTCGTAGCCTACGCAAGAAGATTCAGAAATTCCTCCAGGGATCAGGGGAGTACACTGCCTATGACTCCCAGCGCTCTCCCGTGGAGATAGAGGATGACATGTTCATCTGTGGCATTAAGAGAGACCCCTCTACTCATAAGTGTAGTCTTTCAACTCAACGTAGTTTTGAAAGTCATACCAAAACCTCCAAGAGTACCGTTATTGGGCAGGGGAGGCGTAAAAGTGATGGCAGTATCACAATTCCATCCATCATGGGAATGAAAGGTTTAAAGCCCAAAGACCAAGCAGAAGACAGTGGTTGTGTAGAGGGAAGAGGTGCCATGGATAATAAACCAAGCCAAAGTAGGTACAGTGACAAGGACAAGAAAAGAGAAGGAGGGTCAAGCACCATAGTGGAACACATTTTGAAGGAGCTGCAGGGGATTAGTAAAATCCAAGAGGAGATATCAGATTTAAGACAATACCTGACGTCTGTAAGTGGCTCAGTAGATGAGGTGTCTTGCTGTGTAGATGCTGTACTGTTGGAAATTGAGGAGCTGTATTCAGTTGGTGCTGTAGGGAATCAGTCACCTCAAAGAGTTGTGGCTCATCAAAGAAACCCAGGTAGGGAGAATGCCGTTGCTCTCCCACAAAGTAGAAATAATAGCCCAGTAATAAAGCATAGAGAATTGGAGAAGAATGAAGGTAGACCTCTAACGGCCAGACCGAACATGTCAGGGTGGGATGTGGAAACGGATTACCGAGATGTACCAAGAAGAACCAAGTTACACAATCCCAAGACTTCTGACAACTTGGATGCACCCTGTTCCAGATTTAAGAAGTCCAGCTACTGTCATCTTTATGGGCAAGAGTTTACAAGCACTAGTTCCTTATCCTCAGGTCACAGTTCTAAGAGTAGAGATCAAGAAGGAAGTTATTATTCTAGGGAGACTGACCAAGAGAACAGTGGTTGGAGACGTTCAGAAATGCAGTTGAGCATGAGTGGAGAAGGAGGATGGAGTGGAGACACTGGATGGAGTGAGGAGGATTACTGCTCCTGCCAGAACAGCGTAGACGAATTGGAAACTGTTGGACGCCCAGATACATGGTACAGGTATAATGGTGGCGAAACCAATCATTCATCACGTAGCAGCTCTGAACACCTATCTCTACTGTTTGGAAACCATAATGACTTCCCATCTAGTTCATCCAGTGTTGTAGATTGGAGGCATCCTAAGAATCAAATTGTCAATGACACTGGCTGTGACTGCACATCAAATTGTGTGTACTCCCGTAGTTCTGGATACCACACCATGGACGCATATGCCGATGAATCGTGTTGCGGGCCATCCCGAAGCCTTAGTTGTTCAACTGTTGGAATGACAGACTATGATGATGGTTGCCAAAATCTACACTCCTCTTGCGAGCATTGCCTCTGTGATATGGATTCTGAGAAAGACTGGCCTGAAGGGGTTTGCCCAGATGTGTCTGAGGATCAGTATGACCCAGATTACTCTGAAAATACGGACACTGAAGAGTCGCAGCCACCTAATCTAGGCTATGATGTTGTAAAGATAAGTAAAGCCATGCTGACCTTCCATTCCACTCTAAGGGGAGCCTTGACAGCGCTTTATACACCTGAACCGCAGTGTCCCAAGTCCCAAGTAATCCCAAGTACCTACAAATCCAATGACCTTGAGGAGGATAGCACCACATTTGGTGAATCAAATGTAGAGACTGTTGTACCTATTGATGGCGCAACTTCAGATGTGTCTCCTCAAAAAGGCATCGAAGCCTCTTTTCATGGGAAGGAATTGCAGGAATTACATACTCCAACTGAATACTATGCAGCAGACCACTCAGATACTGTAGAGGAACCTCTAACAGATCAGAAGCTTTCCAATCTGCAGTGTATTCCAGAGCTTAGCCCAAAACATGTGGATCTGAGTTCAGGGATTGTTGATTCTTGTGCTCAACAAATGGCATTTGGCTCAGGTAATATGGAAATAAGTCCAGAGGGCACCAATTCAGGAACACTAGAGACAGATGTTAATGCAAAACAGGCGGAGCATAGTCTTGACAATGAACAGTGGTTGGAGACGTTCGGAAATGCAGTTGAGCGTGAGTGGAGAAGGAGGATGGAGTGGAGACACTGGATGGAGTGAGGAGGATTACTGCTCCTGCCAGAACAGCGTAGACGAATTGGAAACTGTTGGACGCCCAGATACATGGTACAGGTATAATGGTGGCGAAACCAATCATTCATCACGTAGCAGCTCTGAACACCTATCTCTACTGTTTGGAAACCATAATGACTTCCCATCTAGTTCATCCAGTGTTGTAGATTGGAGGCATCCTAAGAATCAAATTGTCAATGACACTGGCTGTGACTGCACATCAAATTGTGTGTACTCCCGTAGTTCTGGATACCACACCATGGACGCATATGCCGATGAATCGTGTTGCGGGCCATCCCGAAGCCTTAGTTGTTCAACTGTTGGAATGACAGACTATGATGATGGTTGCCAAAATCTACACTCCTCTTGCGAGCATTGCCTCTGTGATATGGATTCTGAGAAAGACTGGCCTGAAGGGGTTTGCCCAGATGTGTCTGAGGATCAGTATGACCCAGATTACTCTGAAAATACGGACACTGAAGAGTCGCAGCCACCTAATCTAGGCTATGATGTTGTAAAGATAAGTAAAGCCATGCTGACCTTCCATTCCACTCTAAGGGGAGCCTTGACAGCGCTTTATACACCTGAACCGCAGTGTCCCAAGTCCCAAGTAATCCCAAGTACCTACAAATCCAATGACCTTGAGGAGGATAGCACCACATTTGGTGAATCAAATGTAGAGACTGTTGTACCTATTGATGGCGCAACTTCAGATGTGTCTCCTCAAAAAGGCATCGAAGCCTCTTTTCATGGGAAGGAATTGCAGGAATTACATACTCCAACTGAATACTATGCAGCAGACCACTCAGATACTGTAGAGGAACCTCTAACAGATCAGAAGCTTTCCAATCTGCAGTGTATTCCAGAGCTTAGCCCAAAACATGTGGATCTGAGTTCAGGGATTGTTGATTCTTGTGCTCAACAAATGGCATTTGGCTCAGGTAATATGGAAATAAGTCCAGAGGGCACCAATTCAGGAACACTAGAGACAGATGTTAATGCAAAACAGGCGGAGCATAGTCTTGACAATGAACCTGCCCTTGAAGACCCTCACCACCAGAAGTGCCTTGCCAATATTCAACGTGTGCTCAAAGAGAAGAGACATCGGCATAGATTATCCAGGATTGCCAATGCCTCAAAGGACACTTTCTCTGAAGAGGAATTTAAACGAGGTACAAAAAAAAAAATGTTAAAAATTGTCTTTGTTTTTGGTTAGTTATAAATGTAAGCTGAACAAACATTTCTTACTTCTGTGAATCTTTGCTCATTTAATACTGTTTATCAATTGTTCTTTTCTATTTTCTTTATTATCCTGCTCTGTCTTACAGAGGGAAGCAGGGAAGATGATCAGGTTGTGATTATGTTTTGGTCAATTCTCAGTCGTTTTTTAATTTTTTTTAAATTAACGCCAGTTTTTCTTTGTCTTTCATCCAAAGTTTATTTGAATGCATTATTTTTTGGACCACATGGACCGCCTGCTACTTGCGATACGTTTGCTGTATCTTCGGTCAAATACAGAAGACTTCTGACGTTAACACTCAATGTTTTGTCTTTTAATGGTTACATGTGTTGTTTGGTTCTGTTTTGTTTTGCTTTAATGTGATTTGCCATCTTTTTAAATGATTAATAATTTGAAATGCTGGTCTTCGTCTTGCTACATTATTGCTTTTAAAAGCAGTTGAAACATACCGCATGCCCTTGGGGAACTCCAGCTATCCAGCTGTAGTTTCATTTATCTGAGGAAGAATGCTCATGCCATTTTGTAAAACAAAAATGGTTCACCTCAGATGGAAAACACAGGGACAGTTTGCTGAATGTTTGTCGGGGTTTCACTCATTTCTGTCATCAAGTCATTTGGGTGTGTTCATGTAATTGTCCTGATAGTTGATAACAAACTTTAGGGGTTTAACCCCAATTAGCTGACCATTTTTACTGTGCATTACAAGAGTGTGTGTGTACTTTCAAAAGTTAATTTCTATTTTCCCCTTTCATTGATTTTGCTCTGATCTCATGAGTTGCATGTCAGTCATTTGGATCAGATTTTTAAGCATTTCCATCAAGGACTTCATCTTCAATATAAAGTCATTTTGGTTGTCTTGTTTTGGTTTGCTTTCTCAGACCTTTTGGTGAAACTAAACCAATCATGTGTCCTCTGCATTTAGCTTAGGTTTTGCTCAAGTTTTATTACTTCGCTTGCACACATTGATTGATCTAAACTGTGTTCTTGATGCCATAGGGCAAAGAAAATGGAGATAATTCAAGACATGCTTGGATTAAAGCTGGGTAAGTTTCTCTTTCAGCATTATTGATGGTTGATATTAAGAGGAGTTGCATTATTAATGCAGTATTTTACTTTTTCTCTTTTTTTGTTATGGAAGTATTTATGAAAATACAGAATTATTTATGAGAAGTTAGTGACATTATATTAACGTGTTCATTGCCTGTGTATTAATTATTAAGCGTGGAAAATACTCCTTTACAAAGTGTTGATATCCACAGAAATGGGAGTGGAATATTTGGAATTGACAGTATGCCAGACCTGCGCAAGAAAAAAGCTATTCCTCTGGTTAGCGATGTGGTAAGTACTCTTTCCATGTGGCCTCACCTTAAATTAAAATCAAGAAAAGCTATATATATATTTCTGTTATAATTCTCAACATGGTATTTTTCTCCAAAAGGAACAGCATCAATCCAAATCTTGCTGAAATATTACTTGTTCAGTCGTATAACATGAAATAAAGACAATATTAATTTGCCAAATCTAGTTCAGACAAAAACTTCAGAATATGAGCAATTTTAGGTTTCATAAATGATAAATGACAACCTTTATAAATTTAAGTTCAGACAGATATGAAGTGAAGTAAAATCAACTCTGATCTCTCTCCTCCCCATGAAAAATGTACAATTAAACCTCTACAACTCTTTTGAATGCATTCATTCTGCATGGTCAGGCTATGGTAAGTTTTCAGAATAACCCATATGACTGAACCTTCTTTTTTGTGTACATCAAGATAATACTGCATCCACAGGATCAGTATTGCTGTAATAGTTTGCAAATACACAGCTAGAAAACATGACAATGCAAAAGTAGGATGTTACAAAGAAATTGTAATTGTTAAAATATATATGGAAAACGGTATTTAAAACTTTACTTCTGCTAATATCATAAACACTATATTATGATATGTAATATGATTCTGGTATTACAATAAAACATTTATTTTATACTCAATGAATGTATTTGCAAACCATTTCAACCTTAATTGATATACTGTACAAGCAAGCTAGCAAAAAATGGTTCTTTTCATTGGTTTACTTTTTTTAGTTTACTTACTTTTCCTCCGACATGCATCAACATGTTTGGGCCATTACTTTCAAAAGGCTGCTTTAAAGAAGGGTGTTTTAGATGCTTCCGTTCATACCTAGGCTTACCAGTAATGGTTTGGTTTCTTCATTAACCCCTTGTTCCTTTACTGCACAGACATTGGTTTCCCCGTTGATTTCTGGGACTCCCATAGTCACCACCTCTAGTTTTGAAGTTCTAGGTTGTTGCTCTCTTGCTTAGATGTTTATTTTTGACATCTGGATTCCACTTGGTTTCTGACCTCTGTTTCTATGCGATTTTATGTTGTTTTGCACTAACATCTGTTCTTTGTATGATAGTCTCTGGTCCAAGCCAGGAAGGCTGGCATTGCATCTGCGATGGCCTCACGCTCCTCCATAAAAGATGAGGAACTGGTTAGTTGAACTTTGTTTCTGACCATATTAAATAAATATTTTCGAAATAAATGTTTGTTCACTTTTATTCCCAACTCTTTCACTTCTACAGAAGAACCATGTGTATAAAAAAACGCTACAAGCTTTAATCTACCCCATTTCTTGTACAACACCTCACAACTTTGAGGTGTGGACCGCCACAACGCCCACCTACTGTTACGAGTGTGAGGGGCTTCTTTGGGGCATCGCTCGGCAGGGCATGCGCTGCACGGAGTGCGGGGTCAAATGTCACGAGAAGTGTCAGGAGCTGCTGAATGCAGACTGCCTGCAGCGTAAGTATGAGCACCTGTGCTATGTCTGAATCAATAGACTTGCTTGACAGCTTCCTACCTTCATCTACTGCCCGAGAAGGCCACATTTGTAGGGTTTCGGACACAGCCTGGGTTACTGGTGCTTTCAATGAAAGTCTCCTTTGTTTTGGTAGGACAGAAGCTCACTCTATTTTTTTTTTTTACATTCCTCTCTATATTTGACATCTGCCCTGTTGAACTCATTTACCCAAATGGACTTCCTTCAGTGACATCTCCCTTGTTGACAGGTCCATTAGCCAAAATTAAGTAAATGATTTAGAGGTGATGCTCACCGTAAAATAATCATCACACACATATATTTTGTAAGACAGGGTGTTTATTGGATGTATGAGCTTGCCATAGTTTTGATACAGAGGAGTTTTTGCAAATAGGACATGGAGGACATTACATTCAAGTGCTTTAATTGTAGAATTTCATTATAAAGTAATTAAAACAATTACATGAGTAATTGATTTAATGAATGAATTTTTTTTATCTTTTGATTGATATATATTTCAATCATGACAACTCTCAGAAGATTTTAGCATGGTGATGGATATTACAATGTTAATGTATTTGGTCTTGGCGGAATAGATCTGCTACGCTGCTGCTGAATTGTTGCTGCTGTTGGTTATTGCTGTAGTTGTAGATTATTGCTGCTGCTGCAAGCAAGTACAGGAACTTGCTACTGCCAATGCATATGGTGA
>NW_015536497.1:2844844-2849840 GCF_001515605.1 Sinocyclocheilus anshuiensis | reverse complement strand
TGCAGACAGATACGCTCTGAGCTGCGGCAAACACTGGCGAATTATGAGCTGCTCGTGTGTAAATGAACACAGTGTTGCCCTTCACTCTGAAACACACAGCGCATATATTTCTATCATGACAACTTGCGGAAGATTTTAGCATGTTAATGGATATGACAATGTTATTGCTGCTGCAAAGCAAAGCAAGTACAGGAACTTGCTACTGCCAATACATAAGCCAATACGGTGCTGTGAGTATTAAGACATACTGCTGCTGCACAAATAGCATATAAAATAACCCGTAGCAGATCTATACAGGTGGAGCTGGGGAAGGTGGAGGGTTTCAGAGAAACTCTGAAAGCGCGCTGCTGGAATCTATAGTAAATGCTAGCCAGCCATATAAATGCAAGGCAGTAAGCTCATTGGCTGCATATGCAGCATGAACCAATCAGCTTGTGCCAAGTCATTTAACTCTCTGAATATCATCGGTTACATTAACAACCCGTCGCCTGCACCGTCTAGAGTTATATAGATGGTTATATATTATTGATGATGATATATATATATATATATATATAGATAGTATAGTGTTTTATTTGTTTAATTCTTTTTTTGTTTTTTTGCATTTTATTTACAGTCTCAATCTAATGAGGCACAAATCAAAATGCTGTTAACCATCGTTAACTCTTTCGTTCAGGCGCGGCTGAAAAGAGCTCCAAACATGGTGCTGAGGACCGCACTCAGAACATCATCATGGCCATGAAGGATCGCATGAAGATCCGTGAGAGGAACAAGCCTGAGATCTTTGAGGTCATCCGAGATGTATTTGTGGTCAGCAAGGCCATCCATGCTCAGCAGATGAAGACCATCAAGCAGAGTGTCCTGGATGGAACGTCCAAGTGGTCAGCCAAGATCACCATTACAGGTTCAAAAACTGATCATTGACATTGCCATTTTTCTGGATATATCATTCCATTTTTACTCAAGTTAAATTCAGCCATTTAAAAGTCATTTTAAAATGATGCACAATGCAAATTTTCCTCTATACCTCAATGACTTTCCGTCTTCTAATCTGTCTTGCTTATAGTTGTCTGTGCTCAAGGACTGCAGGCTAAAGATAAGACTGGCTCCAGTGACCCCTACGTGACCGTCCAGGTGGGTAAAACCAAAAAGAGGACCAAGACTATCTACGGCAACCTCAATCCTGTCTGGGAGGAAAAGTTTCATTTGTAAGTATAATTAGACCAATCAGAGACCTTCTCTTTGATTTGAAGTGCCATTCTTTGTTCCTTTGTTGCCCTAGGCTGTCTTACTCCGAATGTGTCACCCAGTTTTTGATCCAGTCTCTTTTCAGTAGTGGAATAAACTTGTCTGAGTGAACAGGCTGTGGTTGAACCACTGGCCTGTTTTCAATATTATTCAGTCTAGTTGTATCTTAAGACTGGAATATACTACACAACTATTCTATCAGATTTTAAAAACACTAGGCATCATTTGGCAACTTTGTATAGTTACAGTAAATAGTTACAGACTGGGCATCATAAACTAATGATACACATCATTCACTACCAGACTTTCAAGTTCCAAATATTCAGAAACATGCGTCACATTGCTAGAAGACGCATAATGAATGAAAACAATATGTGCTGTAAAACATGTTGGAAATCCTTTGACTGGATGGATGCGGAAGCTGTGATTTTCAATCCTTTTGACTGACCAAAATCTGTAGACTGGCTACTGGAAACTAGTGTTGACTCCTCCAGACTGGAAAGTCATGTAGTCAAGTAATTTCATTAACCATTACATTCCAACGTAAGAAAAAAAATTGGGTCACACTTTAGTTTGGGGATCAGTTCTCACTAGTAATTAACTATGAACTATGACTTTTGCCTCAATAAACTCCTAATTTGCTGTTTATTAATAGTTAGTAAAGTGGTTATGTTTATGTACAGGGTACGATTAAGGATCTAAAATATGGTCATGCAGAATAAGGCATTAATTTGTGCTTTAGAAGTACTAATAAACAGGCAATATCTTAGTAATATGCATGCTAATAAGCAGTTAGTTAATAGTGAGAATTGGTTCTTCAAAAAAAGTGTTACCAAAAATTTCCAAAAACAAAAAACGACTCGCAAGGAATAATAGTAAAATGTATGTTTACTTTTCTTAAATAAGACATACTTGATGATGTATGTGACAAATGTAACCTCCGGAGGGCGCATCAAAATGAGATGCACATAGTTTCTGATCTTCAACAAAGATTGTGAAGATCTGTGTTGTCTTCCAGTGAATGCCACAACTCCTCTGATCGCATCAAAGTTCGTGTTTGGGATGAAGATGACGACATAAAGTCGCGAGTGAAGCAGCGCTTGAAGAGGGAATCTGATGACTTCCTGGGCCAAAGCATCATTGAGGTTCGCATGCTGAGTGGAGAAATGGACGTCTGGTACAACCTCGGTAAGCCCTTGGCTTGTGTTTTGTATGTTCTTATGCCTTTCTTTTTGTTTTTTTGTTTTTGTTTTTAGGCTTTAGTGTCCAGACCGCACCTTGTCCTGATCTCTCTGCAATAATGTAGAAATTTAGGGAAGCGCAGGCTATGCAAGAACTTGACTTCACTGTGCCAACAACTGGCAGCATTTCAGTCATTTTAAAATTGGCTATTAGATTCAGAATGTTGGAATGAAACAATTGTAATGTTGAACAAAATTTGGTATATGCTGGTACTTGTTGTGTCAGTGTAAACTAGCCGTAAGAGCAAAACATCACCTTAGATGACACTGTGTGCTGTCATTGTGGCTGAATGTTTGGTCCTTTGTGGAAAACCTCTCTGCCGTGCTTTGACTTCGCTATAAAAGGAAAGAGGTTATTTTGTTGCTAAAATATTAAACCCAAGGCACTTACAGAGCACAACACGGTCACATTGACTTGTATACTTGTTGTAGGGACAGTTCACCCCAAAAAATGAATATTCTGTAAAGATGTACTCATCCTCACCGTTCTGAACTCATATGAGTTTCTTTTTTCTGTGGAATACAAATGGAGAAATTGAGAAATGTTCACGCTGATCTATTCCATATAATGTCAGTTTTATTTGTTAGTATTAGTATGTGGTTTGACAGTCTCCTGACACCATGCAAATGTATTTTAGTTCTTTGTAGTACAAGAAACTACATGTTATTGAATTGTGGGACATGCTCATAATGATGCATGGTGTAGACCACCTCTCTCTAAGTGGGACATGGCCCATGACTCCAAGATTTGTGTGTATACTTCATTACCCATGTTTCCCAACCTGACAGCACATCTTTTCTCGCCCAATTGCCCCAGTGTGCAGCGGGCCAGAGGCCTCCAGGACATCCCAACCATGAAATCCACTGCCCACACTTGCTTTTTTCATGTCTCATTATTTTTCTGATGTAATCTACCCTTTGTTTATGTCCTCATTTGTACAGTCTGTTCTGCTGTTCTGATCGTCTTTCTCTGAATCTCTGGCCACCACATCTGCTGTAACAATTATTCTCAATGGTAGTAATTCAGCTTCACGTCCTCTTGTCTGTTTCTCACCCATGTCATCGTGTCTCTCTTTCTCTTTCTCTTTCTCTCTCTCTCTCTCTCTCTCTCTCTCTCCCTCCCTCTCTCCCTCTCCCTCCAGATAGCAGATATCCTCCTTGATTATTATGTAGTATGCTCCTGTCGGAAATTCACCACTTAGCCGACACACATAAATTATCCCAATAATTTGCCTGTCAGGGGAAATGGTTAGAGAAAGAAGAACCTGGTGTTTCTATTAAGAAACCTCCTAAGGATTTTTCAGTTTGGAGAGAGAAAAGCTGAATATCAAACATGAAAATAATAAACATTTTAGATTTTTTAACGGAAAAAAAAAATAATAATTTAAATTTAATAGAAATGTAAAAAAAAAAAATCTAAAACTTAAACTAAAATTACAATGAAAACTGAAAATCTAAATATAAAACTGGCTTGGTAACTGAAATTATCTTACTGTTTGGATAATAAACAATATTACTTTGAATAAACATTGCTTATGCCAAATATTTTTAATTTTAATGTTTAATGAATTTTTTTTAATATAATTTTATTTTTAGTGCAGTTTTATAAAATCAAGCTCAAGAACATGGGCTAAAGCATCTTTGTAGCGCACGGATTCTTTTGATTTGTTTCATTTATTTGAAGATTATTCAGATTTAGTTACAATTTGTACCACTAGTGCAGCAAGTATTAGAACCAAAATGTTTCTCATGAAGTTTGATTCTGTTTGCTGTTCTGGAACGTGTACATCTGCCAGTGCAGACGGAAGTAATAAAATATGTGCTGTAAACACCAGAGGCGCCGTCATGATGATCAGCCTATGTATTATTTCATGTTGGCTGTGCTTGTGAATTAACATGAATTAAAGGCAGGGTAGGTGAGGTCAAAAGAACTGACTGTTGAGCTCAGAAACAGGTTTGCGTCAAGCCACAGGCCTCCATAATCCTTAAATGGAAGACGTTTGGGACGACCAGGACTCTTCCTAGAGCTGGCCTCCTGGCCAAACTGAGCAATTGATGGAGAAGGTCTTTGGTTATAGTGGTGACCAAGAACCTGATGGTCACACTAGTTGATCTCCATGATTATATGTGGAGATAGGAGAAACCTAGAGAAGGACAAACATCGCTGCAACACTCCACCAATCCAGTCTTTATGTCGGAGTGGCCAGACTCAATCCTCTCTTCAGTTAAGACGCATGAAAACACACTTGGAATTTACAAAAAAGCACCTAATGGACCCTCAGACTCTGAGAAACAAGATTCCCTGGTCTGATGAACCTCAATTCTAAGCATCTTGTTTGAAGGAAACCAGCTCCGCTCATCACCTGCAGAGTACCATCCCAAAAGTAAAGTGTGCTGGTAGCAGCCACATGCGACAAGGACTGAGGGACTTGTTAGAGTTGAAGAAAAGCTCAGTGCACCAAAATATTGAGATAGCCTTAATGAAAACCAAGTCCAGAGCATCCAGA
>NW_015536497.1:2838918-2844375 GCF_001515605.1 Sinocyclocheilus anshuiensis | reverse complement strand
TTTAGCGCCATCTGCTGTCAGAGAGTGAAAGTGCGCTTTCATCCAGAGCGTCTCTCACATGTTCTGCCATGTGCTTCTCGTCCCCGCTTGTTTACATCAGAGTGCGCACGTGTCTTTCACGCAGTATACAGCGTTGTGCATTTTGACCAGTTGATGGGAAAAGTATTCTTAAAATGCATTCAAAATTCGGAATAATTTGTAAAGATAATTGCAAAATGCTGATGAGCAAAGCTTGTCGCATCAAACAAAAAAAGACTTGAGGCTGTAAAGGTGCTTCAGCTAAATATTTAGTTAATAAGTGAATACTTATGCAATGTACTTATTTCAGTTTTTTATTTTTAATAAATTTACGAAGTTGTGACATCTGTTTTTGCTTTGTCGGTATGGTGTATGGAGTGTAGATTGATGTGGAAAAAAAGTAATTTAAAGAAGTTTATCATAAGGCAGCAACATAACAAAATGTAAAAAAAATGAAGGGGTATGAATACTTTCGCAAGGCACTGTATGTATTTGTATCATCTGTCGAAGGTATAGGACTATAAAATGTTGCCTGTGCGTGAGGAGGCGTGGCTTTGGAGAGTGATTTGCTGGGAGGGTGGGATCTTATGCTTTCAAAGCTAGCTTGCTATCGCTAGCCTCTCCGAAATCACCTACCCTACCTTTAACTTTCAAGTGTGTGATTTATTGTTTCTTGTGATTAAAGTTGTAAACACATGGCACAGTCTGTTTTGTAATAGACTAAATCTAAATTTTGAGTTTGAGAGATAACCAAATCAGCAAAACATCTCAATATAGTTAATGTAAATGACTAACCTAATTATTATATTTCATATATTATAATTTAGTTTTTATTTGCTCTTACTGCCCTCTTAAAATCCAAAATCATCAAGTAAATGCAATTCCCTTGGCAAGGTAGTTTTATTGTGGATACACACACAAACAAACAAATGCATTGAGATCCTGTCTAATCCTGAGCAGTAATGTTGCTGCACTGTTCCCATGGGTTAAATATCTCTGCACATACATTAATTATTCATCCATATCTGACCCCACAGAGAAAAGAACGGACAAGTCTGCTGTTTCTGGTGCCATCCGTCTTCAGATCAGTGTGGAAATTAAGGGTGAAGAGAAAGTGGCCCCCTACCACGTCCAGTACACCTGTCTACATGAGGTAGAGCAGCACAACCAGCTCACAGACACCACAGCATCTGCCTGACATGCATTTACCATGTACAGATCTCTCATTATCAGGCAGATGATGTTAGTCTTTTAGTCACTAATATTTAGTCTCTGTTGTTTCTCGTAGAACCTCTTTCATCACATCACAGATGTCCTCGGTCAGGGTGTGGTGAAAATCCCAGAAGCCCGTGGCGATGATGCCTGGAAGGTTTTCTTTGACGATGTGCCGCAAGATATAGTGGATGAATTTGCAATGCGCTATGGGATTGAATCCATCTACCAGGCCATGACGTATGTATTAATCCACCCTCTATACTACTGTCAGTTTTCTTCATATTTCTTCATTCTGTTTCTTCATTTCTAATTTTATCTTTCTTATTAAAACACTAGATCTTTAAACATCACATACATTTGGCCATCCAAGATATAGATGAGTTGTTTCGTTCATCAGAACAGATTAGGAGAAATGTAGCATTACATCACTTGCTCAGCGATGGATCCTCTGCAGTGAATGGGTGCCGTCAGAATGAGAGTCCAAATAGCTGATAAAAACATCACAATAATCCACAAGTAATCCACACCACTCCAGTCCATCAATTAATGTCTTGTGAAGTGAAATGTTTGCAAGAAACAAACCCATCATTAGGCGTTTTTAACTTTTTAATTAACTGTATTTTGGCCAGAAGCAACAGTTTGAAGTTAAAAACATTTTAATGATTGATTTGTTTCTTACAAACACACAGTAACAATACATTTATTGAAGTTGTGTGGGTTATTGTGATGCTTTTATCAGCTGTTTGGACTCATTCTGACAGCACCCATTCACTGCAGAGGATCCATTGGTGAGCAAATGATGTAATGCTACATTTCTGCGAATCTGATGAAGAAACAAACTCATCTACACCTTGGATGACCTGAGGGTAAGTTTTCAGCTCATTTAAATTTTTTGGTGAACTATTCCTTGTTATTGAATAATGTTATATTAATTCAGTCAGATCATCCAGTACTGATGGAAAATGTACAAAGAGTCATTTTTTGTAATGAATTTATTAGTTATATAATTTAGTTTTGTAGTACACATTTATGATTAATTTAAAGGGATAGTTCACCTGAAAATGAAAATTCTTCATCATTTACTCACCATCATGTCGTTCCAAACCCATAAGACTCCTTCAAAACACAAATTAAGATATTTTTAATGAAACCGGAGAAGAGGTGTCTGTCCCTCCATTGAAAGTCCAGGTAACTAAAACTTAGAAAGTCGTAAAATGAATCCATATGTGAATCAAGCAGTTTAATCCCAGTCTTGAGATATCATTTAATTTATGCTTTTTACATATAAGCTTGAGACAGTCAGGAGGTTGTGAGCTCACGTTATGAGTCTGTTTACCTGTTAGCTGTACTGAAGCAGTGGTACACAACAAGATGTTATTGCAAGTTTTTAGCATTTAAAAAAACTACAGCCCAACTATAATAACTTTGCCAATCAGTGAAGGTTAGTGAAGGATGAATAAATGTAGTCTTCTCCGTGGCAGTAGCTGGATCTTGGCTAGCAAGGGCTGTAAAGAAATGAACTCCTGATGTCTGTGGATGTTAATGGCTTGAGTACGAGTCAGTCTCGATCAGGAGTCAGGAGGGTGAGGAGATGCTCATTAATGGAGCACATCGCTCATATAAAGCACACGCAAGCGGTCATAACTCACTCTGAATGGGCCACAAGGCCAGAAAAAAATAAGTTGAAGTACTAAAATACCTAAAACTGAAAAAAAAAAAAAAAACTAACACAAATTTACAGAAACACAACAAAATTACTGAAAATTTATAATGAAAACAGAAAATATAAAAATACAATGTAATTCAAAATATTAACAAAAACTATAATTTCGACTATAATGTCAGTATATCAGTGATACTAAAATAACACTGCTTATAAGTGGCTCATTTGGAACACTTTACAGGATTTCAGGAGAGTTTGATGTTAGCATGTTGCGAAGCTAACTGTGCAATACACAAATATTAATTTACAAATACTAGGTAACATTTCAGTTGCATTTAATAAATGAATCATTTAATTGCATTTACACTAATTACACTGAGCTATTTTTATAGGTTTATTTATCTTTAACATGTCTCTTGTCTTGCCTGCCATCTTGGATTAATTTTTTCACTTAGTTTATTGCAATGCATTCTGGAATTAAAAGAATAAATGTGATGCTGTCTTCAAAATCTAAATGACTGCATTTTTGAAGACAGTTTGATCTTTATAGAATAATCCTTTTGAAACCGCTTTCTCGTCAGGAGTGTATCTAGGCCTACCTAGGTTTTGGAATAGAGTGATTGTCTTTCTTTGCACAAAGTCGATGTATAGTGGATGTGTTTGAAGAGAAGCACTTTTATCCTCTGCATCTCTCCTCTCTTTGTTTGTACAGGCACTTCGCATGTCTCTCATCTAAGTATATGTGTCCCGGGGTCCCTGCTGTGATGAGCACCCTGCTGGCCAACATCAACGCCTACTACGCCCACACCACTGCATCCACCAATGTCTCCGCTAGCGACAGATTTGCTGCATCCAACTTTGGGGTATGTTCGACTATCACACAGATTGTAAAGAACACATACACATAAAAGCATGGGCAAGATCATTTATTAAATTTTTCTTTCTTTCTTTTTTTGTTATTATTTCATAGATGCCAAGTAATTTAATTATGGTAGCTTTTTTTGCAAAGAATTAGCATGTTTAGATGTAAAACAAAATGCTGATAACTGTCATCGAACTAAAAACACTGAAAAGTTTTTTAATATTCTGAACTTCTGATAATTTGTGAAGATTGTGTAAATGATGGAGGAAGTATGGTAGATAAAGTTATGGAAGAGAAGCACAGAAAATCCTATTTTTTGTTTCATATAAGGGCTTAAATATTTGACAGTTTCAATGTGTCAGCACTAAACCATTGAACATATTCAGGTGCTTAACCAGAAAATAGTGCAAAATCGAAAGACCATTTTGAAAATGGAGGTGTCTATTGTAGCAGTTTTTTTGTCTTGTATTGACCGACCAGCTAAGTAAAGCACCATGGGACACACAATTCAATGTCACCATTATGGATTGGAACACTTGAGCTAATTGCAAGCTGTAATTATATTGTCTAGACAACAGTGTCAGGTGTTTGATGTTATTACAGTAAGTTGCCTTTGGAAAAATACACTTGTTAACGTCATGTTGTCATTAGCACTTAGAGGGTTAGTTGACTCAAAATCATTATTTACTCCAGCTCACGTTGTTCCATCTGTATGACAACAAAAATTGGATTTTGATTCATATTATCAATCTCTAAAAAAGACCAAAAAGACCCATAAAGTTTTTAATAGTTGTCCATAGGTCTTGTGCACTGTATGTGTATATATTGATGCATTAGCTAAATATTTCCACTCAGTGTCCTGGATGGCTGAAAATCTTGCTTAATTTTTCTCGTCTTGAAGAAAGAAAGGTTTGTCAAGCTCTTGGATCAGCTGCACAATTCCCTGCGCATTGACCTCTCAATGTATCGAGTGAGTGTTGGCGGTTTAAACCGTTTTTTTTCATTTACAATTTTTAGATCATACATTGGTGAATTATCAGTTTCTGTCTCTTCTCTTTCTCAGAACAACTTCCCTGCAAGCAGTAAGGAACGTTTACAGGACCTCAAATCTACAGTGGACCTCCTGACCAGCATCACTTTCTTCAGAATGAAGGTAAAGAAGGAAAAAAAAAAAAAGTCGGTTTTGATCCCCAATCTATATTTTCCATCAGTGCTCATTTTGTCCTTCATTGATACTGTTTACTGTCTCACTCTGGACAGGTCCAGGAACTGCAGAGTCCGCCGAGAGCTAGTCAGGTTGTGCGAGACTGTGTCAAAGCCTGCCTCAACTCCACATATGACTACATCTTCAACAACTGTCAGGAGCTGTATAGTCGCCAATATCCTCAGATCGGAGACACGGTTAGACAATCGTTCATCTACCACCTACTGTTTATGACTGTAATGCTTTGAATTCTCGCATGATTTAAAGCTGAAGTGTGTCATCTGTGGGCCACAAGCTTCACCAAACGTTGTGGCATAAACAGCCTCACCCCCAGACTAGCGCCATTGGATGAGCTGGTGTTGCTCTGCTGGGCTGTTGAGGATGCCTAAACACACCATTTAAAGGGGCTGTTCACACAGAAACGCGTTTTTCCTTTCTTCTGCGCTACTTTTCCATCATTGTTCTATGTAAACGCCCTAGACCAGGGGTGCCCAA
>NW_015536497.1:2812246-2838685 GCF_001515605.1 Sinocyclocheilus anshuiensis | reverse complement strand
TCGGAAGAGAAATTTGTATATAAAAGAATCCTTGATGTCGGATGATGGCCTACAACCAGATATTGTAATTCTGTAAAACTGTAGTCGATTTTGATGGGAAAAAAGGAAACACAGCCTGTTGAAATCTAATAGCAGTTTGAAGGCCCTAGCCCAGGGGTGCCCAAACTCGGACCTGGAGGGCCGGTGGCCTGCAGAGTTTAGCTCCAACTTGCCTCAACACACCTGCCTTTAAGTTTCTAGTATGCCTATAAGAGCTTGATTAGCTGCTTCAGGTGTGTTTAATTGGGGTTGGAGCTAAACTCTTCAGGACACCGGCCCTCCAGGACCGAGTTTGGGCACCCCTGCCCTAGACAGACGTGTTTGACTGTTGTGCTTGCATCTCAGCATCTTTTGTAGCATCTCGCGAATGACACCGCGTTCTTAAAACACGCCACTCAAGTAAAAAAAAAAAAGTTTTTTTTTCCCTTTGTTTACACTTTTCATGGGAGATCAACAGCGAATGACTACTTATACTATTATAATTATATTTATTATTACAAACTATTTATTACTATTGATTATTACTATTGTAATACTGTTATAGCATTTATTAATATTTTGAGTTTGCTTTTACATATTTTTAGTTTTCCTTTTAATTTTAGTAATTTTCTCATGTCCTTGATTTCTTTTTTTTTAGCCTTTTTTTCCCCGCTTTTTTTTTGTGTTGGTATTAGTATTTATTTCAGATAGTTGCCAATGCAACATTTCTCATTTTCTTTTCTTTTCTTTTTTTTTTTTAAGTTTAAGATTTTATCTAATATTTTTATTGTTTTATTTCAGCCTTATTTCAAATAACAAAAGCAAATTTTATGTTTTGTTGTATGTTTAAGTTTTTTTTAATAGTTTTAGTTAACAATAATAACAGTTTTCACAGTGTAAAATGTATATTTTTAATAATTTAAAATGTCTGTGTTAAATGATAAATTCTAACTTAATGATAAAAAAACTTAAATGATTATTTGAATTGAATTATATAATAATAATTAAATGATTAATTATAATTAATTCATTTACTATGAATCAAGCAAATGATACAGATTTTTTTATTTAATTTTTTTGTTTGTTTGTTGGTTTGTTTTTTTGTCAGCATAAGGACGAGTGCACCCCAGAAGATCAGGGCCCGAGCATCAAAAACTTAGACTTCTGGCCCAAACTCATTACCCTTATAGTGTCCATCATTGAGGAGGACCGGAACTCCTATACCCCTGTCTTAAACCAGTGAGTGTGCACACAAACCTGAAATACTTACCCTATCCATCTCTTATTTTCCTGCCATCATGTGTCTGTTTGTTCCTGTTTCTCCACAGGTTTCCTCAGGAACTGAACGTTGGGAAATTGAGTGCAGAGGTCATGTGGAATCAGTTCTCTCAGGATATGAAGTACGCCATGGAAGGTCAGTAACAGTTTGGTCCATTGATTTAGTATATTGGAGACGACATGACCTTTTTGTTTAGCCACCAAATGTTGTTCATATTCAAATATTCTTGTTCGACAGAACATGAAAAACACCGGCTGTGTAAAAGTGCAGACTACATGAACCTGCACTTCAAGGTCAAATGGCTGTATAACGAATACGTGAAGGATCTGCCAACCTTCAAGGGAGTTGTGCCCGAATACCCTACGTGAGTGAGCTCTTCATCATCTCAACTAGCAAACACAAAGTAAAAGCACTTTTGATATTTGTTCACATGTCTTGCCTTTTCCAGGTGGTTCCAACAGTTTGTGCTGCAGTGGCTGGATGAGAACGAGGATGTGTCCATGGAGTTCATGCATGGACCCCTGGAGAGAGATAAAAAAGATGGAGTAAGATGTCTTTCAGTGCAATTCCATTCGAATAGCCAGCTATCTTTCACACATTCTCATCACTGAAGTGTTTCTTGGCCTTTATGATGCTCTTGTGCCCACAAACGGGTCATTTTGCCTTTCAAAACTGTTTAACAGTTTAAAATTTTTGCCATCTGCAAGTTTTTCAAGAGCAATTATATTAATTGTACAAAAATGTATTTCTTCGTGCTTGTTAAAGGAATAGTTCACCAAAAAAAAAAAAAATGAAATTTTGCAGACAATTTACTCACCCTCAGTCCATCCAATGTGGAAAATAATATATTTCGTAATTTGAACAGATTTGGAGAAATTTAGCATTACATCACTTGTTCACCAGTGGATCCTCTGCAGTGAATGGGTGCCGTCAGAATGGGAGTCCAAACATCTGATTAAAACATCACAATAAAACACACCACTCCAGTCCATCAGTTAACAACTTGTGAAGAGAAAAGCTACATGTTTGTAATAAATAAATCCATCATCAAGACGTTTTTAACTTCAAACGGTTACTTCTGGCTAAAATACATGTGCTTTATTCATAATATTGCCTTTTTCCAGTGAAAATGTTGTCTTGTCTGAATCAGGGGAGAAATATGCACAGATCAAGCACTGTTTACAAGTGAAAACAGTCCAAACAGTTCTGAAAAAATTATGTTGGTGGATTTTGATGTGGGAGGACAACAGGGGATTTACTTTTTCACTGGAGGAAGTGTTATTATGGATTATGGGTTCATATTTTGACCAGAAGAGACCATTTAAGTTAAAATGCCTTAATGATGGATTTGTTTCTTACAAACGTGCAGCATTTTGCTTCACAAGTCATTTATTGATGGACTGGAGTTGTTGTTTTTATCTTAATTTAATATCTTAATCTTAATTTGTGTTTTGAAGGAGTCTTATGGGTTTGGAACGACATGATGGTGAGTAAATGATGAAGAAAAGCACAAGCATCTCAAGGCACAATACAAGTATCAAATTGTTACAGAATTAAGAAAGTGAAAAAAAAACAACAACAAAAAAACAAAGCAAGCATAATATATGTCTACATACCTATGAACATATACTCACAATAATTTAAGCATACAAATATCTAAACAAGCAGGAGGAAGAAAAAAAAATTACTGTGATGCTTTAATCAGCTGTTTGGACTCTCATTCTGACGGCACCCATTCACTGCAGAGGATCCATTGGTGAACAAGTGATGTAATGCTACATTTCTCCAAATCTGCTCACATGGAGACACAAACTCATCCACATCTTGGATGGCCTGAGCATGAGTAAATTTTCAGCACATTTTCATTTTTAGGTGAACTATTAATTTAAGAAAAACGCACCACCCTCATAACTATATAATGACGGATAGTCATGCAAATTGTCCAATAATCATGCTATATAAATAAAGGTAACCTGACACACACACGCACACAAAAAAAACTGAAATGGAAATGGCATTTCAATGATGTGCTTCTATCTCCACTACAGTTCCAGCAGACGTCAGAGCACGCTCTCTTCTCCTGTTCAGTGGTGGATGTCTTCACTCAGCTCAACCAGAGCTTTGAGATCATCAAGAAACTGGAGTGTCCCGACCCCAAAGTCATGGTCCTCTACAGCCGCCGGTTCGCCAAGGTGGACAAGCATCCCTCCTAATCCGATTACAAATAGATTCATGTCAGAACAAATGTCAGCTGTCAGAGTATTATCTTGTTTCTAGAATTATCTGAGATTTCTGTGAGAATGGCCCCTTTTTAGCCAAAGGGTATCTCAGTGCGGAGCAAATGAAGAATATAATTGGAGCAAAAACATTTGTCTGAAAGAATGAGATTCTGTTGTAACCAAATGAAAATGCTTAATGCAGCCATTTCCATTAAGCTTCAGTCAGTCCCCAGAGCAAGTCTGGCCAGCTTCTCTGAGAGAAATGCAAAGCTCCCTCTAGATCCTTTATCAGATACATGGAGAGCTTGTTGTTCTGATCTCCAGCAGTTTTAAGATAGCAAACGCAAAGCGCTGAGTGCTAAGATGAGCTCCAGAGAGTTTCTGCTAGATTTCCTCAAATGTTAGCCTGCTTTTTCATTTGTTTGTTTGGTAATGCTACCGACTTTTGAAAAACGTTAAGCTGAGTTCTTATTTCTTTGTCTTCACAGACCATTGACAAAGTTCTGCTACAGTACAGTACCATTTTGAAGAATAGCTTCCTGTCCTATTGTGATAAGGAGAAGATTGTAAGTTGTTCTCCCGGTAGTTAACACTGATGTTTCTGTTAGTTGTCATCTTTTCTAATAAATCTCTCGTGTCTTTCTCTTTGTCCTCAGCCATGCGTCTTGATCAATAATGTCCAGCAGTTGCGTGTCCAGCTTGAGAAGATGTTTGAATCTATGGGTGCCAAACAGGTAGGAGAGCAGCAGGGGAAGGTGACCTTCTCTAAGCAAAGTCATTTGTCCTGTCCTCTCATTTGTCTGGGACATCAGAGCACATCAGGTGCCGGCCTGTATTCTCTCTCAGCATATTAAGAGAACTCTTTCCCTGTTGTGTCCAGATGGGCTTGATGCAGCGTTGTTGTGTTGTCATTTATACAGTCAACGTTTGGCTTGCAGGTTTATTTAGGAATGGTATAAATAACAGATTGTGCTAGTTTCACAGCTGTTATTTTTTACTTTGATAATTTCATTATACGTAGCTTGTATTGCGTTCATTACTGTTTTGGCTGATGTTAAAGCCACATTTGTGTCTTTTCTCCTCAGATTGCCACAGAGGAGGCCAGGGTATGACTAGAATTTAGATCTCTTTAGTTGGTAGGAAAATTAGAGTCGTTTTTGAGCCGTTGCAAATGACTATCAATCTGAAGGTTTGATTTTTCTCATAGATAATTGATAGCAGACTCTAGAAATATGTAAAGAATATAATTAACATTATTTTTTTTAAAGGGGTCATAGGATGCTACATGCACTTTTACAAGTTGTTTGAACTGAAATGTGTGTTGGCAGTGTGTGTACACAGCCACCCTATAATGATAAAAATCCACCCAGTGTTTTTTTTTTAATCTGGTTAAATGTTTTCCCCTTTCTCAAATCGAGCCGATCTCAGATGCCTGTCTGTGTGACGTCACACAGACAGGCATCTGAGATCGGCTCGATTTGAGAAAGGGGAAAACATTTAACCAGATTAAAAAAAAAACACTGGGTGGATTTTTATCATTATAGGGTGGCTGTGTACACACACTGCCAACACACATTTCAGTTCAAACAACTTGTAAAAGTGCATGTAGCATCCTATGACCCCTTTAAATAAAGTTGGATGTAATAGTGGACCCTGAGGAGGAGGAGGAGGAAGAGGTTTGTACACAAGAGATGTTGTGTCCCAAAATACCCATATCTATAAAGTGTGTGTTCCTAAAGGCTTTGAGAGAGACACGTTATTACACTTTCTTCTGTGATTAATCAGGTTATCGATGAAAATGTCAAAGATGACAAGTAGGTTAGATGTGTTAAATAGCTCAGCTCTGGCCACTCACCCAAACTCCAATCTAGTGAAACCATTTACATAGAATTAAATAAAGTAGTTTTGAAAGTAGGGTAGTTGCTTGTGTTGTACAGTATATTGAATTTTTGCTTGATTAGAACCCTGATGTCATGAATCCTGTTGGATTGGGTGATGTTGAACTTGTTTGGTTCTATTCAGTTGGGGAGCATGAGAGATTGTGGTGAGTGTGTGTGAGTTGTGGCATTAGTTGAGTCTCAGTCTGATTAGTGAATTCTTGAGTTTGTTTCTGTGCCTGAGACAATGACATCAGACTCTCCACATTGCTGATTTGTTTATTTCCCTTTTACTTGATATTTGTATTATTATTTTGTTAGATTTGTTGGACAGCAGGTCTCATAAATCCCAGTCATGCCTTGGTTTCAGGTTGCTTTGGTTGACTTAATGTTGTCTTTTAAAACTTGTTGGATGAATCCCTCTTTTTTCTTTATCATTTATATTCAAAAACGGAGTAATTCTGTATATGCACTGAAAAAAAAAATTTGTCTTAATACATTTTTTTCTTGTTTTTCAGTAAAAAAAAATGTAAACACCCTTAAAACAAGACTAAAAAACTGCAAGTAAACAAGTAAAACTGCATAAGATATTATGAAAAAAAAATTTCTACCCCATTGGAAAATAGAAAAATGTAAATATCTCACTCATCTTTGTCAGATTTGTGCTTAAAACAAGAAAAGTAGAAAAATACAAAAAAAATTAAATGTATTAATTCATTAATTTAATTATAAAATTAAAAATTATAATAATAATCTTTTGACGACAATTTTTTTCCAGTAAAATAATGAAACATCATAAAGCATGTACTTGGGAAGTAACATTAAGAAAAATAATCTTGTATTTAATTTTCTCATTTATTAAGTGTCTTAATATCTTATGCAATTATACTTATACTGTAATTATATTTCTACATTTATCAGGTTTAAATGATGTTTCAGGGTTTTTTTTACACTGGGAAACTAGTAAAGCATTTTTAATTAATTAATTTATGTTTATTGTTGTTTATCTCCCCATTTATTGAGCAATAGAAAACAGTGGTGACTTTTTCCTTTCTTTCTTTAGAGTGACTATAGGACTTATTAGGTGGTTCTAAAGGAGCTTGTCCCATTTGCATCCACGTTTCAGTATGTATGTATATCAATCTAAAAAAAAAAAAACGGATCAAATGTAACTCAGGTTTACTCTACAGCAGTGACATCTGCTGGCCACAGCTCTCTGGTTAGGAAGGCGGTACTGTATGTAACATCAGGCTCGTATTTGTATGGTGGCACACATTAGCTTCAGTCTGACTGTATGATCTGGCTTCTGTCCCCAGCTGGAAGAGAGTGAGGATGAGGAGGACGAGTTACAGGAGGTTTGTTATTGGGCTCATCCATGCTCGATTCATAGTTGTGTTTCATCCGTTACTGTCCTTTTAATCCAACAATCGCCCAAGCGCCCCATTTCAGCCCACAGGCACGCCGCTGTCCCAGTCGTGTCTGAACTGTGTGTGAACTCCCATCCGTGCCTCAGCCCCTTGAACACTGGCTCACTGTGACCTTCATCTTGTGTCTGTATTTTATAGGGGAATTTATTACATTCGGGAGAAAACTTCACTCATACCCTCCACAAATCTGCAACCCGCAACCTCAATGTACAGACTAAATTTCAAATCAGTAAAGGCCAAATAAATAATAGTCAGGGTTATACTGTATAGTAGCTTTTATGTAATGTACACCACCATTCAAAAGTTTGGGGTCACTAAGATTTTTTAATTATTATTTATTTTAATTTTTTGAAGAAATTAATACCTTTATTCAGCAAAGATGCATTCAATTAATCAAAAGTGTCAGTAAAGACATCAATATGTTACAAAGGAGATCAAATAAATGCTGTTCTTTTGAACTTTCTATGGATCCAAAATTCCTGAGAAAAATAGCGTTATGGTTGCCTAAAAAAAAATGAATCAGCACAGCATTGATAATAATAAGACCTGTTTCCTGAGCAACAACTCAGCATAATATAATGATTTCTGAAGGATCATGTGAAACTGAAGACTGGAGTAATGATTACCATCACAGGAATAAATTACATTTAAACATTTTATATATATATATATATATATTTAAATTGTAATATTCCACAATATTACTATTGTACTGTATTTTTGATAAAAAAAATAAATTAAATACAAATAATCACATAAAGAAATAGTTCACTCAAAAACTTTTTTGTGTACATTTTCTGAATTTATTGTTTAAACTGTATTCATTTCCTAAATCTTGCAAATTGCAATGCATAACCAATATTTAACCAATGCAATATATAACCAATGCAAAATAGTCAAACTTTCATCTAGTGAGAAAATATTGTTTTTTTTTATTTTATTTTGTTTCTGTTTATTCTGTACCCTGTTCATATAAAGTGTCTTTTGAAATATCAACTTTTCTTTTTAATATTCACTCTTTTAACCATCACCCTAGTGTTGCCCCCTGTATATCACAGTAACCGTTTTACTGTACCTCTATATGAGTGGTTGACACACAAAGACAGATTTTGATAGATTTTTTTCCTCAACCCCGCCCATAGATGGACATCTCAGAGGACAAGGTGTGCATTGAGTCCCTTGAGTCAGAAAGTGATTTTTTCCCCCCTGAATTTAAATATAAATTTACTTTTTTGTTGCATATAAAACATTCAAATATTGTATCAGCCTTCCTATTGGTCCAGAAATCAAGCAAAAGAATGAGAGATTGTTTATTAGCATGACCAAATGTTGAACATTTTGTGATTGGTTGATTGTGGTTGGTACTTCTGTACTTTGGGCCAATAGGACGGTCGTATGCAATTGACCCTGACTTTTATTACTCATGATTATGCGAACATGACGGCAGCAGTATTATTATATATATGTGTGAATTTTACAGGCTCTTTTGCCCCATTACCATAAACCATGGCATTTTTCACCCTCTCTGAACTGTTATACCATCACATTGGTGTTATGAAGATGGTGTTTGTGCACCGGGTGAAGTGATTTTTGTTGAAATAATGAGATGGTGGAGGGCCACTGATCTAATCAGAGCTGTTTGTGCGTGTTTGTCATTCTGCAGCTGGACACAGAGGCCAGTGACATCCTGAACGATCTCCAGGTCAAGCTGAACAACGTCTTGGACGAGCTGAGCAGCACCTTTGGAAACACGTCAGTGTTTAGAGATCATATGCATATGGGTTAATCGCAGAAAAATATACAGATTATAAAACCAAAACAAAACATTAAGAAATTATATTTTGCATAAAGGAAATTAAACCTTCTTATTTAGGAACATTTAGATTTTTACATTATTTTCTGATATTTCTTTCAAGCACATTTCCCTTATTTCTCTTTTCTCCAAAGTGTCCAGACTTTTACTTTATTTTTTTTTTAATTATTCATAGTTTTCAATTTTGTAGCACAATATTTTATATATAAATATATATATTTTAAAGCATAAATTCAGCATAATTATTCATTTCAAAATTTATGCTTTAAAAATGCAGTAAAAAATGTGGTGTGTAATTGTCAATATTTCTTGTGCTGTCTTTAATTTATACTAAATATATTAAATTAATATTAATTTAATATATTCAGAATAAATCAAAGGCAACACAAAAATACTGGCAATATTTACAGTTTACAATATTTCAATATTTGTGATGTTTACAGAAAATACTTCACACCATTTTTTTTTTTTGCATTATATTAATGATAATTGGGAACATCTGCATTAATGAAAATATTATTTGCGTTTGCATTGCTATTTGCATTATTCCCGGTGATGATTCTCATTACTGTAAAAAAAGTATTTTTATTGTGTAAAGAAAAAAAACATACTGATATAAATACTAAAGAAATGAATAAGTATAATATAATCAATTTAATATTATTATTATTATTATTAATTTTTACATTATAGATATGAGAATCAGAGAGGATGCTTAGTTGAAATGAAAACAAACACTATGTAGAAATCTCACTTAGACAAATAGGCTTTATTTTCTTCATACAAATGATAATTTCTTGACAGGTTTCATTAGACTTGCCCACTCATGATTTTAAACACTTCCAGTTTTGCAAATAACAGCACTCAGTTAAACATATGTACAGTGGGTCATCATTATATACTGTAGCTTTGGTGCTCTTGAAATGAATGTAGTTTTTAGTCTGGTCTGCATCATATCTCAAGATTTCTCTGTTGAGTAAAGATTAAAATCTCTTATATTAATCTAAAAGGAAAAAATGACATTCATTTCACACTTTTGCACAACCCCTTTTACGTCAGTCTAGCATGTTCCTTCTTCATGCTGAACTCTGATGTTCCTCTGTAGTTTCCAGAGCCGCATTGATGACTGCATGCGTCAGATGGCCAGTCTGCTGTACCAGATCAAGGGTCCAGTGAACGCCAACACCCGTAACCAGGTGGAGGCCGACTCTGATAACATGCTGCGGCCACTGATGGACTTCCTGGATGCAAAGTGAGCAAAACTCTCCTCACCTGTACAGAAACCATTATTACTGTACCTGAAGCCTGTCCTGATCTCTGTGTGTGTATGTGTGTGTGTGTGTGTGTGTGTGTTTGCGAGCAGTCTGATGCTGTTTGCCTCAGTGTGTGAGAAAACCGTGCTGAAGAGAGTGCTGAAGGAGCTGTGGAGGATTGTGATGAACAGTCTCGAGAAGACCATCATCCTTCCTCAGGGCAATGACACCTTTGTAAGACCTGTATGACTAGATCCTAAATACATTGTCATTTTTTTTCAGATAAAACGGCTTAATGCTTTTACATTGTATTATTTGGTTTCTAAAAAAATGTTATTTGGCCCCTAAAGGCTTCATTTTAAAAGCCAGTAAATTTTTTGCCTGGAACCTTTTGAATGTTTCCTGTAAGAAATACATCAAGTATTTGAACATGTGTTGTAATTAATCATCTAATGTTTATGTGAAAACATGTAAAATCTTTGTTTTGTAACGCTGTAATGCTTTTATCTCTTCCTGGCAGGGAATGATCTTTTCAGCGGCTAAAGAACTGGGTCAGCTCTCCAAACTCAAGGTAGCACTCCAGGCTTGTTTAATCCAGACTATGATCTCTTTAAACCAGCTCAGAGCTCAGCAAGAGAGTACAGACGAAGAGCCTCAATATAAATGCTTTCGACATGTTTCTGTAACCTCAACACATGCTTAATATTGTGTGCTTGAGTGTGTAAACAGAATATCCCATCAAACCTTTTCTGTAAATCTGATATTGCTGCACTGCACACCATTCCACTGTTAAAAGGAAAAAACTTTATTTTTCATAATTGTGACTTTTTTTCCTTTTAATTGTGACTTTCTTCTTGAAATTGTGATTTTAGATGCAATAACGTGAGTTTTCATCACATGCAGCCTCATTTATTAATTCTTATTTAAACAATCTCTTTAGGTTACCCAGTTTGTTTTTTTTTACTCTGAAGTGGAAACAAGTTTCCATGGGTTACTAGTGTCAGAAATCCAAAAACATTAACACATCATCGCTTATATTTACAAGTCAATGACATCTGTTCAGTGTCCAGACCCATTGATTTTGATTTGTGTTAGAGGTAATTTTGTTGATTTTATGGGTTTTTAATGTTATTTGGCTCTGCAGGATCACATGTCTGGTGAAGCTAAAAGCTTGACTCCCAAGCAGTGTGCAGTCATGGACGTGGCCCTCGAAACCATAAAGGTATAAATGATATTTTCTTTCAAAGCACCAATAGATTTCCATGTTGTTTGAAAAGCAGTGGTTTGTACAGAATTAATATTTGATTAATCGCTATCCTCTGCAGCAATACTTCCACGCTGGAGGAAATGGTTTGAAGAAGGCCTTCCTGGAGAAGAGTCCTGAACTGTCCTCGCTGAGACACGCGCTGTCCCTCTATACCCAGACCACCGACACGCTCATCAAGACGTTTGTAACTACTCAGCATGCTCAAGGTGAACACACACACATCTAGTGACACATCCACACTATTTTATACATATGACAGACTTGATAACATCAATATTAAGGAATAGTATGACAATTTAATCATTATTTATTACTTATGTTGTTCTAAACCTGTATGACTTTCTTTCTTTTGTGAAACAAATACTTTTTCTTCCATATAATTTCGCATTTCCTATTCTAATTTCTTTAGTTCATATTGTTTGATCTTCTAGAGATGAGTTTGTAAAACAATACACTAGGTGTCAGTATTGAGCTGTGGATTTATTTGTGTAGTTATTGTACTGAAATGTTATCTCTTCTTCAAGCTTTATCTGCCTCTTACTGCTTAATGTGTCTACTGTCCATGTTTCTCTGCTGTTGTTGTTATTGTTCGGTCTTGTTTTTAATGTGTTGATTTTGAACTTTATCTCTTCCAATGCTATTCTGCTTCTGTCTCTGCCTTAAGTGCATAATGGGAAGGGTATGAGGATAACACCTAGTGAGAAAATACAGCCGTCCAGGGGTAGGTCACCACAGACTCCATGAGACCCAAAAACCCTCTCACAAATAATCACAGTCCACTTCTCCAGATGCGTTCTGAATTGTGTTTTGGGTTTATTTGTGCTCTAGTGTGATGAATCTCACAATCTCCACGCCATATTTTTATCCAAACTTAAAATAAAGAAATGGTATTTTAAGAAAACCAAGCCTAAGACCCCATGAAATGGCTTAATTATTTTTTCCCCTGTATTGATGCATTTACAGGATTTTGGGACACAATATTTTTTAAATAGTCAGTAGTCTGAAATGACAGTGAGCCCTGGTTTGTTACTTGCTGTTGTTAATCAGAGGCAGGTTTGTTTTAGTGGTATTATTTTCATTCTAGAGAGCATTTGATTGGATGAAAATTTGGACACGCCCCTAAGTGCATAATGACTCCTCAATATGTCGGTTTTCTTCGAAAATACAAGTTGTAAATTAATATTTGCAGTGTTCTATAGATGACCTCAGTGCTAACATGGATTAAAAGCCACAAAAATCAAATGTTTTACTTCACGGGGTCACATTTTTTCACCCAGTTGGCTCCCACTGTAAATTAGGCCGTGTATATTGTCATTGTTATCACTTCCTTTTTCTGTAAATATGGACACAGGACTAGCTGGTACATCTTTCTGCTCCATTTTTTCTAATGCTTAATTTTTTCTTAAAAGTTACTCCATGCATGTGAGGCCTGTGTGTGTGTGTACTACGTGTAAATATGTGTACCATATTTTAGAGACCGATTTGTACTCAAAAGTGAGCTTAACCTGTCCTCCTTTAGGGGACATTAAAGGACGTAACTATTTGTAAAAACAAGATAAAAAGATTTTTTTTTTTTTTATTATTGTAAAAATGCAGCACATTTTCTGTGTGAGGGTTAAGGTTAGGTTATAGTATTTATAACTAGCTCAGTATAAAAACAACAGTAGTCTATGGAATGTCACCATTTAGATAAATATGTAAGTGTGTGTGTGCGCGTTTTTGTGACAAATGAGGACATAAATTTGTATAATGACACAGGTATGACATAGGTATTACAAGGAGAAGGTGACTTTTCAGGACATTACCCCATGTCCCCACTTTTCAAAACGCTTATAAATCACACAGAATGGAGTGTATTGAAAATCTGAAATAGCACAAAGTTTCCTGTAAGGGGTAGGTTTAGGGGTAGGGTTGGTGTAGGGCAATAGAATATACGGTCTGTACAGTATAAAAACCATTACACCTATGGGATGTCCCCACTTTTCACAAAAACAAACGTGTGTGTGCGTGCGTGCGTGCGTGCGTGCGTGCGTGCGTGCGTGCGTGCGTGCGTGCGTGCGTGCGTGCGTGCGTGCGTGCGTGCGTGCGTGCGTGCGTGCGTGCGTGCGTGCGTGCGTGCGTGCGTGCGTGCGTGCGTGCGTGCGTGCGTGCGTGCGCGCGTGCTCAGGGGTTGATAAACCAGTAGGGGAAGTATCGATCTGTGTGTGTGTAGGCTCAGGGGTTGATAAACCAGTAGGGGAAGTATCCATACAGATCGATCTCTTCACTCACCCAGGCACAGGAGAGCATAAAGTTACAGTTAAAGGTAAGCCTAATTGCATTTTTTATCATGTTTAAGCGAGCTTTATCTGTGTTGTCTGATGGCTGAATCACATTTCTTTGTTTCTAGTTGTGGCTGCTAATGATCTGAAGTGGCAGACATCTGGGATGTTCCGACCGTTTGTGGAGGTCACCATGATCGGCCCTCATCTCAGCGACAAGAAGCGCAAGTTCACTACCAAATCGAAGAACAACAGCTGGGCGCCCAAATTCAATGAGACCTTCCATTTGTGAGTGCAAAACCTAGTCATTCACGACTAATCAGATTAATGAATAACAGTAGATTAAACAATGATGTGTGAGGGATCAAGAAAGACTACAAAGCAGACGGCTCTCTCTGTTTCACAATTTTTGAAAGGGAGAACATGATCATTGTACACATAATATTGCTAAAGCATCAATACGAATAAAACATTTGAAGGCTAAAAAAGGATGGATGGATGGATGGGTAGGTGGATGGACGGTAGATATGTGGGTGAATAGATGTAAAGGTAGGCGGATGGCTTGATAGATGGTAGATAGGTGGGTGGATTGATATATAAATGGATGATGGATGGATAGGTACTGTATATGGATGGTAAACAGATGGATGGATAGATGATAGGTGGATGGATGGTAGATAGATGGATAGATAGGAAGATGGATGGATAGATGGTCAGATATATAGATAGGTAGGTAGATGGATGGGTGGATAGATGGTCAGATATATAAATAGGTAGGTAAATGGATGGGTGGATGGATGGATGGATTGATAGATGGGTAGATAGATGATATATGGTCTGTATGAGTCAGAATTTGAATATGCATTATTACTGCATCTCTGCATTCAAGAAGTTTAAAGAGCAATGAGAAAATTACTACTAACGAATAGTACTTAAACCACCTCTCTTTCTGTGTTTGTGTGTGTGTGTGTGTGTGTGTGTGCGCGCAGTATTCTTGGGAACGAGGATGGGCCGGAGTGTTATGAGCTTCAGGTGTGTGTGAAGGACTACTGCTTCGGCCGCACAGACCGTGTGGTCGGTATCGCCGTCATACAGTTGTGTGATGTTGCGCCGAGGGCCAGCTGCGCCTGCTGGTGTCCACTGGGCCCACGGATACACATTGATGACACGGGCCTCACCGTCATGCGCATCCTCTCCCAGCGCTCGGGTGACGAGGTGGCCAAAGAGTTTGTGAAACTGAAGTCTGAGACCCGATCGGCCGAGGAGGGGAGGTGAGGACGTTCCTTCACAGCAGAAGACAATCTGAGACTCTTAAGTGTTGGAGGGACATCAGCACTGTCACCTTTTTGTGTCCACATCAATGTTTTTGCTGCCCACTGACACCTACGAGAGATGGGCTTTCAGCAGCACAAGAGAGGCCATGTGACAAGTTTTATAAAGAGCACTGTTAGTTTAGCAGTGGATGAGGGGGAGTCATCCACATAAACAGATTGAACACAATATTTTTTCCATGTATTGATATAAAAAACACTCACACATTCAGCCACTAACAAACTAGCAAAGGACTAGTTAAGGTAGACACCATGTTTTATTTGACATGAATGAAACAAGACTGTGAAGGATAGACATGCACTTTGACCTGACATAGAATAACTTTGACCCTGAGATTTTTTTTTATGAATTGCCTCATATTAAATTGAATAATCATTGCAAAAAGTAAGACCAGACATGTCTATCCCTTACAAACATGTTTGCAAGAAAAAAAAAAATGGTGTCAATCCCTGACTTGGTTATTTGACCTCCGACCAGTAGATGGCACTGTGAGTGTGCTGGGTCATTATTTTGGAAGCGTCTGTTGTAGAATACACAGATTCCACATCAGTTCGTGCACTTTTTCTCTGTAAACACCCCTTTTGCCATGTGTTTATTGCCTTATTTTTTGATGCTGTGAATGTGTCAAATTGAAATGTAATGATTATGATTGTTATGAATGTTGTGACTCCTGAGACAGTGTTTGTGTCCTGGGGGCCAGGTCTCATTCACTCAGTGTTGTGGAGTGATTTGTTGCATGAATGAATCAGAAAAAAGTGACCATTCATTTCAAAAGCCAACGGTACTTCAGCAATCATCTGTGACCAGTAGGTGGCAGCAATAATCTCGTTCACATTTACACCTGCTTCATCACCCACACCAAAAGACAATGCAGCATCATCTGACAGTACTGAAGCTAAAATGTTTGAATGCTTTAATGGGGTGTCATGTTATATTTTTCAATACATTATGTAGTGAAAAGCTCTGAAAAATCAGCATCAGCTGGGGAGAGAAAATATGAACGTTAACAAATAACAGATCAAGCTCAAATATGATAACTGATCAATTAAAGAGTAGATGTTTTTTTTCATTTCAAAGCGGCCTTATATTATTTGCTCTGATATTTTCTGTTTAAATGATTTTAACTTTTTCTTTTTTCCTTTTAAGTAAAAATTATTCTTTTTTTCTGAGAAGTCTTGTTGTTACTCCATTTCTTCGTTTTAAATGGCTGATTTATTTTCTTTAATTGTTCTTTTTGAGGAATTTTATACTGTGTTGTGCTTTGTTTTTCCAGAAACAACTGCAAAAACAAAGAGGAAAAAGACAGTAACACTACCATTTTTCCCATCATTTGTTGCCTGTGCAAAAGCCTCACCTTGTTAATTCAAATTTCAATGTAAAAATATTGTATTTTTCACAAAACGCTGCCAATATGTAAAATGTATGTATGTAGTGTTGCCAGTTATCGTGACTGTTGAACCTGTTATTTATTTCTGTACATTTCTCACTTCTAACTCTGTCACTTTATAAACTGTTACCGTTAATTAGGCCAGCAGTGTTTGGACTGTATTTTAGGAGGGAATTGTCACTCTTTGTAATATACACATTCCTCGTGCCAACTTGTGAAAGTTCTCACTTTTTTTTTTTAACTCTTGTAACAATACTGGCATGTATGGACTTTACTCAGTTTTACTGAGTTTACTCACATTTTTGAAGTTATATTGGTATTGTACACAATCACTGACAAGGAAAAATGTATTATTAAAATGTTTGTGTGCACACTCCAACAAATGAATTTATACATAAAGTCTCTTAAACTAATGTTTTAAGCTGGTTTGATTGTTATTTTATGAAGGAAAAAAAATTGTGTGAAGAGTTTATTTGAATCATTATTGACTGAAACACTATATCACAAATATACTTTCGCTCTCAAATTTGATTTCAGTATGTGGAAGCACAATCAATAGTACAGCAAAATTCATTGGAAAAAAAAAAATATATATATTTTTTTCACACAGACCTACTGTATGACTTGAGAAGACATTACATATAGCGCACAACCAATATGAACTACTTTTATGAGCTTTTATAGTGCTTTTTGTCCTTATTTTAGCATCTGCCCCTATTTACCTGCATTACATGGAAAAGAAAGAGCAGCATGAACATCCTGCTTAACTATCTTCTTTTGTGATGCACAGACCATACAGGTTAAAAACGTAATTGGGGTAAATGACACTGTTTTTATTTCTGGGTGAACTATTCCTTTCAGTGTCACACTACACAGGATAACGTCGTGGCCTAGTGGTTTGCACACATGCTTTGACACACTGTGCTAAGGTTCTCATGTGGGAAATTTGAGTTTTAATCTGGCATGCAACATTTCCCGATTCTCTACCCTTTTGTTTGTTGTTTGTATCAATAAGAGATAATAAAACAGCCCTTTCCTGCAGCTGATGTGTGACATAGTACACCGTAAGCATGATCTGTGTAGTGTTTTGATAGCCTGTATAGAGATCTGTGTAATATCTCAATCGTTTGTCCTACATAGCAATTAGATTGCATAGGAGAAATTTCTACTGAGCTTTGAATGAGCAATACAATTATTTTCCTCTGGGTATATCTGTCCAGATTTGAGCCGTACTCTTAAAAATTAAGCCTTTAACATCCAGGGAACCTTTCCAATCCACAAAATTTCTTTAGAGTGGAAAAAGTTTCTTTAGATTTTTAAAATGTTCTTCACACTAAGTAAAAAAAAGACTTTACTAAAAGATTCTTTGGATAACCCACAATAGTTCTATGACATCGTTTTGAAGCCAAGTCTCTTTTGGAAACTTTATTTTTAAGAGTTTAAACTATTTAAATGAGGTTTAGATTGGAAGGATTTTACGTTATACCAAATTTCAACCAGTTTCCAGCGACTACGTCATTCCCTCATCCAACTGTTTTACCAGCTTCTCTCTTCCAGCCCAGCAGAGTCCAAAGATCATCTACTGTTTGCTTTCCGTCTGTCCCTAGACGTGCTATACTGTAAAATCCCTCTGTTTCCTTCAAGCTTACGCAGTCGTCCAATCACGAACCCCCTTCTTAGGCCACAACTGCAGCCGCTGGCTCCACCCAGCCCTGGAAACCTCTTCCTGACGTCAGGTTACACCCTTAACTTTCACCTGTACTCTTAAGTAAGGGGCCTCGCTTGCAGTTGCATTATGGGAACTGTAGTGACGTTCTGCATGTCCTTTTCCACGCATGTTTATGGGGTGGTGGTTTAGTCTGAAACTGCTGATTCTCTAGGGATTCTGGATGGCAGACGTGTGACTCCGGTATGACACCTTCAGCTGGTGCACTCTTCTTATTTAATACATGTTTAGTGAGCTTAAAAGGGGGAATGGTAGTCTTCTAAAGTTTTCCAGCTTTTTCACTCTCAAAGTGAGTTACTTATTAACATTAGCTAGAGGCACTTGCACCTGTGATAAAGTACTTGGTAAAAAAAAAAATACTGAAATTACTGAACATTATAAGTTAAGTATGTGACAAATAGCACATAACACCTGTATCAGTATAAACGTAGAGAGGAGTGTATTTGAGAATTTGTCAAAAGCGAAGTCATAAGGCGACGGTCAGAGTTTTAAGGAGCGTGTTTAAGGGTGTGTGATCTTTCTTGTTGACTCTTGAATATAGATGGTGAAGGGTCGAGTGTTTTCCTCATGTTGAGGGGAAACTGGTCACTAGACCAACATTAGTTATGGTCATTGAACTTTCCTTGTCAATGTGGCACACGAGTCACACCGATAGATTATTACAGTTAGAGATGTTAGAGCTATAAAACAAAGATGAACAGGAACATAATGTTAAAAACTGCTACGGTAAAAACCCGCTATTTGGTTAAACCTAAGTTACTTTGCCATGAAATTATATTTATGAAGACGATACATGTGATTTCATGGAAAGTTTTTGTAATAATGTGTTTTATGTTTACATGTAAGTAAATATTATTTATTGCCTGGTCATTATTGACCTGGTATTATTTATTGCCTGGCATGACCCATCAGATTTGTTTTTTTGTATCTACATAATTTTTGTTGTTAGCTATGTGTTTTATGCTATTTTATGTTATTTCATGTATATAGCATTATTTCATTATTTTTAACATAATTCAGATGTAACACTATGTTCATCATAGTACTTTTCATGATTGCTGGAAAAGCCTTTTTGAACTTACAGTAGTCATCACGTGGCATCATTGCATCATTATGGTGGTTATTATATTTCAAAATATTAGGGAAATGATTTTATCTTAATTCTGTTGGTTTATTAACATATCACAAATTATACAGTCACCGCAATACCTTTCATCACTTTCAGCAATGCATGAAACATCATCACTTTAAAATGTTCTGGCAACCACAGCTTCAAGATATACAACAAAATATAATAATAACAATAATAATAAATTGATTAGATAATGCATTCGAAAAATCTACAGTCTTCTGAGAACTTACATTTGAAAGGATGTTATGTTAAAATTATGTTGTTTGGAAATAATTGATTTCACTTTAAATGTTTCATTTTTGATACTTTATAGTGATTCTTTTAATGGCCGTTGGCGATGTGTTGACTTTTGAGCAATCCTGGTTGTTTAATGGATGGTTAATGATAATATTAGATTCGATAAAGAGTGAGATGAAGGAATGTGAGTGTGGTCTAATGTTCAGGGTTATGAACGGCTATATACAACACTAATTTCTAATTGGGAAATAACTCATTTTAGACACAAAATGGCCTTTTTAGATACAGCATCTTTTTATGTATTAATTTTTTGTTTTATTTTTTGACAAAAATACAATTATCTGGCCTCTAACAGCAATTGCAAGGATTATTTATTCTTATTTAAGATCAAGCTGAATGTCTCTGTGTTATATAAACAAACGCTAACGGCTCTGAAAATGGCTGTCAGGTGAATAATCTGTGAGATCAGGAAGCACAGCTTCATGTGTATGGAGAAGGCCTGTATGTGTAAATACACGCGCCTCTCATCAATACCCTGCGCTGATAAGACCAGAGCTGTAAAATACACTCAAACTTTCGGCCAGTTTATCATTAACCACAGCTAGACACTAACAGAAAGATATCATCATGCATTATGATCAGACTCTATCCAACCTGCAGTTTGTCTGATTTCAATGCTTTGTAGGAAGAGCTGTAACATAAACTGGCTACAACATCCCTAATTCTTCTGTAAGACTAATGAACCTATAGAAAACTCTATAGAATAGACCGTTATAGGTCAAACGTGTAAATATGGCCACATGGTATTTTCAGGGGATTTTTATTTTCACTTAAACGAGTTTTTTTTTAATCATATAAAACACACTATATGCCAACCATTAATGACAAATACTTCAATTTAATAAAAATGATTTGTAATATCTAGCATCCCTGTGACCCTACATAAGACAATTCAAAAAAATGAAAGATAATTACACAATAGATTGGATACAGTTTGACAAGTTCTTATGATTATACAGCTCTTTAATGCAGAAGATTTTAAAATTATTTATGTGTAAAGTTTTGTAGTTTTCTTCATATTTAATGTTTTTTTTTTTTTTGGTTTCTCTTTCCCAGTGTGATGATGTGATCAGAGAAACATGGGCTCCCCGCTGTCTGCGTGTAGAATTAACGTAAAGAAAAAGAAAGTAGAAGGTAACATACTGTAACTACGTACACTGAACACACAGTTTGAAGCCTGAATTATAAAAATAACGTTCCAGTTTGTTTTCTTGTTTTTTAAAATTTCTAGTCTGTTTTTTTCCCCTAGTTGTTTATTCATGTGGTGTTTTTATATTTTATTTCCTCAGAGGAGAGGCATTTGCGAGCTAATGACAGGGAATTCAATCTGTCGTTTAAGTATGCTGTGAGTAGGAAAATACTAATATATGTTTTAGTCAAAACTTTTTTTGGAGCATATTGTGAGTTTTTTCATTTTTTGTTTTTCATGTGTGCCCTTACAGAACAATGCCATCAAGACCTCCAAGTACAACGCCTTCACCTTCCTCCCTCTCAATCTGTTTGAGCAGTTTCAAAGACTGGCCAATGCCTACTTTGTCTTTCTTCTCATTTTACAGGTATCTTAACCTGTTAAATTCACCTACATTAGATTACCACATTATTACAGCAATTTAAAAGGTTGCTCTGAGATTACAAAAGCATATATGAGATTTATAGAGTAAGAAAAGTTCTAACAGGCTTCACCGTGTTTGTGTTGCACAGCTGATTCCTCAGATCTCGTCTCTGTCCTGGTTCACGACTGTAGTTCCGCTGCTGCTGGTGTTGTCTATGACCTTAGCCAAAGATCTCTCTGACGACATCGTGAGTCCGCTTCCTGTCTATGTCCAATGCAGACAATAACGTGCTTGACTGTCCATTCTTATGGTCTCTCTGTTGCCTTGTGTTCCCATGTTCATCCTACAACACAGACCAGACACAAAAATGACAAACAAGTGAACAACAGAAAAGTAGAAGTGCTCATTAATGGAGAGTAAGTGTCCGACTCTACTATGCTACTTTAATCTTTTTTTTTGTTTGTTTTAACCAAATGCATTTTCCAAAATGAATTTTTGCTAAATAAAAAGTCATGGTCTCAAACAGGTTGAAGAGTGAAAAATGGATGAATGTTCAAGTGGGTGACATTGTCAAGCTGGAAAACAATGAGTTTGTCACAGTAAGTCTATTGTATTGATATTATTACACACGGCAGAAACAAATGCACGTGTACAGAGATCTGCTGTAATTACGAGAGAGAATTCATTCACTTAACTGTAGGGTCACAAAAATACAAGTTTTTTTTAAAGTTGAATTACTAAAATTACTAAACTATAATTGAAATAAAAAGATATAAAATCTACATAGAATTAAAAAAAAATGAATAAAAATTACTAAAGCAGAAACTAAAATTAAAACATATTTATAAATATTATAATATATAAATAATTCTAAAATAACATTGCCGGAACTCTGCTGTAAAAACTTAAAAATAAAATAAAAACTTTTTGCACAAATAATAAAAGTATTACTACTACTACTACTACTACTAATAATAATTATACTACGGTGCCGTTGAATGCTTGAATCTGATTGGCTGACGAACGTTCTGAGGTGTGCAATTATTTTCAGGGAAACGCACGGCGAACGTAGTTCCAGGCAGCTCTCTTGACTGCATTACAGTTCCATATCACTTCACATAGTTAACTGTAATAACGGAAATGATTATATACAGTATACAGCACACAGGAGTTACTGCAATCGCACGTGCTCGCACACGCACACTACGGTCACGCAGTTTGCACAAAAAGGTGTTGTCAGCGATGCCCTGACGATTTTATCAGTTAGCCTATATAGTGTAGCAACTTAAAGGCTACACATGACATTTCTCACTAGCGAGGTAATAACAGCGCTGTTTAGAGACACTGCTGCAGAACACTGTTGAGGGACGCACAGAGGTAGCCTAAATCACACAAGCTCGCTCTCTCTCTCTCTCTCTTTCTAATAACTTCATTAATAACTGCATTAGAATGCTATCAGCGGCTCAAGCCTCCATTACCAGGTGTAAAATGACGTCTTGGAACTAGCAAAAGAGGCGTTGGATGAGATGCGGAAGAAATAATCCTACTCACAATAGCGATTTAAGTACAAAAACCGGACGAATCCCTTTAAATATATCATCTGATCGATGTCTTGAGGTGTGGTAACCGTAGTATAAGCGGAATAATTGACTCCGGCCCGTTGAATTATTAGAAAAATAAGGCACACCCGAGGTGTAACGCATCACCACCTCATTATTTTTCTAATAATTCAACGGCCCGGAGTCAATTATTCCTTACTGAATGAATGAATGAATGAATGAATCAATGACAACAACAACAACTGGATTCTTACTGTTATTTTACAGGAAGTCATTAGAATTTAGAAACGAACTTATCTCTATTTTTTCTTCCTGTGCTCTAGGCTGATCTGTTGTTACTGTCTAGCAGTGAACCTCTCAATCTCATCTATATTGAGACGGCTGAGCTGGACGGGTTAGTAACCGAGCATGTAAACATGAACCTGTTCATCTGTTATTATTGTGTACCAGAGCCATCGTCTGTCTCTCTTTTCCTGTCTGCCACAGGGAGACCAACCTGAAGGTGAAACAGGCTCTGACAATCACAGGAGACCTGGGCAATGACATCCAGAAACTAGCAGCATTCAAAGGTGAGGGACAGATGCACATAATGGACCTGCAAAGAATCTGCACTATAGCAGGTTGCCAGGGCATTCCTAAGTGGTTTCTAAGGTGTTCTGAGTGGTTGCTAGGGCATTACTAAGAGTGAATTGTACAAAAGCATCCCTGTTGTGTAGAACCCTTATTAAATACACTATATCAATATTGTATATCTCAGGTGAGGTGCGCTGTGAGCCTCCAAACAACCGGTTGGATAAGTTCACAGGAACTCTGACGGTGGGAGGAGAGACGTTTTCTCTGGATAATGAGAGGATTCTGCTCAGAGGATGTACCCTCAGAAACTCAGACTGGTGCTTCGGCCTGGTGGTGTTTGGAGGTGCAAAATCATAAACTAAAAATGGGTGTATGAAGTCTATATTTAAGTTTTATATACTTAAAAGCTCTGTCCAAATCCGGTTAGGTCCTGACACAAAGCTTATGCAGAACTCGGGCAAATCCATCTTCAAGAGAACCAGCATTGACCATCTCATGAATTTCCTGGTGATGTTTGTAAGTAGATGTGTGTAATAAATGTTCACAAAAATGTTTGAGCGACAAAATGTTTAATTTCACATCCTACACATTTGTTTGTTAGATTTTTGGTTTTCTGGCCTTCATGTGCACCATCTTGTCCATTGGGAATGGCATTTGGGAATACCAGGAAGGGAATTCCTTCATTAGCTTCCTGCCCAGGGCTGATGGAGCGAATGCATCTCTCTCAGCATTTCTCACCTTCTGGTCCTACGTCATCATCCTCAACACTGTAGTTCCCATCTCTCTCTATGTCAGGTCAGAACTTATATTAACTTAAATGAAAGTTATATGGTTATAATTTACATTTATTTTCAATACCTGGAGTTAGTTCACCCTACAATGAAAATTCTGCCATTATTTACTCACCATCATATCATTCCAAACCTGTATGACTTTCTTTCTTCTGTTGAGCATAAAAGAAGATATTTTGAAGAATGTTGGTAACAGTTTAGGTTCCCATTGATTTCTACTAGAGGGACAAAAATGAAATGGAAAACGATGGGAACCAAAACTGTTTGGTTACCAACATTCTCCAAATTATACACATGTGAAGGAGTAAATGATGACAGAATTTTCATTTTTGGGTGAACTATCTCTTTAAAAAAACATCTCAGCAGATGTTGTTTACTCCATTGTAATGACATACAGTGTGGCGAAAACGTCTAAGACGTCTTCATAAAAATCTGTTTTCTTTCTTTTTATCTTTAAAATATTTTTATTCATCTTTTTTTTTTTTTTCAATTTACACAATGTAAAACAAAATAAGTTATGGCGCATAATGAAGAAGAGATATTTAAAGACAACCAAATTCTATTAAAATGCTTTTTCTGGTTAAATCTTTCAAATTATTATGCTGATATTATAATTTGTAATAAAATAAAACGGTATAAAATTAGAAAAAAATGCTAGTGAACTTTTTTGCCCTTTCAATAGTGTTGAGATCCTTCGTCTGGGAAACAGCTATTTTATTGACTGGGACCGTAAAATGTACCACGTCAAGAGTGACACACCAGCCCAGGCCAGGACGACCACTCTCAATGAAGAGCTGGGTCAGATCAAATATATCTTTTCTGATAAGACGGGAACTTTAACCCAGAACATCATGACCTTCAACAGATGCTCCATCAATGGAAAATCATATGGTAAGAGCTCAAAGAGTTGTCACATATTCAACAATTTCAACTAAAGGGTAGAATTGAACTGTCTTTATGTTCCTCAGGTGAGGTTGTGGATTTTGCTGGGCAGAGGGTTGAAGTTACTGAGGTTAGTGGTCGAAACATTGACAATATATAACTTAAAAGCTATAGGGAAGTCCAGGGTTGGTGTCCCAAAGAATATGTCACAGTCTCTAAAAGTAGTCAAAAACTGTATTACACAAATGCATATTTTCTCTAGAAGTGGTTTTGTATGTTGAACTTTAACAGTAGTAATGTTTGCTTTTTTTTAGTATTTAGTATATCTCACAAATATTCACTGAAGTGAAAAAAGTCTAGTCTCCCCTAGGAATTAAAAACATCTCTTTTCCTTCCTCATTCTTATGTTCTTCCTCATTTATAGAAGACAGAGAAGGTCGATTTCTCCTGGAACTCTCTTGCCGACCCAAAGTTCTGTTTCCATGACCACAAGCTGGTGGAAGCGGTAAAGTCTGGCTCTCCAGAGGTCCAGGCCTTCTTCCGTCTGCTGGCGCTCGGCCACACTGTCATGCCTGAGGAAAAAACAGAAGGTGAGTGCCATTATTATTTTACAATGGATTCTCAACATCTTTATATCCAGATTACATTGATTCAACCAAATCAGTCTGCAGTACAGATACCGGAATGAAGTTTTCAAAATATATTACACCACTGATCAAAAGTTTATTTATTTATTCATTCAATCAAAAATACAGCAATTATGTAAAATGTTATTGCAATTTAAAATAAATGTTTTTTTCTATTTTAACATGGTTTAAAATGTAATATATTAGGTGATGCAAAGCTGAATTTTCAGCATCATTACTCCAGTCTTCAGTGTCACATGACCCTTCACAAATCATTTTAATATGCTGATTTGCTGCCTAAGAAACATTTCTACTTAATATGTTGAAAACAGTTAATGCCTAATATATACATATACATACATACACACACATATATATACAGGGTTTTAATTGGGACGGGGCCGTCCGGGGCTAAGCCCCGGCACATAGACTCCAGGGCTCGACATTAACGCCAGACAAGTAACGTGATTAAAACATCAGTAACTAAAAATAACTATGTAAACACCAAAACGCAAGTATTATTCTGATTTTATTACATTTAGAGTAAGTGGTGAGTAGTGGATATAGCTACTGTATATAATGCATCTATTGACGGAATAAGGTTGCGCTGCTGAGGCGAGGCTCACGCAGCCTCTCAGGAGAAATCAAAATGCGCAACACTAAGAAACTCAGCATCCTAAGGCAAAAATTTAAAATGGAAAGTTTTTATATTTAAAATACAGTTAGTTAGGAAACATCACACAACGTTTTCACCATTACGACTGTTTAATAGTTCTATAAACAGTTCAATAAGCAAACACAATAATATTATGTCACATACATTTTAGGTGGAAACACAGCGCATCTCACAGCAAACAGCCGATTCATTGCTGATTGATTCCGTGTTTTGAACGAATCGGTTGAGTCAAAGTTTCATTAGCCCATGCATAAACATCTGCCGTTTGAACAAATCGTTTGAATGAACGACTCAATCACTCACTCATTAAACGCTCACTACTGGCACCTACTGGCGTTTTAATTTCGTTGAAAGTATCATTTCCACCATCATTTCTTGTTTGTAAATTCAAAAATATTTAAAATAATCTCATAATATTGTTTAATGCAGTTGTATTTTTCAGTGTAAATGATTAAATTTGATAACGTATAGATAATCACATTATTATAATT
>NW_015536497.1:2776057-2812090 GCF_001515605.1 Sinocyclocheilus anshuiensis | reverse complement strand
GTTCATTAATTAAATTAAATTTTTATATTTAAAATATGCTCTATACAAATCACCAAGCACAATTATGTACCAAACTGCAATAATACAATTAAAATAAAAAATCTAGTTAAAACCGACAGATGAATGTTATTTTATAAAGACTACAAGAGGCTCTTATTCTGTTGCTGAATGTAAAACAACACATGCAGTTTGCATAAATAGCGTTACTTTATCTCTTCAACTTAAGCAGGGTTTGAATTGGGCCGGGGCCGTCCGGGGTTTGAGCCCCGGCACATAGACTCCAGGGCTCGACATTAACGCTTCATTAACGCCAGACTAGTAACATGATTAAAACATCAGTAACCAAAAATAACTATGTAAACACCAAAATGCAAGTATTATTCTGATTTTATTACATTTAGAGTAAGTGGTGAGTAGTGGATATAGCTACTGTATATAATGCATCTATTGACGGAATAAGGTTGCGCTGCTGAGGCGAGGCTCACGCAGCCTCTCAGGAGAAATCAAAATGCGCAACACTAAGAAACTCAGCATCCTAAGGCAAAAATTTAAAATGGAAAGTTTTTATATTTAAAATACAGTTAGTTAGGAAACATCACACAACGTTTTCACCATTACGACTGTTTAATAGTTCTATAAACAGTTCAATAAGCAAACACAATAATATTATGTCACATACATTTTAGGTGGAAACACAGCGCATCTCACAGCAAACAGCCGATTCATTGCTGATTGATTCCGTGTTTTGAACGAATCGGTTGAGTCAAAGTTTCATTAGCCCATGCATAAACATCTGCCGTTTGAACAAATCGTTTGAATGAACGACTCAATCACTCACTCATTAAACGCTCACTACTGGCACCTACTGGCGTTTTAATTTCGTTGAAAGTATCATTTCCACCATCATTTCTTGTTTGTAAATTCAAAAATATTTAAAATAATCTCATAATATTGTTTAATGCAGTTGTATTTTTCAGTGTAAATGATTAAATTTGATAACGTATAGATAATCACATTATTATAATTTAATTTATAGATCAAATGTAAGAATTTGAAATGAAAGTATTAATGAGATTAGTGGGAAAATGCCCTCTATAAAGGTTAAAAAAATGCCCTTGGATCAAATATAAAATGTATATGTCACAGCTGATAGAAAACTGATGAGAATATTGCTTAAGAATAAATAATATTTGCAAAAAAAAAAATAAAAAAAATACACACACACACACAGTTAATATATATATATATATATATATATATATATATAAGCTCGATACCATAGAGTATCCCCCCCCACATAACAAATCCCAATTTAACCCCTGTATATATATATAGATAGATAGATATAGATAGATTGATTGAAGCATCTGAAATGAAAACCATACCCATCAATTATGGAATTTAATAATAATTTATAATCATTATAATAACACACAATATATTATTTCTTATCCAAAATACAACTATTAATTTTCAGAAATCAGCCATATTTCTTTCTTCAATATATTTTTGTTTCTCCACAGGAGAGCTATTTTACCAGGCTCAGTCTCCAGACGAGGGGGCTCTGGTCACTGCAGCAAGGAATTTCGGCTTCGTATTTCGTTCTCGTACCCCAGAGACCATCTCTCTGGTGGAGATGGGCGTTCCCACCACCTATGAGCTACTAGCAGTGCTGGACTTCAACAACGTCCGCAAGAGGATGTCTGTTATTGGTGAGAGCATGATGTGTTACCCTTCAGAAATAAGCAGGGAAACATTCAGAAATACAACAATACAAAGTTAAGTAAATGTGTGTTTCTTCAGTTCGTAATCCAGAGGGCAAACTGACACTGTACTGTAAGGGAGCTGACACAATTATTTTCGAGAGGCTGCATCCATTGTCCTCCAAACTCATGGAGGTCACCACAGAACACCTTAATGTGAGTTACATTTGTGTTTCCATAACATTGTGTGAGTGTGCGAGTTACTCATGTCTAACACAATTCCAGGAATATGCTGGAGAGGGTCTGAGGACACTGGCTTTGGCTTATAAAGACTTAGATGAAGACAAGTTTGAGGAATGGAAAAAGCGCCACCATGAGGCCAGCACCTCGCTGGAGGACCGCGAGGCAAAACTGGATGCAATTTATGAAGAGATCGAGAAAGATTTGCTGGTAACGTCACCATCACACAGAATGCTGAAGTTCTGCTAGAGTGTTTGCTTCTCTAGATGTTCCTCTTTCAATGTACAACCCTAATTCCAGAAAAGTTGGGACATTTTGTAAAATGCAGTGAAATCAAGAATCTGTGATTTGTTCATTCTCTTTAGCTTTTATTAAATTGACAAAAGTACAAAGAAAAGATTTCCAAAGTTTTCACTGACTGTATTTTGTAAATATAAACAAATTTAGATTTTGGTGGCTGCAACACACTACAAAAAAGCTGGGGCAGAGGCAAAATAAAAGTGAACAGGTTATAGAATATCCAAATTAAACTATTTTGAAACTTTTTCTGAAGTTCACAGTAAGCAGGTGAACTGTAATAGGTGAGGGTTTCATGTTCAGGTATAAAAGGAGCATCTCAGTCTTTGCGAGCAAAGCTGGATCATGGCATCACTTTGTGCCAAATTTCATGAGAGAAGTGTCAAACAAATCAAAAATCACATTTCTCATTTCTCAATGCAAAGTCACAAAGAATTTAGGTCTTTCACCAACTACCACACGTAATGATATGAAAAGATAATATGATCTTAGTCTGTGTAGGGCAAGGCTGGAAACCGCAGTTGAATGTGCTTGACCTTTGAGCCCTTAGATGGCATTGCATAAGAAACCATCATGCTGCGGTGTTAAATATAGCCACATGGGCTCAGGAGTACTTCAGAAAACTGCTGTCACTTAACACAGTCTGCCGCTGCATCAAGAAATGCAACGTGAATCTCTGTTACTCTAGGAGAAAGCTATACATCAATTCTGTGCAGTGATGCCGCTGGGTTCTCTGGGCCCGAGCTCATCTCAGATAGTCAAAAAGACACATTTCAACTTGTTTCTGGGAAAAATGGACGTCGAGTTCTCAGTCCCAAAGACCAATGGGACCATCCAGACTTTCATCAGCGACAGACAAAGCAAACGTCTGTCATGGTATGGGGCTGCAGCAGAGCAAACGGCGTGGGTGACTGGCATATATGCAAGGTACCATTGACATGGAGGCATATATTGAAATTGTACAGAGTACTGCCATCAAGATGCCATCTTTCATTGGAAGTCCATGGTTATTAGATCATGCTGCATGCGCTACAACAGCGTGGTTTCATAGACACAGAGTGGATGTGCTAGATCAGTCTAGATCTGTCTCCTATTGAAAATGTATGACCAGTCATGAAAAGGAGAATCAGACAACGACGATCAGAGACTGCTGAGCATCTGAAGTCTTCTATCAAGCGAGATTGGACAAAGAATTTGCTTGCAAAACTTTTACAATTAGTATCCTCAATTCCCAAACAATTAAACACTGTAATTAAAAGGAAAATTGATGTGACACAGTGTTAAACACGCCTCTGTCCCAACTTTTTTGGAGTGTGTTGCAGCCATCAAAATCAAAATTTGTTTATATTTGCATAATAAAATTAAGTTGGCCAGTGAAAACATTGGATTTTTTTTTCTCTGTACTTTAGACAATGAAATAAAGGTTAAAGAGAATGAACAAGTAACATATTCTTGATTTTATGGCATTTCACAAAATGTCCCAACTTTTCTGGAATTGGGGTTTTAAGTCAATGGGATTTCTCTTATTTCTGAGTATCTATTCTTATGCAAAGGTTGTTTATGTGTGCATTCAGCTCCTTGGTGCTTCAGCAGTTGAGGATAAACTTCAAGACGGCGTGCCTCAGACCATTGAGCAGCTCGCCAAAGCTGACATCAAAATCTGGGTGTTGACTGGAGATAAACACATCACTTTGTGCCAAATTTCATGAGAGAAGTGTCAAACAAATCAAAAATCACATTTCTCATTTCTCAATGCAAAGTCACAAAGAATTTAGGTCTTTCACCAACTACCACACGTAATGATATGAAAAGATAATATGATCTTAGTCTGTGTAGGGCAAGGCTGGAAACCGCAGTTGAATGTGCTTGACCTTTGAGCCCTTAGATGGCATTGCATAAGAAACCATCATGCTGCGGTGTTAAATATAGCCACATGGGCTCAGGAGTACTTCAGAAAACTGCTGTCACTTAACACAGTCTGCCGCTGCATCAAGAAATGCAACGTGAATCTCTGTTACTCTAGGAGAAAGCTATACATCAATTCTGTGCAGTGATGCCGCTGGGTTCTCTGGGCCCGAGCTCATCTCAGATAGTCAAAAAGACACATTTCAACTTGTTTCTGGGAAAAATGGACGTCGAGTTCTCAGTCCCAAAGACCAATGGGACCATCCAGACTTTCATCAGCGACAGACAAAGCAAACGTCTGTCATGGTATGGGGCTGCAGCAGAGCAAACGGCGTGGGTGACTGGCATATATGCAAGGTACCATTGACATGGAGGCATATATTGAAATTGTACAGAGTACTGCCATCAAGATGCCATCTTTCATTGGAAGTCCATGGTTATTAGATCATGCTGCATGCGCTACAACAGCGTGGTTTCATAGACACAGAGTGGATGTGCTAGATCAGTCTAGATCTGTCTCCTATTGAAAATGTATGACCAGTCATAAAAAGGAGAATCAGACAACGACGATCAGAGACTGCTGAGCATCTGAAGTCTTCTATCAAGCGAGATTGGACAAAGAATTTGCTTGCAAAACTTTTACAATTAGTATCCTCAATTCCCAAACAATTAAACACTGTAATTAAAAGGAAAATTGATGTGACACAGTGTTAAACACGCCTCTGTCCCAACTTTTTTGGAGTGTGTTGCAGCCATCAAAATCAAAATTTGTTTATATTTGCATAATAAAATTAAGTTGGCCAGTGAAAACATTGGATTTTTTTTTCTCTGTACTTTAGACAATGAAATAAAGGTTAAAGAGAATGAACAAGTAACATATTCTTGATTTTATGGCATTTCACAAAATGTCCCAACTTTTCTGGAATTGGGGTTTTAAGTCAATGGGATTTCTCTTATTTCTGAGTATCTATTCTTATGCAAAGGTTGTTTATGTGTGCATTCAGCTCCTTGGTGCTTCAGCAGTTGAGGATAAACTTCAAGACGGCGTGCCTCAGACCATTGAGCAGCTCGCCAAAGCTGACATCAAAATCTGGGTGTTGACTGGAGATAAACAGGGTAAGTTCACTCACTTACTTGCAACAAATTGAGCTTTTACTGGCTGCTAAGCCCTCTCAAAAGAGGCCAACCTGCTGGTTTATGCTGGTTTGGTGCTGGTCTAATTGATGTTTTCACTACTGTTCATGCATACCATTGCAACGTCCCATAGAGACGGCTGAGAACATTGGTTATTCTTGTAATATGCTGCGAGAGGAAATGAAAGAGATCTTCATAGTGGCCAGCAACACAGCAGAGGAAGTGCGAGAGGAGCTTGTGTGAGCAGGAAAAAGATGTCACCAGAATCAGGGGATGAGCCACCCATTGAGAAGAGCAGATTTCTGGGTAAAAAATCTCAGGTGGTGGAAGACGAGAAGGTCGATGGAGAGTACGGACTGGTAATTAATGGCCACAGTCTGGTAAGAGAAATCTAAGTTTTATTAATCGAAAAGAGGACCCATTTCTCATCTTCTTCAATAAGTTGATTTGTAGAAAATGGTTTTAATCCTTGTATCTCCCAATACTCTGTGCCCAGGCATTTGCTCTGCAGAAGGACATGCAGTTGGAGCTCTTGAGGACTGCATGTATGTGCCAAACGGTCATCTGTTGCAGGGTCACCCCTCTCCAGAAAGCTCAAGTGGTGGAACTTGTCAAGAAGCACAAGAAAGCTGTGACTTTAGCTATTGGAGATGGAGCCAATGACGTCAGCATGATCAAAAGTGAGTGTTTCTCAGAAGGAGAGAGGGCATGATTAAGATTATATGCACTCTTAAGAAACAACTGGGAACTTTACAATATAAAGTGTAGTGTGCTAATAACGCTTACCAAAATTGTCCGTTTAAAAATATATCCAATCTTTCAACTCCTCATGACCTCTATAGCTGCACATATCGGCGTTGGCATTAGTGGGCAGGAGGGCATGCAGGCGGTTCTCTCCAGTGACTTCTCCTTCGCTCAGTTCCGTTACCTCCAGCGCCTCCTGTTGGTACATGGCCGCTGGTCCTATCTGCGCATGTGTAAGTTTCTGCGCTACTTTTTTTACAAGAACTTCACCTTCACCTTCGTCCATTTCTGGTACGGCTTCTTCTGCGGCTTCTCTGCACAGGTGAGATGGAATGTTTTTCAATCATATCACATGAATTTGGTTTACAGTTTAGTGATGGACCAGGCCGGTTAATCAGATGATGTTTGGTCATTTTGAGAAAACTTTGTTGAAATGTACACTCTACATACCGTTATTTCTTTTTTTAAAATTTAATACTGAGTTTAATTAATTTCAATTCAGAAATTATGTGTTCTGTATTTGATATCATGAAATGATGTACAGTACAGTCTAAGTGAAACGCTTGTATTTTTCTTAATACCTTAAATTACATTAATACTATTTATTTTAAATATACATATTAGAACTTTTATTTTATATTTATTTTTTTAATTAATTTGTTTTTTAAATAATTATAAATTAGATATTAAAACAGTACATATTTATACAATTATGCATACACTAAAAATATTTTTGAAGTTGTAAATAAAATAATTATTGAAGTATGTTTTACAAGAAAATACAATTGTAGTTTTTCTACTGCAAAATTTCATGTTTAATTCAATGTCACTTTCAGATTCTTTGTAACTATTTGTAAAAAAAGTTACTAGCAATGGTGAAATTTTTTTTTTTACACCATTTTTTCTGTGTAATATTTATGTATTTTTTATATATTGTATATTTTTTCAAGAATTAATTCCAATTTAAATTAAGCTTATCAATTAAAATGTTATGATCAGCAAAACAATTTGAGTGAAAATGTGAACTATAAAATTTTCATGAACTTTCAGAATGTTTTAGCATACATCTTACAAATTACATTGTTACATTTTTGTGTTTTCTGCTCTCTTCGTAGACTGTGTATGATGAGTGGTTCATTACGCTCTACAACCTGGTATATACGGCTTTACCTGTTATTGGCCTCAGTCTCTTTGATCAAGTATGTCATATATCAATATACCACACCCCTGGATTAGCATGCAACATTCAGCATCATTGAACTAAATTCATTCATGAACATGTGTGCATGTGCAGGATGTAAATGACCGCTGGAGTTTCCAGTACCCCCAGCTGTATGCTCCGGGTCAGCTGAACCAGTATTTCAGTAAGATGGCCTTCGCGAGGATCCTGCTGCACAGCTGCTACAGCTCACTCATCCTCTTCTTCGTCCCTTGGGCAGCCATGTGTGACACCGTCAGAGATGACGGCAAAGACATCGCAGATTATCAATCCTTTGCCCTGCTAGCGCAGACCTGCCTGCTCATTGCCGTCAGTGTGCAGGTAAACTCTCATTCAACAGTACACACACACACACACACACACACAAACAAAATGCACAACAGTCATTGAGAATTACCATATTTACATCAAATCAAAAAATTTGTAATCTCTATACTTTAGATTTTAGCAATGCATTGGTTCAGTCAATTCATATTGGACACATCCTGAATAGTGACCCCAAAATTATTGAACTTTTTTTTTTTTTATATTGTGGCTTAAGAATCCATTTTTGAGATCTCTGTACTGTATACTGTAACATTCAAAAGTTTGGGGTCTATAAGATTGTTTAATGTTTTTGAAAGAAATCTCTATTGTTCACCAAGGCTGCATTTATTTGATGAAAAATACAAAACAAAAACCTGTAAAAGTGTGAACTGTTATTACAACTTAAATGAGCTGTTTTCTATTTGAATATACTTTAAAATGTAATTTATTCCTGTGATGCAAAGCTGAATTTTCAGCACCATTACGCCAGTCCTCAGTGTCACATGATCCTTCAGAAATCAGTCTAATATGTCTAAGAAACATTTTTCTTATTATTATCAATGTTGAAATCAGTTGTGCTAGTTTATATTTTTGTGAAACCCAACCGTGATACATTTGTCCAAGATTTTGGATGAACTGAAAGTTCAAAGAACAGCATTTATTTTAAATACATATCTTTTGTAACATTATAATTGTCACTTTTAATCAATTTAATGTGTCCTTGCTGAATTACAGAATAAAAAAAAATTGACCCCAAAATTTTGAATGGTAGATTACATGTCCTCATGCATACAATACAAATGTTTCTGTGTGTTTAAGCTGGGTTTGGACACATACTATTGGACAGCAGTGAATCAGTTCTTCCTGTGGGGCAGTCTGTCGGTGTATTTTGCCGTCACCTTCACCATGTACAGCAACGGCATGTACTTGATCTTCACATCCTCTTTTCCTTTCATCGGTGAGTGTCCGTCCATCACAACCACATCCACTCATCCTGCTGTTTGTGTGTTTTAAGCAGCTCCAAATGACACAATCTTTCTCAGGCACTGCAAGAAACTCCCTGAACCAGCCGAACATGTGGCTGACCATCTTCCTGACCACCATATTGTGCATATTGCCTGTGGTGGCAAAACGGTTCCTCTTCATACAGCTCAAGCCAGCTATCAACGACAAGGTGGGTTCAAGTTTTGTTGTCACCTCAACTGATTCAAAATGCAATATATCAGTGTTGTAGTATTTGAGACAGAGTCTGAGACCATATTTTCATGGATCTTGGTCTTGTCCTTGATTCATGCTTGACTCCGACACGACGCTTGACTTGGACTTGTATGAGCTGGTCTCCACTACAACGCTGCAACATATGAACCCAAGAGAAGAATATTGTATGATGGAGTTTTTCTGGCATCACAGGCATCTTGTACTACATGTTTACTATTTATAGTAGTTCTGCTCCAAAACTGCATTCAAACTCTCTCAGGCAATGTGCCAGTTCTCGACAGGATGACAATGTGAGATCTTCCTCCTTTAATGAGTAGAACGCATGTGTCGAATGAGTCAGAGCTGTGGGATGCAGTGGCACGGCTGCAGCACAGCATCATGCTGAGACATAATGTCAAGGTTATTTCTGGAATCCACAATCAGTGGTGTCACAATCTCATGAGCAGGAGTCATTCAGACAAAATGACTACAATTGTGAGCCTTATGCTTGTTCCTTCTTCCTGTTTTTTCAATATTAATGATATTCTTTCCTTTCAGTATACTGCATATTTTCTTCTTGTTCTTCTGCTCTACAGGTGCGCCATAAGGTCAGACAGGCCAAAGCTGTGCCTTTACCACCTCCTCGCAAATTCCCTCGACGACGAATCAGTACAAGACGATCTGGTTATGCCTTCTCTCATGCTCGCGGCTATGGAGACCTTGTCACCTCTGGACGCTTCCTGCGAATTCCAGTTAAGACCAGACCGGCTCTTTTCCCCCACACTGACACGCCGGCTGACAGCACACCTCAGACATATTGAACCATCTTCGAGGAGGCTCAGAGTCCCTAAAGGTCCTTATTCTGTTTATTCACTTGTGATGACTTACCGTCAAGCTTGATTTCACCTTTCGGCAATGGTAATATTTAAATAATAAAGGAGAGATATTCTTAGAGGGGCTTCAAATATTTCACATAGGAGTAAGTGAGATTGTGAAGTGAAGCTGTGAAGCTTTGAATCAGTAAGAAGCTGGTTTTAGCTGTGATTAGTGGCTGAATATCATGTTATATGTATAGGTTTCTTAATGGTATATTAACAACACCTATGTACACAGAAACACTTGACAATCAATCACCCATATGCTTCTCATGTATTAAGACCAGGGGACATAATCTATCCACATAAAAAGAGGCCTAGAGATTATTCAAGAAGAGCTTCAAACAAGCAGATTTCATGTGCTTTTAATTGTTTATGACAGTTTCATAGATGTTTTTTTTTATCAATGAATGTTTGAAATGGTAACCAAATTGCTTTGATATGACATCCTACTTTATCATGTTTTGTACAAAGATGCAAATGTGCCATAAATACAATAAACTTAAAAACTACAAAAATCTTAATGCATTTTTATCGTATTTGTCTAATTTCTATATGTATCATCAATCAGATTAAATCTATTTTATTAGTATTTGTGGTAATACATGTTCAGCACTCAGCTCAATGCATTTGTGGAACAAACCATTTTAATCAAATAATTCAAATTCATTAATCAAATTTTTTAGTTAACTATAATAAAATATATGCATCCATTTTATATTAAGTGTCTTTAACTACTATGTAATAACATTTAAATGAATAATTTGATATAATGTACTTATTGTGTACATTGCACATTTTTACAGTACATTGTACTTATATGAAAAACTGCATGTAATTACATCTTCATTTCTGTAGTTATATCTATAATTATACTATAATATAATATAACTATAATTCTACCCCTACCCTTAAACCTAACCATATCACAAAACCTGTTCCTAACCTTACACATATTCCACCTCAAAATCAGCTATACAACTTGAACACGACAAGTACATTGTACTAAACAATTATTTTTTTCTTTTTTGTGACACGTACTGTACATAGCAGTTAAAGACACCTACTATAAAGTGGAAGCAAATAAATAAGCATAAAGTAATCTTATGAGGAAAACATTTACAACAAACATAGTGTCTCTTTTGGAAACTGCATCTGTAAGAACACTTTGCATGCCTGTCCTTAATAATAATGTTTCATAGTTTTGAGCTTTCTTCTAGTATGCTTTTAAGACTTTGAGCCCAGTTCTCCAATTATCATTATGTTGCCTTCATGTCCATATCGAAACAAAATGACTACAAGGTTGATGGAGTGCTCCAGTTTGTCATTGTTTTCTGCTTGACTGCACTGGATGACCTTGATGAAAATGTACAGGAGGTTTGAGTGACAGGCCACTTGTCCTAATGAAGCTCTGAATGATGCATACTCTTCGATTTTACAAAAGCATTACATGCAGACAACTATATTTACTGTAGAGTTAGTTATTATACTTCCCAGTAAACAAGGGTTAAAGTACTGTTTATAGTACAATTTTATTTAATCAGATTTGAGCTTTTACCATGTGACATAAATTTGCACATATGCATCATTCAGTATAAGCTATCTATCCTACAGTTGTTCTTAGTTGATTAGAAACGATGGCATACAAATATTTTGAGTCATCTTCTAGTTCTACTAACTATTTCTACTATTTAGGTCAGTAGATTACCAGTAAAGCCAGTGAGCTTTTTGATATATAATCTGATGAGATTGTTGTTGTTTACCATGTGAATGGTGGATACAAATCATGAGCTGTTCCCAAATGCATTGTTGAATTGAGAGACAGAGGCAGTCAGGTTAAAGGATTTAGCCACCTTTCCCAGCAGTGCCTACAGCAGATGTTAGTGTTATTATCCATATCCATGCGTCATCAAAGGCAAGAGTCTCTCAAATTGTTATTAGAGTGACATCTGGGGGATGATGACAACCAAAAACAGTTAATTATTGTGGCAGACAAACTTGCCTCTTTCCCCTCTTTTTTTTTTTTTTTGGATTAAATTGAATAGGATAAAAGATATTTACTACATATATAATGCTGAACAGTTCCTTCATGTAATTGGTTTGGGTGAACCAATCATTTAATCTGAAAATGTGATCCAGTTCACAACACCAGTCTAAATGATTTGTGATTCATAAATGATAATTCCATTTGTGGCAGTTAACAGCTCAATGGAAATGAACATTTTTAGTAAATAATTGGCTCCTTAAAGTTCTTTAGAAGATTTGGATTATAGTGCCTTTGGAATATAATGAGTCATAAGGACTACTTTTATCATTCTTTTGTGTCCCTTTTGAGGCTTGTAAACTCCAGTTCCCATTGTAAATTGCATGGAAAAGAGCAACCAGCAGTCTTCAAAACATCTTTGAGTTCCACGGAATGAAAAGTCATAGGGGTTTGGACTGACATGAAGGTGAACTATTCCTGTAAACCTTTCTAAAAATAGGCTTTCTACCATCATCTTTTCTATGTCAGAGATCTGCTTAATTTTGAAACATTAGCTTCTCATTGTCTCAATTTTCTGTTCCAAGTCTTCTTTTTAGTACGAGGCAGTCTTCATTCCCACCCCTTTGTTGAAATCAGAGGCAAATCTGCCATCCCCTCAAATATGATCCCTCAACAACAAACCACTGAGCATGCTCAGTGGGGTCTGTGATGCTGTTGCTATAGGACTGTGGGGCTTAGAACCACTGTACTGGGGGAGGAGGGAATGTGTGAGGAACAGATGAGCTGTGAGGAGTGCAGAGCAGAAAGAAGTGTGACTAAAGAGGAACTACAAGAGGGACGTTGCCTGTTTCCTATCTTTTCATTTTTATTTTCCTGTGTTTAGCCTCTGCTGAGTGGATGTAGAGCATTAGGTTGTGATCATGCGGTGTGTTTGCTCCAGTTACTGTGCAGACAGAATGAGAGTGACTGAAAGATGGAGGTTTACGGCTGGGTGAGTTGATGCAGTTGCCCACGTTAACAGCCTGACCACAGAATCCTAATTTACTGTTAACTAAACATAGAATTTTAGGGCTGGAATTTGGGGGAAAAAAAGCATTGAAAGAATTTATTAACTTGATTAAAATTACAAACTGTTTGTTCAACTTTTAGCTGTTGTTTGGGAAAAAATGGTATCTTCAGAAGTTAGCAAAATATGACACTTTTTTTATTAACTTTATTTTTGGGACATTCTGACATGTCCTCATTTGGAAAAATGACTCATACATAAAAGTTAAATAATGCTGTTTTTAAATCGCAATAGGTTTTTTTAAGGGTTAGTCAGTAATGATTTATAATTACAAAACGAGAAGTCTATGCTATGTCCTCATGTAAATAGATTAGGTTTATGTGGTAGTTAATATATTTAGCTCAGTATAAAAACAACTGAATTCAATAGAAACTCCACACAGATACAACAACAAACATGCTTTTGTTGTTGCTTTTGTGTCTAAAATGTTATATTTTTAGGTTTGGGTTAATCTATTGTCATATCTGGTTTATTCTGTATCTGGTTAATATTGTAATTGTGATTGTTTGATTTATTGGTTTGTACTGAAAGGTGAATTTAAGGTTGAAAAAGTATTGAGTGATGATTTATATGAAAGCATTATTATAGATAATACCCTTAATGCCTATTTTGTCCTTTAGATTCTGGCTTGAAAGCAGTGAAAATGTGGCCATATGAGGTTACAAGAGATTTTGCTGAGTTTTGCATTCACATGTTTATGCCACTTAATCAGCCTGCCATGCAAGAACTGATGCTTTGAAGTGCTGGTGCTTAGAAAATGGATGTCTCCCCAAAGTCAGGAGAAACTCTGATCGTGTGCCACATCCATGGCCAGTCTTTTGGGTGGCACCTATATAACTCTGTACAGACATCCAAACAGCCACGCACTTTGAATCTAACCCACAGTATATCCCTGCCTGAGAGGGGAGATCTGCCGAGGGAAGCACTTGACTATGGCAGTCTAAGCCACACAAGCAAGTTAAGTTCAACAGAAGCAGAGGACAAAAAGAGGACTGAAAATTCTAGAGGATATGAATCGTCCCCAATGCTTCGTGCTCTGTCAGAGAACTCTCCATCGACCAGTCCTCAACTGAAAAAAGAGCCATCGCTTTGCAGAGGTACTCCCAAATGGCAAAACCTCTTCATTCCTGAATCAGAAGTTAATGAGGATGAAGAGGACGAGGACTCGGATGGAGACAACTTGCACAAGTACCATGAGGGGTCATCCCTTCAACTACAAGGAAATGTGACTCAAAGTAATACGAATCCTTTTAGCCAAGTTAAAGAAAACAAAGAACAAGAGAGGGAGTTTGATACAGGTTGCGGGGATTGCAGGGATAGCAGAGCAACCCCTGTATTAATGGACTGTGATGAACAGGATTGGGGTGATGAGGGAGACTTCAGTAACCATACTCTCGAGGAACCTGATAATAGCTGGGCTCCAACGGAAAACCTTATCGAATCCATTACTCAAAACCAAACAGACTATATCACTGACTCTTCCTGTAACAGCTCAGATGGAGTACTAGTTAACTTCAGTGCCATCTACCACAAAACCAACAACGTAGTTCCTGCAACTCCACTAAATCTAGATAGTCCTGGATCTGGTACAGTGTTTCAGGACAGCTCAAACCCTTTGCCCAGCTGGTCATCTCACAGCACTGATCTAAACTGCAACATCTACCCATTCAACTCTGATGGCTTCCCATCAATGGAAATTTCTGACCTCACTATGTGTCTGAAGAGTCAGGCACGGTTAGCAGGTTCCACTCAGAATTACTATAAACTGGTGACGTGTGACCTATCATCCCAATCTTCACCTAGCCCATCTTGGTCCTCTTTGACTAGTTTCTCTGAGACTCAAAGCCAGAGAAGCTGTTCTCCATCTTCCGAATATTTCCTATTCGGACATTCAGAGGAAGAGGAAAGGGAGAAGCCAAAGGTTTTCCAAACTGAACACAAGGTATGTATACCACTACCATACCATACCTATACTAATGCCAAGATTCAGGGCTTTGATTAAGGGATTAATGTGTAACATATGCTGTCTGTGAATTACCAAATACATCGGTATTTATTTATCTAAACCTACAATCCAAAACCTCTCTTCCATCCAGAAACAGGATGATTCAGAGATGGCAGCAAAGTTCCTGAGTGCTGACAATAGTAGTCAATCCAATCCAGAAGGTAAGAAACTTAAAAAAAACATATATTTTGCATTCAGTTCTTGGTTTTCAAGACAGTTTTTCACAACTTTTTCTTGTGTCTACAGGTACATGTGCTTCATTCTCAGATGTTGTGCGGTACACAAAAGCACAAAGGCCCACCTCTCTCCCCATCCAGCCCTTTGTGCTTCAGGCACCCTCAGGAAAACAACAGACCAAAGCACTTGGTTCCCTTCTTAATCAGTACATTAGCTACAAGTACAGCAGGCCTGGGCCATCCAAAGCTACTTGCAAAAGCAAGGCATATCCACATCATAAGCAACCCTCACCTCTCAGGAGTTCCTCTAACATCCACCTGGAGGCAGCGATCAGTTCAGACACTTGTTCCACCTGCACATCAAGTCCTATTTTGCCCCTTAACCCCGTCCAGTGTACCCAGCACTGCACACTATTGGGGCTCATTCACCAGGACAGAAATCCACATATGAGTCCAAATATTAGACCAAGAAGCCCTCAAAGCCCAGAGCAAACAGATGGGAGTCCAAATGCCTGCTTAAGACAAACACAGTTAAGCCAAAAACATTCTTGGTATGGAAAACAAGATCCTCAGAACTGTCCACTAGAGCAGGTTCCCATTGTTCAGCCTCAAACTCCACCAGTAATCAAAGAGGAGACTACAGGTCCTTTGGATGCATCCTTCCCTTTACATCAAAACCCCTCCCCTGCAATTACCTCAGTCACCTCCTTGACCTCTATCACCTCCCTCATCTCTCTACCAGGCTCTGGACAGAAAGCCCTTTGGCCTTTTGAAGCTTCATCAAAGGTCTGCACCAATGAAGAACTTAACACCAACGCTCAACACATCTTTAGATCAAGGAGGTCACCTTGTAAGTGTCAATGAATTGTGTTATGGGTTCCATTTATTTAGTTTACTGATGTACATGTTCTGATCTTATTCTCATATATGTGTGAAAAAACTTTGTGCAAACGTTTTAACACAGGAATTCATAGGTTTGCAGCTACAATTTATACAAAAATATATATAAAAAAATCTGATATCTGAATCTGAAAACAAGATGGTAAGAAAAAATTATGTATTTATGTCAATTGTATGCATGCTTCCTCAACTCTGCAGGTGTTATGAGGGAACGTCAACATGGTGACTCATTCTTCATGACTGACAGACCCCCTGAAGAGTTCTGCCTCTCCCCAGAAGCCCCTTCAGATCTTCTTTCAATTGATCTTCTGCACAAGAGAAGTGAGATGATGAATAATCAGATTCTGCATAGATAAACAACCACATTTTCCCTAAATTTTTACGTCACTATTATCAATTGCTAATATGTTCTGTTTTTGTATAGCAATATGCCTATGATTTGTTTGAAGATCTATGTGAATATGAAAATTTCTACAGTAGCTTTTACCACTTAGAAATTCCAAATGCAGAAAATACTCTAGAAAAGTGAAATACAATACTTTCTCAGTATGCCATTGAAGGCAAAATCCCTTCTGTTACAGAAAGATACAGAGTGGATCTCTGCAGCATTGCCTCTGCTTCCCTGAAGGGGAAAATGTGACCTACTTATAACTCTCACTGCCATGGATTGGCTAACACACTCGGCATGTTAGTGTGTGTGTGTGTGTGTGTGTGTGTGTGTGTGTGTGTGTGTGTGTGTGTGTGTGTGTGTGTGTGTGTGTGTGTGTTTCTATGTGAGCACACGTGCACTACTACATGTTCCTTTTATAGTAGGTTTCATGTATCTTTATATAAAGTTGTTCTTGTCCTTTAGGGGTCTTTTGATATCAAGATTGACAGAAATTACCTAAAAGTACAGCATTTTAAAATAATTTGCATTGTGTAAATATTTATGCATGTCCTAAATTCCCTTACAAATTGTCAGGTTGAATGTTGAGGGATCAGAAACAACGTATAAAATATGTTTTAATGAATTTAAATCTCTACCTCACTCATACCTCTCCCATTTCCTTCTGTTTTTCCGCAGGTATGTTGAAAGCTGTGAGTTTGCCAGTGGATCTCATAATGGCTCATTTCAACTCAAGACGAGACCCAGAAGAAAAGGTAGAACAAGGAGTCAAAGAAATTCAAAAATGTCATAAAAGTAACATGGATAGTAGATAGATGTATGATTGACTAAAAGAAACGTCAAATATTACAGATGGGTATAAACGGGGTTTGAAATGAACAGCCGCCAACCTGCCAAATGTGGGTAAAAATCAGCTGTGGCAGGTAATGCTGTCAAATCACTAGCCAATTGGGCAGGTTACTGTACTTCGTAAATTATGTTCACTCGTTAATTTCTTGGGGAAGTTCATATAAACCAAATCTGCACAGATTTAGCACAAAAACTGAACTTGTCATCATGATATATTAAATACAGCATAATTACAGCGTAATATATCAGTCATCGTGATATATTAAATACAGCGTAATTGCACAGCATCTATGCATATCTAGCTTACTTCAACGTACCCATCCTAATTAGACAATAAAATTGTTTTGTATTTAGTGTAATGTACAGACATAGAGTCCTTTTAGAAGAATAAGATGTCTCAATCAGATGTCTTAATTTGTTTTGTAATTTTGTTTTCAGATCAGACTGGGAAATAGTTTACTGTGCACCACTATGAGCTACCTTGTCCTTAAAAAGCTCTGCCCTGCAATCCAGAACATCCTTCAAGACGGATTGAAAGCCTATCAATTGGACTTGATTATTGGACAACGACGCAACAAACTATGGAACGTCGTAGAGGCCACTGCACGACCAGGTCTGTGTGAGCCAATCAGATGAAAAGCAAATGAAACATATTCATTATCAGAGTGCTTTCAAAAGCTAATTAGAAACTGTTTTTTTTATGATTGCCAATATTCACAATCTTCACAGGCTCGTCTACCCGACTGTCTGACAGCTTGGTGTCTGTAGTAAAAAAATGTTCCCAGTTACCAAGTCGCATGCGGCTCAGTGTCTTTATCATAGATCTGCTAAAGTAGGTCAAACGCTGAAAACATTTGCACAAATTTATGCCACAGTACAGTTAGCTAATGAAAATATTGCTTTTTAGCTTGCATGCTTTGGAATTCTGGATCCGTCATTTATACACATGCGTTGGTGAGTATTATGATGTTTAGAGACAATTGTAAAGGAGTGCTCCAATACTTAATTCCTTAACATTTTATATGCAACTCTTTTCAAGATGTTGTGACAGAACACTATCACCAATGGGGTTTCTTGGCTCTGGCCCAGGGGCCAACTTATAGACCACTGTTCCAAGAGCTGCTTCTTTTGCTGCAGCCACTCTCTCTGCTGCCATTTGACCTCCATCTTCCATCCGAACCTCACCTTCAAAGTAATGAAAAGCAAACGAACAGAGCACCCCTGCCTCAATGGCTTCTTGGCCAGTCAGCTCAGATCCTGGAGATGAGCTCGATCCAGAAGAACAGCAGGAGTCCAACAGGTCACAGTGATGCCTTCAGTAAAAGGGTAACTGATGGATTTTGGCTCAATCAGACACCCATCTCAGAGTGTGAAACACAGAAGAAAGAGGATGAAGCAACCAGAATGGAAAACAGTGAGATGTCACAATCTTCATCAAGTCCTCTAGAGGACAAACACTTTAGTGAGCTGCGTTGGGCCAGGCTCTTCGGCTCTAGAGTTGGAACACCAATTGGCCCACAGAAGGCACAAAAAAACATGAGTGGACCTCTGAGAAGTAGGTTAGTAACCATGATTCTTCAAAACTTCTCATAAATTCACTTTGTTAGCTTTGGTTGTCTTTATGTCAGAACATTTGTCTTCCTCCAGGCGGCCCTCAGAATGGCTGAAGCTTGGTGCATCCAAAGTGGATCTGCTTGCGCATTCAGTATGGACAGGGAAATTGCCAGAGGCTCATCTGAATGGTAACCATGACGGAGATACACCAAATAAAGATGAAATATTAACTCTAAAGAGCCAGCAAAGAGTCTGATTTTAGCTAGACAGAGTAAAGCACAATTAATCCAAAATAAACTTTACATAGCCAACCGACTCATACTGTACAATCCAATACAAGTGCACCATATCTGTTCCCGGATGGAATGCTGCCTTAGTGATTTACCAATCAGGACAAGTTGTATTATAACTTGGTCTTTAAAAGGTAACAAAATATTCACTAGCTTTAAGCATCAATGATGATGAAATAATTTTTTTTAGTTTAAATGTATAACACATAGTACAATGCAGAGTATAACATGAATGGATATTGTCTGCCAGCAATCAAGCACAAAACTGGAACCGAGGTCCCAAGATGTCTTTTCCGACCAAACTCTGCACTTTATCTCTGTCTCAGGTCATTAGCTGTCATGTAAATCTAGTCATATAATTTCTGCTGTTGTTGAACTAGTTGGCATTATAAACAAAATACTTTTCCTCATAGTCTGTTTGAAATAGTTTCTGTAACTTAGCCATGTCCATGCATGATAAAGAAGCATTAATGTCTATGCATGACAAACTAATAGTTTTCCTTTTCAGTATTCTGTGAATTACAACGGCTGGTTTTATTGCATTTTTGCATGATGAAATCAATTAGATAGCTACTTTCTTTAATAAAGATGCATGCTAAGTATCTATATATTATTGTTTCAACAGCAGGACTAGTTCAGTAGTGATATTTGTTGATGACATTTGCCCAAGCATGACCCCTGATGTTTTTGACAGAAAGACGGACAAGAGCTCATTGAAGATGATGGTTTGATTATGAGTGAGTTTTAACGGCAGTGGTTTTTCTATTTCCTGATATTAAAGTTGTGCCTAATTGGAAACTTGTGATGATAAAGATTTGTTGAGTCCTTAATGTTTGTATTGTGTGCTTTTGTGTATGTGTGTGCAAGAAGAAGGTTATAAAAAGCATGTCTTTTGAAAAAATAGATTTCTTTTAGTTGACTTGTCAGTGATCACACCAATTCCTTTCAAAATTCCACTTTTAAAGTTATTATGGTACATTCACTTAAATATGACAACACTAACTCAACAGCTACATGTTGCTTGTTAGATGACCAAAATGACTTTAATTGTTCTTAGATGGGTTATGTGTGATAACTGATTTCACTTGCACTGTTGGGTCTTCAGTCCAGTCTGTTTTCCCCTGTGTTCTTCTTCTGTGTACCAATGTGACCCAAAGCATCATTGGTGAGCTTCCCAAATGTATGGCCATATTGAAATCTGTACCCTGTTGACATAATTACCTCGCTTCATTACTATAAATGATAGCAAGCTTTCTACAAAAGAACATAATTACCATCTACACATACCTGGTATGTGCCCCATGTAGGAGGGTAGGAGCCCTGTTTTGGAGGGGTATATTGTGGGTATCAGAGGCAAGCTGGCAGACTCCTCCCTTTGCAAGTTGAATGAGATCCGACCTGCCTTAATTTCTTTGTCAAACTGGATCAGTGCCTTGTTGGTGATGATGGGATATCCAGCACCAAAGAGGAACCGGGCTTTGGGGACGTAGCCAGTAAAACCTGTCAAAATGACAATTATTACAAATTGGTACAAAATTCAGAGCTCTGAGCACCTTCATCACATTTACAGTACATTTAAAACACCGTAATTTGTTTCTTAGTAAGCCCAACATTGGCTAACCTGAGATGAAATACTTATGTGGGCTGCTTTCCTCCATGAGGTACGGGGAGCCTTGTGGCTTCCAGGGGTCCGGGGCCTTGTAAGGGGCAGGATCTTTAGATATGGCTGTAAGAGGGCTGTTCAATCTTTTAGGCTACAACAAAGGACAACCATCAGATTCAGCTTTTATTAACTATAACTAGATATTGTAAATATGTTCTGAACAACAAATTGAAAAAGGTAGCTGATGAATATAGCTAAAAAAAAGAACAGCTTCTATCATCTGTGAATCAGGGGACCTTCACAGCTTGTTGTAACACAATGGGGTGATAATTGGCTGAAATCATGTGGTGTCCTGATTGGAGAGCTTGTTTAGTAACAGTACTTCTTTTCATTTACTGGGCATGTGACACTCGACCTGCTTTGATACTGGATATTTAGCATGTATAATTGAACAGGGTGACCCTACACAGGAGCGCTGTGAAAGAGAAGCAATCCGACTGTGACAGCTTACTTTGAAGTCTGGGACGCTGTTGTTGAAAGCAAAAGACAGGTCAGCAGAAGCCACACGCAGTCTCTTTTCTTGTTCCTGGTTGAACTCTGATAGTGCATCTCGACAGGTTTCTGCATATGTTTTGCAGAAGTAGTTTTGACGCAACGGAACAAAACCTTGGAGCACAAGAGAGAGATATAGTGCATGTTAACAGTTTTGCAAACTAGACACCAAGTATTGCAACCCCCCAAACTGTTACCTGTGTATCCCGGAATCATTTTCTCCAGGTTCCTGCTGCCTCCATGTCGGCTTCTCCAGATTTCATTGCGGGGTCCTGTGTCCTCCTCTGTGGATGGGAGACGCCCGGTATGGAGCACAAGCCTCTGTGAGTGAGACACCTCCGGGGAAGATAGGAGCTTTGCTGTTAACTGACCATAAGTCTGGCCCACATTATACTTCAGCTGAGGACAGTAGCCTGCATACCTAAACAAAACCATCAGCAGATGTTGGCAATAATGATTATATTATAATACTTTTAAGTCCATATAATTCAAGTGTATGGGACACGTAAAGGTGATGCTTCATAAACTACACAAAGGTAATCCACATGACCCCAGCTGATGAACCAATGCCTTCTGAAACAAAGAAAAATACTAATATTTAAAACTTTTTTAACTATAAACCATCACTTCTGGCCAACTGTTCAACGCTTCGTTAGCATGTTGTGAAGTCTGATGTAAATGAATGCGCTGTGAAACTCACACAAGAAGTGACAGTCCTCTGTTATTCCACGCCACTTCTCGAGTCACGCATTGCTTCACAATTAGCTGATGTAGCCCTTCATGAAGCGTCAGCTTTGCAGGTCCCATACACTTGCATTATATAGATTCACAGAGATGGAATATTTTTCTAAAAATCTTTGTTTGTGTTCATCTGAAAAAAGAAAGTCATGTACATCTGGGACAGCTTGAGGGTGAATAGATGAGAGCATTTTCATTTTGTTTTGAGTGTCCTTTTAAACATGCTTTTATAGCCTATATTATGTTATATATTATATTATTAAACCAATACATTAAAAGTGCATTTGGTAAAAAGGCAAAATGAATGCTGAAGATTGAAATACCTTGGGGGTTTAAAGTTAAAGGGGTCCTATTATGCTCTTTTACAAAGTCTTGAGTTAGCTGGGCCAGTGTGTGCTGTGATTGGTTAGCTGGGCCAGTGTGTGTTGTGATTGGCAGCACTCGGCGCCTGGTCGGGAAATGTCACGCCCCTTACCATAGCCGCCTGCGAGCTTCAGTGTAAATATTGCGTCAAAATCAAATCAATTTTTAAAAGTTAGTGAAGATGAAGAAGTGACATTTCCAGTGATATTGATTGATTGATTCATTGATGGATTCATTCATCCATTCATTCATTTAGACCAGAGAAGGCCAAACCAGGGTGCGTGAGTCAAAATTGGCCCATGATAACCTTTGATTTGGCCAACCATCCCAAATCACAAGAGGGGGAAACATGCCATTGAAGCATCTTCATTTCTAATTTATCCTTTTGTTTTATTTATTTATTTGCAAATAGGTTAATTTATGTATGTATGTATGTATTTAATTTTATTTATTTAAAACAAATGCATTTATTTTCAACCCACAGCCCTCAATCTAGTTTGATTTTTGGCCCTTCATAGTAAAAAGTTTGGACACCTCTGATTTAGACAGACAGACAGACATCCATCTGGCAGTAGATTACTATGACTGCTGGCAACAGACACGCTTTGTTTGTTTTGAGTCTCAAGTTACATATAGAAAGGATTTTGTAAGAGTTATTTCAACATAAACCCAGACCTATAAACTATAATTAAACTATCATTCAAAATAATAATTAAAAATTGTTTTACTTTTTCAAACTCTTTAACATACACAGCTAATTTCTGGAACAAAATAAGAAACAGATCAATTAATAATAATGCAGGGAAATAACTGAGAACTCACCCTGGGATGTACTGCGGGTCAGGTGTCACCAGCACTTTACTAAATTTGGGTGGAAACCGCTCCATATTTTCAAACCCGCAGCAGTTTTGAATGTTGTTTAACGGTTGCTAAGGTGAGGAGAGGAGCGCGTGCCATCATTCTGTCAGCGAGCGCGCGTAATGCCGTGTCATCCTCAAGAGGGAAGTGTGCGGCCACCTAAATTAAATAAAACAATTCATTGATAAACCTAGAGAAAATAAATGTAATTTTATGAAACCGTTTAAAGATAAGCTCTCTCGGCGGTTGTTCTATAAGCCAGTATTGGTCGGTGACGGGTTTAAACCTGCATGGGTTCGCTGCATCTGCCTAGTACTGTATGACCTGGCTGGTAAAGATAATGTTACATGACAAGTCAGTTAGTTGTGATGCTGCAGCCTCTTGTGGGTAGTAGGAGAAATGCAGCCAGAATACGTTATAGCCTCAAAAAGAAATATAGGCTAGCTATAACATTGCAACAGGTTAATTACTATCCGTACATAAAATAATTTAAATGACACAAGAGAACAAAACCTAGCATATTCACTGATAACCAACGCGATATTAAACAGACTCATCCTCAAAACGTTCCACGCTACAGTATGTTGTAGGTTTTGTCGAAACACATGGAGATTTCTGAAGAATCTTCACGTCCTTTTCTAGAGTCAGTGAGTTGATCTTGAGAATCAGATGAATCATTTTCAACATGTTCCATGTGAATGTTTACATGCACTAATTTTCCTCAATCCTCAAGACTGTAGAAAGCACTTTTTTATATGTAGGCCTACCTTATACTTAGTAATTGACATTTTTACCATGTCTTATAATTTCAAATTACATCTAGTCTACCACCGATCTGACTCCTTGTAAAACCTAAATAAATATTCCGAATCCGGAGGAGGAACTCCAGTCCGATTAAAAATATTTTGGAAAGGATTATTAAAGATCTACACTTAAACTTCATTTTTTAACTTACTGATTCAATCATTCGATCACATTAGATCTCAAACAGCCTAAATGTATCATTGTATTAAAAATGTCGTATGACTTATAGGCTACAGTAAATGTCTATTCCTCAGCTATGGTATATGGCTTCAGAAACTTGAAATATAGTGAACAAGTCATATAGATATTTTTATTTCCAACGTTACAGGTGTGGTGACTATTGCCGAAGGCCTGGGGAGGTCATGATGGAGGACCCCACACAAGAAATGCATTGACCTTGCTGTGACCAGCGTCTTCTGGACGCATTAACATGTGAGAACATATATATATATATATATATATACTAATTATGTGCAATAAATAATATCATAATGCAATAATATAATAAATTTAATAACACAGATTATAGTCATAATACCATAAATCTAATCACACTAAACTAAATATAAAAACAGTATCTTCATGGGTGTGTATTTCGTGTGTATTATGATTATTGTTTAACAGTTTAATTTGTGGTTTGCATTTTGTTGATGTTGCATATTTTCATTTTTCCTACACAGAGAGGAATGCGGATGTTATCAATGCACAGGAATGTCTATTCCTCTGCACGGCTCATACCAGCAGATACTGCATAGCTGTGAACTGAATGACACTCTATGGTCCTAGTTTCAGGTCCTAATTATGCATTATATAGGCTATGTGAAAAATGACTCTGAAGTACCATTTCCTCAAGCTTGAGTTGGTAGTCAACCAATATTGACGGTTGCCAAGTGAACAACACTTACATTAAGTTGTTACAAATGGATCACTTTATTCATTTCTCTCATGCATGTATGCGTAGGGATTTGAAAAGGTCCTTCATATTATGCTGGATCAAGGGCGTAACCATGTCTTAGACATTAATGGGGTGGACCAAACCCATTTTTGTCTAATATGTCAAAAATTGCTCCATTATTGATTTTTGTTAATCACATTTAATTATGAATTATGAATCACTTAAAAGACCTATATTTTTTTACTTCAAAATGGCAAAATTTGACAAAAAAGTCAAGTTTGCATCACTGCATAATACTATTGGTCGTTTTAAAATTTCTATCGTAAAATAATAAATATTTTGCTACTTATATCTTACCTTGCCCTCATTTACAATTTAAACTCACCGGAATTCATGCCTTCTTTGATTTGATTGGCCATCTCAGTCATTTTGACATGATTGAGACTGCTAAGGAAGACCATCCTAACAACAAACAAAGCGGTGTAATGTGTAATAAAGTGTAGCAGAGCAGAATCAAGAATAAAAAAATATTGGGGTGGACGATTTGGCTATATTGGACACCACAGGGCTGGTGGTTATACATAAAGTTTGATCTTTTCAATGCATTAAAGACCTTATTTGCCGCCTTCTCAGCATACATACCAGCAGTTTCTGTTACTTTGTTTAAGGGCTTTGTGAAAGTTTCATCAGCCTCACAACATGTCTTGACAGATCCACCAAGAACATGAGCTCAGGATTTTAGGAACGGCACCGGAAGTGGAGCAGTTGTCAGAGGGTGATTGAGAAACATGGGAGTCGGAATGTGGGCGGCTCTAGAAAGGTGCTTTTAGTTCAATGTGACAAATCGACCTGCAAGTTTCTAGTCAGTTGTGAGAAAGTCAAGGTGCTGCGAAGAGTTTCACGTGTTCTGATTGACTACTGAAAGAAACAGAGTATACCGGACGAGAGAAATTCATTATCAATGAACCTATATAGGAATTTTGGGAATCTTCTGGAGAGTTGGGTGACCGAAGGCCACCAGGATTTATACTTACAGACAGGACCTGGTGTGGACAGATTAGATTCAATTTCTAGGGACTCTGTCCCACTATCCAATGTAAAATCAGAATCCGAGGACTCTGGATTTGAGACGGTTAGTACAACTAGTCCTTGTCATTCTCACCAGTGTAGTGCTTTGACATCTGAAGAATCACAGCCAGTTTTTGGCTCTACAGAGGATGAGGTTCAACCTTCATCCCCGTCTCCTTCTATTTGCTCATCCTCAAGTGTCTCTCTCAGCTCTGTGGCTCTAAAAACAACATGTCTGGAGGTGGAGCAAGCCTTGAGAAGGACAGATTCAGGCTCATGGAGAGGACCCCTGCACCAGATTGAAAGAGGGACCGCTGGGCCACGGTATCGCTCTAACACGGCCTCTTTTCCAACCAGCTTTCACTCAAACAGCTCCAGACCACATCATCGGTTTGCTCATCCAAGGAGAACTCATTCACAACCTCCAGATCCCAAGAAAGCCGAGCTGTACAGAAAATGCCACCAACAGGGCCAACCAGTAGACAGCCAGTTGGAGGTGAGCAGTCAACATCTACTTCCTTTATATTACATTCAAATCTAGGTTGAAGACACATTTTATCTCTTTAGCTTATGATGTTGCTTGAGATGTATAAAGGTTTTAGTTGAGTGAGTTTTATTTGTATGATTTGTTCTATTTTTATGAGTCTGTTTTTCTTTGTTACTTTGCTAATTCTATTTATTTCAGTTTCTCTTACTATTTTTCCTAATTTTACAGCACTTTGGGTGCTGTAAATAACACTAGGTTATACTAGGGTTAGATTATCTCTTTATATGTCATAAAATAATTCTCTTTTATGATTAATGTAATCATGCTGTTCCATCTGTGAACACGTGCTTTGCTACCTCATTGTGCACTGCTTCAGATGCACTTACATGACATATATAGTGCTCATTTGTCATGTCACACACTTGACATCAGGTGCTCCTTATGCTCCTCACACACCAAAATTACTTACCTGGTATTTGCGCACAGTTTTGTCATATACATAGCTGACTTTCTGTATTCATTGTGCACTGTAATTTTTTATGTCTTGGGAAAAAAATGACAATCAAGATTCAAAAAAGCTTAAAATATCATGGTTGCTTTGGTAAATTTCTTTAACTTAAGTTTTAAAATTAAAATTCATGCATTATTTATCATAATATATGGTAATATGATTTTTTTTTTTTTAATTACATAATTATTTAACAAATGACATAGCAATCTCACTAGTAACAATAGATGACATGGCCAAGGTCAAAGGCATAGTGCGCTGAATGCACTTTGACCTGCATCATGTGAGTCTTCATGGTTAAGAAATTACAAGCAGTGGAGTTGCATAACCTTTTATGACCAGCTCAGGTACATAATGAGCAGGTTACCCCTTACATATTTAACCCCACTGAAACACGCGCTTGATTCTTTCTTGAAGACACACAATACACATGCACAGACTAGACATCCTTTTAATGGACTCAGGTCTGGATCTGTCATGAGACGCTAAACAGTCGCCCTAAGACTGAACTGGCCAGTTCAGGTGAGAGAGGAATGACTGGAATGATGCCAGCAGGCTGACAGGAATGTGTGGGTGTTGAGAATGAATGCCACCGATGATAGATCTGTGCTGAACGTGTCTCAACGTAATCAGCGGGAACATGGGGAAAGAAAACTTTATAGGACTGGAACAAAAACAATAATTTCATTCTAATAAAGAAATAACACATGACATTTTTGTATAATTTAGAAATAAACTGGGTGATAAATGTCACCAGAGAGTATTTATAGTCTAGTTGTTGGAATTTTTGAAATAGAGGAGACTTGAGGGGCTTATTGTCACGAGGAAGCTGTTAGTTAGATTTTATGTTTAAACTTAAGCTTAAATTTAAGATCGATGTATTTGAATTTCTTATAAAATTTCCACCCATTTAGATTACACAGTTTTAACATAAACAAACTAATGAACGTATTGTGATGCATATTTGTCAGTCATACATAAATGAAACAGGTAAGAAACAGATTTCTGTAATCATACTAATAAACTGAATGGTAGCAACTTTACAGTCCTGTTCTGCATGCACATACTACTTATTATAGCAATTACAATAACTGGGTAATAACTAGGTACTAACCCTGAACCTACCCCTAAACCTAACCTTAACCCATGTAGTTACCTTATACTACCCAGTACTTTCTTGGGTAAGTATATTGTACACCATAAGTGGACGTACTGTAAAGTGTGTTTTAAATACACTGTAAGCAGGTTTATATATTTATCAATAAATCAAATTAGTTTCAATCGCATACATTTTAACTAACTGGATATTGCTTGTTTTACAGCTAGTCATATTATAACCATGTTTATTTGTTTTCACAATAAACAGATTTATGTTGATTTTTAAATGCATTTTGAAAATGTTTAAATAAAATCAAATAGATGCAAATGTTTTTTTTAAGTGCAGAAATCTTACCTGTTTCATGTATGTGACATTAAGTTTATTGGTTTATGTAAAAATAGTGTAATCCAAAAGGCTGGATTTTTTTTATGCAGTTTAAATACATAAATCTCACATTTAGGCCTAAGTGTTTTTTGAATGCAGTGATGATTAAAAACAAAAAAAAAACAAAACATATATTCAGATAAGGATAAACTGTATAATTAATGTAGATATTAGCTGAAATGTTAAACTGGTTTCTCAGGACAAATACATTTTTGTAAATGTCAGATTGGGGCAATTTGTCCCTTTTTTTTTTTTTTTGAGCCAGTTCTACTTTATAACATAATTTAATAACATTTCTGGTGGTCAAGACAATTGTTTAATTTTAAGTATGTTGCATGTACTCTTTTGATGTCCCATTCAATGCTAATTGCTTTGTGTTTCATATGTTTTACAGTTTTAATTTAGCTGTAACATGCAATATAAATAGCATATATATATATATATATATATATATAGTATTATATTGTATTTATATTGTATCATTACATTATTTCCTTGTAAAAATGCAACACTGCGGCGCTATCAAAAAATGACTTGAGCAGCAAAATTTAAGCTGAGGGGTGGGACTATCTGTTTGTTCAACCTATAGCTGAAAGGGGGAGTGTTCAGAAAAGCTGAATAAAAACAGTCATTATTTTTGTCAATCTGTTTGGTGATGCTAATAGTACAGAAATTACACACTTCAGCTTTAACATTTTTTATTTGCATTCACTTCCTTTAAAGGGACCTCAGATGCTCAGCTTCCCTATGTTGAGATTTTCAGTTGTTCAAACTGCAAAGCAGCCCAGAATAGACATTCATAACTATAATCTGTAAACTATTTAGTACTAAGAACAGAGAAATCTGAATCTAGAACAGAGATCAGGTTTTGCATTTTATACAGTACAAATTGATTAGCTTTTTATACCCCACCAAATTAGATAATAAAAGCTTTACTGTTCCCAGCACTAGGAATCTTAATGAATACAGGTCTTGATCTCTCTGTCTCAGCAGCTTGCGGACAGTGATCAATACAGGCTGGACAAACTGTCTCCAGGGTTGCTGTACCTGGAGCAGGTGTGCAGGATGCTGGAGAACATTGCAAAGCTACAGCAGCAAAACTACAGCCTGCAGAAAGAGGTGGAGATCCTGAAGAGTCAGCATGCTGAAATAGAGGTTAGTGACACTGATATATCACACAAAGCTTGCCTTTTTAGGTCTTATAATCAAGACTTTCCAGTTCTGTATTGCTGCCAAGTTTATGTCAGTTTGCCAAAAGAGGTGTCGTGTGTCAAAATGACTTCTTATTGTTTCCTGTAAACTGAAACCTCAAATTTCAAGCACATTAACTCACTAACTAAATGTTTCCAGCTTGGAAGCTTGCATGAGGAGGAAATAAGCTATCCTGCCAGTCAAGGTTTACAGATTCTGGGTCATCCACCTAGCGAATCGACTCACCTAAAAGAACCCATGGGATTTCGTCACAGATCAGTATCTGACACTCAGGCAGCCGTCGGCCATTACAGTGAGTCTTTTTGACAGATGAACCAGAGACATTGGTTTGGTGTGTGTCTGTTAAAAATAGATGTCTATCCTACAGGGAGAACAAGGTTTGTTCAAGACAAACCTATTGCAGATGCCTTAGTCGAGGAACCTGATGGTAAAGATTCTGTAAGTAAATAGTGAGTGGGCCAAAAATTCATCATTTACTCACCCTGACATCTTTCGAAATCTGCATGTTTTTTTTTTTTTATTCTGTTGAGTTAAAAGAATTATTATAACAGACTGTCCAAGCTGCTTTCATACAATGAAAGTGAATTTTGACCACAGCTGATAAGATTTTCAGTGAATAAAGACTTTAGTTTCAGTCTGTTTCTCACAGAAAGCTATTGCATACCATCAGAAGACTTATAGAGTGTAGTTATAAAGACTTATAAAGTCATAAGGTCATATGTACTTTTATGAGCACTATTTTATAGCACTTTTTGGAGCCCCTGGTCCTCATCCAGTTTTCGACATTCTACTAGACTTTTTCTTTTGTGTTCTGCCAAAATAAGTCTTGTTTTGGAACATGAGGATGAGTAAATGACTGAGTTTCATTTTTGGGTGAACTATCCCTTTAATAGTAGTATTAGTCTAAGTAGCATGACATGTGGATGTTAAAAGTTATAATATGACTGTTCCTCTGTTTGTTAAACCAGTTACCCGAAAATGAGCACAAAAAGCCGAGTAAGATCCAAAAGCTGAAATTTGCATCATTTAGAAGGCAGGAAACACAACAGTCTGACAGAGAAAGCAAAAGGTAAATTTGAGAAAATTAAAGTCTTATATTTTCTTTAGATTGCTATTGCAAACATTTTAAATACTTACTATTTTAATGATTATGCATCATTTTTACAGTTGTTAATGTTAATTTATTACACAAGTGTATCTTATATACTTTTATTCAAAGCTTTCAGCCTAAGAAGAAAACAAGCTTTTTCAGTAGGAGTAGAAGTATGACTACACGTCTCTAACATTCATGCCACATTGATGCCCAGTGATGGTGGCTCACACCTCCCATTTACCTGAGGATTATGGCACTTTTATATGTATAGCTTGTTTTAGTCAAGTATTTAAGGCTGCACTTAAATAAAGTACTGAGTAGTACTAATAGTCTTCATGTACTTAATGGATACTTGTTTTTTTGGAACTGTCAGTTCACTTTGTTTTTGTTAATCCTATTGTTTATAAATTTACAATGCAAAATGCTGCCAATGCGTAGTTTTCATCGCTAGATCCATTCATTGTATTTTAGTTATTTTCTCATCTATCATGATCTCAGTCTGTAAACTTTTGCTGCTAAAAGAATTTGTTATTTTGTAATACTAAGGTGATTTCATAACAATTGTTTAATATAATAAAATATACAATAAACCACTCTGCTTGCAAGATTACATACTCATACAAGTTTACATTCCCTTAGCAGAATCTGATGTTTTGCATTTTTAAAAAGAGAGATGGATTTTAATATACTGTACTCCACAGTACAAAATAATAACTGACTTTATCTATAGTATGCACAATATAAATTTATTCACAACTATCAGAAAAGGCTACAAACAGTAACTGATGCTTGATGAGGCAACACATGATATTAAGAACCAAGAATATGTACATTTTGAACAGGGTAATTTGTGTAAATTCAGCTCTGTCTTGTGGAATATATGTAAGTATCTGTAATGTCAAATATATTTCCATCAGGTCAGTAATGTGATCTAGAAAATATGATCCTTCATATTTATAAAAAAATATATATATTTGGGCTGGTATGTCTAAAGAGGGTGTGATTTTGGATAGAGGGCACGTGTTTGTAGGAATGGGTGGGGCCTAATTCAATGACTAAATCTAGAGGATGTTAGTAAAATGGCCCAGTCACTTACAGCACCTAACTTTAAGTTTAAGTTTAGACCAAACAAACAGTTTGATTTTTAAATTCTTTATTGGTCTGTATTATACCCAGGATGGGGGGAGATAGACTTCCCTTGGCATTCCCATTTAAAGAGATGTCAATGACGAACACATCCAAACAAGAGGTCGAGGGCTATAGGGAAATCAGTTCATACATAAAATACATTTACTCTGATATTTCATATCTCTGACTTTACACACAAGTGTCCTTTTCACTTTAAGTTCACATAGCATCCTGTGCTATTAAATATATAGATACATCTGTGACCCTTCGGAGAAGGTGAATATGTGTGACTCAAGATTTTCAGATTGTGGAATAGCTTTTGGGATGAGCTCAGGATGCTCTCCATTCTACATGATGCCACAGGAGGAAAGAGGGTTGGCAATGTGGCAAGTGCAAGCCGATTGACAGTACTGGCGCACCGTCTGATAGCAGCTGCGGTCACCATCGCTGCCCCACTGCACGGTCCCTGCCGGATCAGGCGGCAGCCGGCTGAGGATGCTGGTGTTGATGGCCAGAGCGGCTAGCCCATAGTCGGTGAAGAGCACGGTCTCACGGCGGCAAGTGGGGCAGGAGATGAACTTGTACTTGGGACAGGACTCATACAAGATCTGCAGGCACTCCTCACATACTGAGTGCAAACAAGACAGGATGCGTGGGCGCTTGCCGGCAAAGTTGTAGGTGTGTCCACATGTGGGGCAGTCCAGTGGTTCGCATGGCATCACAGGGCCTGAGGAGGTGGAGGATGAGGAGGAAGAGGTGGAGGAAGAGCGGAGCACATACTGGTTGACGATGACGTTGTCCATCTTGTAGTGGAACTGGTGGTAGCAGATGTCAGATGTGCTGGCCTTGCGCTGGGCAAGATAACTTGCTTCACGGCGGAGGACAGGGGCAGGAGGAGACACTAAGGGTCTGGGTGGGACCACGGTGTTGCCATTGACCTCCATGGATAGATCACCACATGCCTGGTTGACGATCACCTCCCCCTCGCCTCCTCCATCCCAGGCCATACGGGGAGGTGGGGCGTAGCGAGGCTGGGTCACTGGAGCCGGACACTCCCGAGGGAACTTCTCCGACTGGATGATCTTGACAGTGTCCATGGGGATGGTCACAGGTTGGCGCCGCAGGCAGGACATTCACTCCTAGGCTCGGTGTTCTTGGCTAGAGGAACTGGGTGTAGAGTACGTTCCTGCAGAGTAGGTCTTCAGTGCACTGGGGGAGGACACTCAGCCATTGCAGGGGACGTGAGGACGGATGGGTTTGTCCATTGCTGTCTCAAAGTCCCTCCTTGGTCACGAACTGCGTCACCCTGAGTCTTTATGTGGCACAGATGGACAAAGACTTCCAGCCAGTGCACAGTATTAAAAAGGCCCTGAAGGACAATGGAGGACTGTGTCTTGCTTCGGAGGTCACGAGAAGTTGCAGTTTGTGGTTCTAGTGGTTAACAAAGTCTTGAGGCAACAACTTACACCCTGTTTACTGATATTGCACAACTGAGAGTTGTTAATTTGATGTAACAGGATATTATTACTTACAAATGAATGGCTGAACACTACAAAGTGTCACACTCAATATTAGAAGATATGTTGGCAATTGTTTCAGTGTTTACACTGTTACAGCACATTTATTAGGACATAAATACAATAACGACCTAAATACAGAGTACCTTGAAGAGAATCTTAGGATCTTACTAAGAAATACTGTTCAGCTTAATACTGTTGTAAGCTAAATGTCCGTAGACTGTCTCATAGGATGCTTGGTGAGTTTCAGAAAGGAACTGATGCAAACAATGTAACAGAAGCTACATCCACCTCAATGTCACAACCTTCTTCCTGTTTCAGGTCCCCGTTGTGGTATGACCTTGCCCTGTTGTTGCTTCTCCTCGTGATTGGCTGTGCTTACAACCTCCCTGACCTTTGTTCTGATAAGCTTTTCGGGGAGGTGCTCATGTGGCTTTGGAAAGATCTCGAAGGTGTTCTCCCAGTCCTTAAAAGACCAGAACTCCTTAAGGGGACTGCGTTGAGCTTGACAGATTGTGCGTCCACTCTTTGGTGTCGTGACAGGTCCGAGAGTCTCTCAGGAGTCTCGCCAGACTTTACTTGCTTCTAGCACTTTTCCCAAAGTGGTGCAGATATGCAGACTCATAGGTAGTGTCGTTTCTGTTCCTGGAGGAAAAAAAAATAAAACAGTTCAGGTGATGCTAATGCAAGGACACAGCTCAGCTTTTTTCATACCATTTGCCTGCGCTCTTGGGAACAGTGTCTAAAAAGTGTCCTGTCATCTAGAGCTAAAAACACAGCAGTGGGGAAATTCTGATGAAGAAAATTTAAGAGCTGATTCTGTGCAAAAGATTGTGATCTGCGCAACATGTCCATTCACAGCAGAAATCTGGAACCCCGCAGCATCTTTTCCAGTCTAAAAAACTCTCTTGCTCTATCTGCCAGCTGCCATCTGCGGCCCTGTGGGGCATGGGCACTGTGGAGGAAGAGGCTGAGGACCTGATCACAGAACAATCTGTCCTACTGCTATGAACCTATACATGCATTACAACACAACACAACACAGCAGAAGCCCACAACTCTAAAATGGCTGCCAGTGCTTATATGAAGTCAATTGTGAATTACTGTTTGCAAGCCATTTTACTTCCATAATGTGACATATTTCATAAAGTGAAAGAGGATATTCAACAAGAAAAATGTAGGACAGGACTTGATTTTATTTAGGTGAAAGTGGGTGTGGCTTATCAAAATAAAGATTACGTAGAGAAACTGTTTTTCTTTAGAATAACATATATACTACCAATAAATTGTAATGTGCATGTTTTGATTTCATGTTGAGTTGTTCATGTTGGTTGCATGTTGAATGATCCTGTGCTATATTTACATTTAAGATATTTAGTAGACATTCTTATCAAGAGCGATTCAGCTTCACATTTGAGTAGTATTGTGATATATTTGGGAATATATTGTCAACAGCTAAAAGGAAGTTGTCAAGCATGAGGCACACCCTCTTTAGTCATAACACTGTATTCACAATGTACAATAGCATGGTTTGAGTATCTCACTGTTTAAAAAAAAAAAAGTATTTTAGCATAATATTAAGGACACTAATTAAGTTTCCAGTTTCGTATGCTACAGTATATTGACCAGTCAGCATCCAGGACAAGTTCCGTTTAAGTAAGTCATTTTTGGTTAGATGGACGTGTGAAATTGTGTGACAGTTTTAAGACTGAACCATTTAAGAAAAAAATATTGTGGTTAGGGGTGGTGTGTGAATGTTTGTGTGCTTTATTAACAGTGGTGAGCACACTGACATATCTACAGTTCTCTGCATGCTGTGCAAGATGTGATGATAGAGAATGCACTAGAGAGAGGAAAATGAGAGAGAGAGGGAGAGAGAAGCAGAGAGAGGAAGCTGACCTACATACAGCAGAAAAGGTAGAAAGAGAACATGCGTCCTTTTACTCCACATCAACACTGTGCTTGTGATCTTATGCGAAAAAATAGAACACTTCCATTATAATTAACAAAGCTGCTTACACAACAAGTGCGTGACAGCACTTTAATGATTATCACAGGAGCATCTCGTTTTGTCGCATCACAGTGCTCTGCTCGCTTGCATGCAGAGTCGAAGAGGAATGGTACATTCATGTCATGTTGGAATTACCATAATTACAAGATTCTGATTAGTAAAAACACATTGGAAACTCGGAAAATAATGAAAGCCTGCTGTGAGCTTATATAAAAACCAATGGTAGTGACATAAACACGTAACGGGACATTTCACCTAAAATGAAAATTCATTATTTACTGACATTATTTACTCACCCTCTGTGTATTGTTATTTTTTTTTCTGTAAAACATAAAATGAGAATGTCAAGAATCTTCACAAGGCTCTTTTCCAAGACAGCTTACAGTGGCCACCGCTGTCAAGTAACAAATAAACAAACAAAAAACCATAGGCCATTATCCTACTGTTCCAGTCATACAGCAGAGGTTCACAGAAAATGCGGGTGCATGCGAGTTTGTGGTTCGTGGCCAAGTTGTGCCTCCCATTAAAAAATAAAAAAAATCTAACTGTGTGTGAACTTAATCGTATTACTCTCAAATACAGAACTGACAACCATATTGCTGTGTGAACGTGACAAAATGGCCTACTTGTTCTCAAATATTGTGCAAGATAATAGAGGAATTAATATGATGTATTTTGCTGTCATCAATAATAATGTCACATATGGATCCATGTTAGCGTTATGAGTGAGATAGTTCACAAAAACATACAAAATGTTGTCATTATTTACTTACCCATGTTCGGTTAATTCCAAACATGTATGACTTTTGGCTTAGCATAAAAAATATATTTTGAGAAATCTCTCTCTCAGAATTGTAATCATGCCTTGTGTGCAAATATGT
>NW_015536497.1:2771550-2776035 GCF_001515605.1 Sinocyclocheilus anshuiensis | reverse complement strand
GTATTTCCTGCTGAGATTCTGAGGTGTGCAACCAACCAATCAACACATTTCTATCCCATAATGCCACGGGAGATGGGAAGCTGTCAGATTGTACACACTGAAAGAAAATCACAGTACTATATTGCAAGCTGAGTGACTTTTTTCAAGTCTAAGTGGTTAAATTATACTTTACACAAGTAAAACAAGTACACAAGTAATTTAAGTGATTAAATTATACTATACACAAGTAAATTATTTTCACGGTTGTTAGTACATCACAGGTCAAAGGACAATGCTGCCACTGCAGATTTATCTGGGAATGTATTTACACTACACACCTAAAGAATGTATTTCAGCAGTCGAGAAATAAGTAATTGATTGAATTTACTAGAGGAATCGAACACGGTCATGGTAATTCACACATGATGTGAATGCACCGTAAGCGAGATTGTCTATTTATGGCATCACTCCACTATCTTTGTTCTTCTTTCGTCCTCCCCCATCCATCCATTTCTGAAGATTCACACTCTTCTCCACCGACAGCCGTGGACCTCCACTCACACCCACCCACTCACACTCTGGAACATGCGCAGGCCAGTGCACAAACACATGCTTGTTTTGAACCAGCTCCTTGATTTGTTGTGACCAATCAGACCATAATAACTAGTCAAAATAACCTCTGTATATTCTATTTCCCATCTCGCTCATTGGTTTAGTTGTTTACAATGATTTAATTAGGATGTGAACACAGGATGTGGCTCCAAACCCTCCTTCATTTTCTGGAGGTCACAGAACCACCAATCAGCCAGTAACTGTCAGTCACATTCATTCGTGTTGCCACAGCACCGCAGAGCTGTGAGGCAGAGCCAAAAATAACCACGCGCTCTTACTGGTTCATACACACACACACACACACACACAAAGGTGCGAATAAGCTTTCTGATAACAGCATAAGTCAGCTGGTGCATGGGTGTTGGAAACCGTGAGATGTGATGAGTGAAATGATTCCTAAGACTTCAGGCATTACTGTTTAGAGATCTTTACCATATATAAATAACAGCCATTATCTCAAAATAAACCCCAACAGGGTGATCAGGATCCCAGCACAAACCAACTGAACATTACCCAACCTAATATGGCTACGCTTCAAAAAATCAAATCAAATAATAAATAAATAATGGGCATGAAATTAGTTTAGTTTGTGAAAACAGAAAGAAGCAATGATTGAAATTGGTTGGCTGGTATGAGAGTCGGTTTTACAAAAGTGTTGAGTAGCAAGAGCTGTGTAATATCTATCTATCTATCTATCTATCTATCTATCTATCTATATTTAATATTAAATATTATATTAAATCTATATTTAATTTGTAAATAAAAGCAAGATTATTGGAATATGTTGTTCCAGAAAATACTATTTCTGCCTTACTTGCCATATTTTTGTAATTACTTGTGAAAATGTACTACCAATTTCTGAGTTTCAGTGTTATTTTATTGTTAGTAAAACACATTTATTCAGGATTGTGTATTTTCCAATGTATTTACATGGAACCCTAAAGTACCATATTACTACTAACTTGGTACTTTTTTGGGTAACACTTTATTTTAAGGTGTCCTTGTTACACATGTTACATGTACTTACTATTGTAATAACAATTAATTATACATAATTACATGCAAGTAACCCTAAGCCAAACCCTAATCCTAACCCTAACCATATAGTAAGTACATGTAGTTAATTATTATTACTCAGTACTTAAATGTATAGTTACACTGTAACAAGGACACTTTAAAATAAAGTGTAACCCTTTTTTGTTATAGCGTTTAAAAAAAGATTTTGTTGTAACTGTGATGTTAGTCTAGTGCTCTCCAGTATGTATGTCCTTTAGCCCTGTGAATCGATTAACTTCTATTTGTTTGTTTGTCAGGAGTAAAGCACGGTTCTGCCTCTCATCGCACACAGGATTTCATATTTGATAGGACAAGCTCCTCCATTATGTAAGAGGCTCAATCAAGAGAGACAGACAGCAGATAACATATTAAAGCAGGCCAACTGTCTGCTGCTCTGCACGGCACTGTTGCACTTAATGAAATCATGTGTGTGTTCGACCCTGTCAGCACAAAACATGATGAAGAGAGGCAGAGAGGATGAGATAGAAACAGCAAATAACTGAAATGAGCTGGGCTGCGATTCCAAAAGCATGGTAAGCCAATGGTCTCTATGATCTCTATGCCTCTATGATCCAAAAATGATCCAAAAAAAATGTACTCATCCTCAGGCCATCCAAGATCATCAGATTTATCAGAATAGATTTGGAGAAATGTAGCATTACATCACTTGCTCACCAATGGATCCTTTGCAGTGAATGGGTGCCGTCAGAATGAGAGTCCAAACAGCTGATAAAAACATCCACAAGTAATCCACACCACTCTAGTCCATCAATTAACGTAGTGTGCAGTGAAAAGCTGCATGTTAGTAAGAAACAAGTTCATCATTAAGGTGTTTTTAACTTTAAACTAATGCTTCTGGCTAAAATATGAGGATTCTTTCTACAGTGAAAAAGTTGTCTCGTCTGAATAAGGAGTGAAATATGCACAGATCAAGCACTGTTTACAAGTGAAAACAGTCCAAAAAAGTTATATAAAAATGGGGATTTTGGTGGATTTTTATTTGAGAGGTCAACAGGGGATGGATTTTATTGAACATTATTGTGATGTTTTTTTAATCAGCTGTTTGGACCTTCATTCTGACGGCACCCATTCACTGCAGAGGATTCATTGATGAGCAAGTGATGAAATGATCAATTTCTCCAAATCTGTTCCCATGAAGAAACAAACTCATCTACATCTTGGTAAATTTTCAGCAAACGTTCCTTTTCAGGTGATCTATTTCTTCAAGAGGAGAACTGAACAGGGATAAATACTGAGTATATGTATGTAGAGAGTTAATATGTAGAGAGTTAAAGGGGTGGTTCACTGGGTTATTTTCTAGGCTTGATTGTGTTTATGGGGTGCAGTCTAACATATGTTAATGCTTAGTTTTTTAAAAAACACATTATTTTCCACACAATTTACCTTTATTCCACACTGCTCTGTCCCTTCTCTGAGAAACACGCTGATCATTTCCTTCTTTTATGAAGCCCCTCCCTCAGAAATAGGCGATGGGCTCTGATTGGTTAGCTAGGCCAGTGTGTTGTGATTGGCTAAACCACCTCTAGTGCGCGTCTAAACGTCCCACCTCAGCGGCATGTGCTCCGTTGCTGTCACGAGCCCGGGAAGTAACTTGTTGTAGTCCCTACCAGCCATTTTTGTAGGCATTAAACTGCTTAAATATTATTTATGCTCAAACAGCAACATAACACACTAACTAACCTTAAAAAAGTGAAATCGCAATGAATCACCCCTTTAAATTTTTTGTTTGATAATTCAGAAATTGAATAAAATAACATGCAGTAGCCTCACACAAAAAGTAATGTGGCCGTGCCACAGTAGAGTTTGATATAATATGGTTATACTATTTTTGATACATATCATAATACCAAATGATTACCATATTCTCATGCAGGTATTTACACACACATATCTTCTGTGACTTTTTGTTTATCACTTGATTTGTATTTCTGCGGTGTCACACTGTAGATGAGTGAAATCTCATTGCTATTCCACATATTAATAATGTGTAGTTAATATTACTCAGTAATGTTCATTATATTATTCCATATCTTTTTTTTTCTTCTAAAAACAATAGATACAGGAATATGTGTTCAAAAGAAGGCACATTGACAGGCTCAGTCACTGAATGCATTGAGTCAACAACATTCTTGAGTTCATTCAGAACCTTATCACATTGTCAAGGCATCGCATTCCAATACATTCTGGCACCACCTTGACACAAAAACACATACATATAACTGGCCTTACCGTGTTTTTTCAAGGTTATAATACTTTCTTCTTCTAATCTAGTTTAATATGCAGAGACAACTATAAGTAAGCCATTTATTGGGTCATTTTTTCCATTCACACACTATCAAAACATTGCTCTTTTTGTTTGAGAATCAGCCTGACAGAGCAACAGCTCAGCCAATGGCATGAGCTTGGGGGTGGGCTATTTGTTTGGGTGACCAATGGGGGAGTGTTTGAGAAACCTGTTAGAAAAAAATCCTTATTTTTGAAATTCCGCTTGTCAACTCTAGGGATGTAAATGAAATACTTAACATCTAAAGTGAACATCAATCAACAGGGATCCTTTAGGCTGCTGCATAGTATTAAAAATGATCAAATACAGTGGGTATAGAAAAGAATCACCCCCCTTTAAAATAATCACATTTTGTTGCTTTGCAGCCTGAAATGAAGACGGACACAGTTTTTGTTTTATCCAGCTGTATTTACTCCATGCAACTTGTAACATCCAAGTGAAAGATAAAACAACAACATGTCAGGAAAACAAACAAACAAAAAACAGTATCACAGAGTTGGAAAAAGGATCATCCCCCCCTCCCCTCCCCCTCC
>NW_015536497.1:2766282-2771202 GCF_001515605.1 Sinocyclocheilus anshuiensis | reverse complement strand
GTAAGGGAGGGTTGCGAGAAAAAAGCCACTCCTCAAGAAAGGCCACATGCAGTCATGACTGAATCAAAGCAGACCTTGAAGATTCTGAGACAGATGAGACTAAAATTTAATTATTTGGCCTCAACAACAAATGAAATGTCTGGCGTGGTCATTGTGTGCATGTAACAACATCACAAATTCTCCACAAATGTGGCTTGTATGGGAGGGGTACAAGAAAAAAGCCCCTCCTCAAGAAAGGCCACATGCAGTCACGAGTCACGAGTGAGCTTTAACACAACGCACCTTGAAGATTCTGAGGCAGATGAGACTAAAATTGAATTATTTGGCCTCAACACCAAACGATATGTCTGGCAGAAATCCAATACAGCTCACCATCCAAATAACATAATTCCTGCAGTAAAGCATGGAGGTGGTGATATCCTGTTATGGGGGTGTTTCTCTGCAGCAGGGGCTGGAGCACTTGGAGGAAAAATGGATGGAAAAAATACCATCAAATTCTTGAGGAAAATCTGCTGCCCTCTGCCAGAAAGTTGTCAATGGGAAGACGGTTTATCTTCCAACATGACAATGACCCAAAACACACAGCAAAACTGAGCACACAGTGGCTGAAGGAGAAAAAGGTGAATGTCTTGCAAGGCCTAGTCAGAGCCCAGACTTAAACCCCACTGAAAATCTGTGGAATGACTTGAAGACTGCAGTCCACAAACAATCACCATCAAATTCAACTGAACTTGAGCAGCTCTGCAAAGAGGAGTGGGCAAATATTGCCAAGTCTAGATGTGCAAAGTTAGTAGAGACAGAGACATATCCCAACAGACTAAAGGCTGTAATCAAAGCAAAAGGTGGTTCAACAAAATACTGACACAAGTGTCTGATACTTTTTACAACTCAGTGATTCTGTTTTTTTTAATCTTTTTTATTTTTTATTTATTTTTTTTGACATGTTGGTGTTCTATCTTTCACTTGGATGTTATAAGTTGCACTGAGTAAATACAGCTGGATAAAACAAAAACTGTGTCCATCTTCATTTCAGGCTGCAAAGCAACAAAATGTGATTATTTTAAAGGGGGGTGATTATTTTCTATACCCAATGCAGCTGAAGCATTGTTTTAGTGATCTAGCATCCAGTCTGGCTTCATTCTGGTAAAAAATACACCTGCTTTCCATGGTCCAATCAAATCCTAAATACTCTGTTTTGCTGAAAAATGTTATATTACAGAAGTAAAAATAACTTTAAATCACTGAAAATTGTCCACTGTGTTCAGAATGTGATATAAAACAGAAAGCAAACAAACAGACGCACAGTCATCAAAATATCTAAAACATTCCTGTCCTCATATCCCACTCACTCCCACAAATACACACACACACACACACACACACACACACACACACACAGGTACCACCCAACACATTCCACAAGCACATTTCTCCCCACTGCCCATCTCTGCATCTCTCTGGATGCATTCCACTTGTGCAGTGAGACAGTCAGCAAGAGGGCACCATGTCCTGTGCCAGCGATGCTATCAGCTGTTCACCTCTGTCTCACAAAGCCTGTCCTGAGCCCTGCCCTTACGGCTGCAGCCAGTCTCACACATGCAGTCACAGGGGATCTCATTCATGTTTGTACATAAAGTGTATGTAATATCAACACTTGACAGCATCTAGAATGCAAACCCATTTATATATGTATATTTATCAATAACCTAAAAACGAAATAGTCAGAGAAATATATTTTTAAAAGATCTTTAAATGTTTTTAAATAATGAAATATTTCAAAATGTAATTTTTTTAAATGTTTTATTTATACATCAAATATTATCAACATACATACAGTATACCCACGTAAAGCAAATTATAGCAAATATAGCAATATATAACTATTGCTTATATTGTTGCAAAATGTAAACAATATTATCACCCAGCTCTAATCTGCTCAATTTGACTGTAAGGCATAACAATATTAAGATATTATAAACGTTAACATCATGATTTTCTCTGAATCTGTTTGTAAAATGCACTATTCAAATAAATTATGAAGAAATATTATAAAGTCATTTGCACTCTTATTATCTCTTATTATCATCAAACCTGAACAAATATAAAATGCAGGTGAAACAAATGCAACATTGAGATATATTCAACAGCTGACAGACAGATACATGTCTCCACCCTACATTTTTCTATAATCATGTGTGCATCATAATACAAAAGAAAAGATCTATTGCTACAACTGAAGTGTTTTAATAAAACATTATTTTATGGAAATTTGCGTATTATATTCATGTACTTATTTTACAATCGCACAAAACTATATGCAAACAAAAACCGAAAAGAAAATTGGTTTCAAAATCCACCAATGGCAGCGCAGGAACCACCAGCATGCTAATATGACAGTTGAAATAAACTTAATTTAATAACTCTAGTTTATTTCTAGTTTAAATCTTCAAAATGTTTCTCTGGTCCTAGTCATTAAATGTAGCACTAAATACTTGACTTGTGGTTTTAATCCTTTAACTGACACAACCATGATTGAAAATGCCTGCATGGTTTACAAAAGCTTTCTAATAAAATGTAAAACTAAAAATCTATAAATTCTATAAACCAAAGGCTTTGCTATTCATGCAGTTGTTCATGTTAAAGGTTTATGTTTTAGATGCCGTCAACTGTTGTACATATGAAAATGCAGATGTGTTAGAACCACAATTTACCTACTAATATTAAAGAAATCACAATGGCATTTAATGGTGGCTTTTGGCTGTATTATAAATCTACAAGAACAAGCACAATTCTGTGTGTTTCAAAAATCAGTTGAAGATGGAGCAGATGAAGCTGTGAGATGGTTCTGGAAAATGAAAATATGTATGGATATCATTGTCTATCATTGTCTTGCACTGTGTGATAAGTGTGATTGAGGTTTTGTCAGAGGGTTTACATCTTCGCTGTTAAAAATGGCTGTTGTGTGTGTGTGTGTGTCGAGCTGCTGTAGAGAACATAGGTCATGCTAGTTTTAGCGAGAAGGCGGCAGTGTTTAATAATTCAGTGGCTGTCATTCAGAGCAGGCGTCAGCCATTTTACCCACAGTTCATTCACGAGAGAGACGGTTTGTTCCCTTAGCCTCTGTTGAGACAGATCACCTAGTCCTTTTCACAGGACATGTTGCAAAGATCATTATTAACAATGTTAGAAACTGGCCAGTCGAGAGAAATCAACGTACAAACAATTAGATTTGAAAGGTTAGCACTAGCAGTGTGACATAAACAAGCCATTAAGAGAATCTTAATAATCACAAGACATTGGCTAATCATTGAATTCAACTTATTTTACCATCACAACATGTATTTATCTACACAGCTATGCAAAATAATCAATGACCCCAAAAAAGCCCTTGTCAAAACATTGTAAAGGAATGCCAATTTCTGCCATTAATGCTATTTTCTATTCTAAATGAATGCTAGGATTTCTATCATATTTTGGAAGCAGTCATAATGGGATGAAAACAGGAAAATTTAATATAGGACTGGATAGTCTGGAGCCATTTCTTGTGGAATTCATTGGAAAATAGAAATGTCATTTTTTTAATAGGAATACCGCTGGAACCTCTTATAGCAATTTCAGCTTCCACCCAAATCCTGATGGAGTGCCAATCATAATTTGCCTATTCCTAATATATAGAAAAAATTATATTGTGCTGGAACATTGGAATTCTGAGGAATATGTTGTAAAATAGGAACACCAGTTCTTAAAGGATTGACAATAGACTTTCTATCATAATTCTGATATATCAATCTTGAAATCAAACAAGAATCTTCTACACTCTTAAAAATAAAGGTGCTTCAAAAGGTTCTTCAAGCGATGCCATAGAAGAACCATTTTTGGTTCCACAAAGAACCATTCAGTCAAAGGTTCTTTAAAGAACCATCTCTTTCTTACCTTTTTGTAATCTGAAGAACCTTATTTCGCCACAAAGAACCTTTTGTGAAACAGAAAGGTTCTTCAGATGTTAAAGGTTCTTTATGGAACCATTTAGACAAAAAGGTTCTTCTATGGCATCGTGAAGCACCTTTATTTTTAATAAGTGTAGTATTTGATTTTAAGAGGGTTTTGAAGGCTTCATTCACCCCAGTCAGGTGACACTAATAACAAGTACCAATAACATTTATCAGTACAAAGTCATTATTTTGGGCTGATGTTGGCATGACTTCAAGTGCACAGAAACAGATTCATCTGCTTTCCTCCTTTGAGATATTGATGGACAGTATCGATTGCTGAATCTTCATTGTGACAGGAGGCTGAATCTACAGTACAGGAAGCAAACAGGGACTTCTGTGTGTTTGGTTGAGGTTTTCAACACTTATTAGTATTCTGGGAGTGTGTGCATCTGTGTTAGCAGTTTTTAGTGCAGTGTCGTGGGAGGGGTGCGCTAGCAGCGGCGGTTATGCAACCAGAGCAGCATACGCAACACACTGACTGCAGCGCCTGTGCATGCAACACACACACATGGTTTCAAGCACAGGTTCTTCTCTGTCTTCTCTGACCACACATGTGGGTTAGTATGTGTGTCGGTGTGTAGTAGTTCATGTGATCAGATGCCCACTTGGATAATGTAAGTCATTGATGGAATTCATGTTAGTGTGCACATGCAATCATGAATTGCAACCTGGCCAATTCCACAACATGGTCAGCACAGCCACACAAGAACAGAAGTGCAAGCCCTGCGTGAGGATGTGGCACCCAGAAATATGACCCACATGCTAATAAATGAAAATATGTTTATTAAAATATTTTATATATATAAATATTATAAAACACTATAATAATATAAAACCTAAATATTCATTTAAAATATAATAATATATATTTTTAGATGATATATTTATGATATTTATATTATCTAAAAATAAAAGTATTTCATTTACA
>NW_015536497.1:2762522-2766272 GCF_001515605.1 Sinocyclocheilus anshuiensis | reverse complement strand
ATATATATATATATATATATATATATATATACATAATATATACATATATTAAATTGACTAGTTTTATTTAATACAATTGTATAGTTACTGAATTTTTTTGTCAGATTAGGTAAAGGAACATTTTAAGGAAATTAGATTAAGGAAAAGCATTCTCATTTTGCATTAACATTTAATATACATTTGAGATAAGATGCTCATGCAAAGGTAAACTCATACAAGCATAATGACCATAAAACACTAATAATACACCATTTTAGGCATCCTTACCTGTATTTAGTTGTCTCTAGTGTGTATTTAGTGGCGAGCATCTGGATTTGGACGAGTGGTGTGGATACGATCCTCATGGACAATGCAGTAGTCAGATGTGGGATTAATTCAAGTCTTTCTCACATGGGGACACAAAGTTCCTGTGATTCTGCTGCTGTCTCAGCAGATGCTCCTGTTGCATGTGAGAGGATGGAGGAAAGACTTCCCTGCCTGTCTCCAAGAAGGATGGATGGAAGGGTGGAGGATGGGAAAGATGGAGGACATCACCAAGTGCCGTTCTATTCTTCTTCTTGTCCACGATGAGCTCTTTTGGTTCAGTGTTGGTCCTGGTTGTTCACTCACTCATTCATTCATTCATTCACCCAGTCAGTTGTGTAAGAGGATTCTTGGATCTCTGCATCCGCTTCACACACTTTGTCCGTCTTCTTCTTACTGGAATTCTCACTTGAATGCTATTTCTCTGCAATATCTTTCAATGAGGCCATTTGTCTTTCTCTGTCTTCCTCTCTCTCTCTCTCTCTTTCTCTGTCTGAGAGCAAACACTCATACACACTCGCACACACACTCTCTGACTCACAAGTGCATGTTCTGCCTCTGTTTCTGTATCTCGACTCTTCCTCCTCACAGTCTCTCTCTCTCTCTCTCTCTCTCTCTCTCTCTCTCTCTCTCTCTCTCTGCTGCAGTGCCTCTGCAGGCTGGATCATGTTTTCACCAGGAAAAAAAATCCAGCCAATCAGAGCCCCCAACTCATCCCCCCTCCCTTTGCAAACTCTCTTTCTCTCAGTCTCCATCCATCTCTTTGTTTTACTCTGACTCTCTGCCTCAAACAGTGCACAGATGCAAACACACACGTTTTGTGTGGTTTGTCATTGTATTCTTTCTGGATCATTCTCACGCTTTCAGCCCACGGCGAAAACATTGTAAACAACCAGGTGACATGTTGAGAGATGCAATACAAAAACATACAATACAAATTATGATGTTGAAAGGATGACATTTACCTTGTAAAAATGGTGTGCAAAACAGGTGTAAGATGTCCAAAGAGGATAGAAGGTCTACAGTAGTGCATTATTTATCTGTGCTGGGACGTGGGGATTGTGTTATATAACAGATTGAGATTTTCATCAGTTTTAGCTTTACACATGTCCTTGTGCTGTCCTACACATAATCCACAGCACTGAGAGGGAAATTGTGTATTTATGTGCAAACGCAATGAAAATCAACAAGAATTTGAATTCAATGCGACATGTGAGTGTTGCATGCCATATTTATATCACAAACAGTTGCTAGGGTGTACTAGGTGGTTGCTAGGGTGTTCTGGATCAAAACTGTCTCAACCTGAAGTCTCTATGATATTGTGGTCTCTAGATATGACTGGGGTCTTTCAGTGTAAGTCTATGGGATTTTTTCCCTGCCTTTTTTAGCGTCAACAAGGAGAAACTTGTGAATGCTAAAAAGCCACAAGTTTTGAGGTTTCATTCATATCTGATGAGTTACATGCTGAAGTGTGTAGTTTAAGGACACGTGTATGGTTTCATCGAATAAAATTTATGTCCTCATTTGTCACAAAAACGCGCGCACACACACACACCAACCGTTCACAACTTATTTCATATGCAGGAAGTGTGAAGGAAGAATATTTGTGATATTTATACATGAGATTTGTAGGCTACTTTATTTATCATACAACTAGCATCATTAACAGGATGCAGCTAGCATTACGCTAGTTTTCATTTGTCAGGTTAAAATTTATTTAACCGCTATTAACCTGATTGCTTGAAAAGGCCGCTAACACCCTCAAAGTTGTTGTTTACATTGTGTTGCACACTTTTACCTATTCTTAACTGATTTTAACAAACTAAATCATTCCAAAGAACTGCACTGCAGAAAAAAGGTACAAAAAGCTGTCACTGATGTGGTAACCTTTCAAAATGTACTTTTAAAGTATATGTACTTTTAAGATACTAATAAGGGTAAATAAGGTACAAAGATGTACATTTTAGCTTTTGTACCCAGAGATGGACAGTATTTTAAAGTATGAACAAACACGCACACACACACCGTGAACACACACCCGGAGCAGTGGGCAGCCAATGCTGCGGCACCCGGGGAGCAGTTGGGGGTTTGGTGCCTTGCTCAAGGGTCTCACCTCAGTCGTGGTATTGAGGGTGGAAAGAGCGCTGGATATTCACTCCCCCCACCTACAATCCCTGCCGGACTTGAGACTCGAACCATTTACCCTATTCACACATCTTTCGTTCATGTTTTTGCAATACCCGATCTAAAGTGGAAACTATTCATCATTTGTAAATATTTATTAAACGATTACTAATGATTTAGTATCTTTATAGGCATGGGCATTTTAGCTTATGTAACAAGGTTTGTGTAAAGGGTGGCTGGTTAAGTTTAGCTAAATGCTTGCTTAAAGACATCACAGTTTGTAATTTTGGTGAAAAAAAAAGTTTTTATTGCTTCAACACTCACATTAATATACTACTCTTCAGTATCATTAAACAGGATATTCCTTGAATAATAAATAAACAGGGGAAAACAAATAATTTTTTTAAAGAAAATACTTTTTATCCATTTATCAAAAAGATATAATATAAACAGATTGAACTGTTCCCTTCAAAAAATTAAATTGACCCCTGTACACTGTTGACCCTTTAACCAACTCTTAAATCTACCCAAACCACCAGACCTGTCCCTAACCTTACCCGTATCACACCTCAATAGCAGCAAAAGTGTTGTGCATTAACACAAGCTTTTAATCATTGTATAACATCTGTTAAAATCATTTGTAAATTTTCAATAAGTGCTTGATCATATGGAATTGAAAGTTTAATGACATTTGTAAGCATTTTAACCAGTGGTGTATAAAGTACCTGAAAGCCATACTCAAGTAAAAGTACAGATATATTACCAGAAAATTACTTTGGTAGAAGTTGAAATCACCATTTAGAATATTACTTGAGTAAAAATCTTAAAGTATGTGATATTTATTGCACTTAAGTACGAAAAGTATTTTTTAAATCTTAAACGTACTTAAGTATTGAAAGTAAAATACAAGTAAATGCAAAACGGCAAAGAAGCAGATAAATATATATATATAAAAAATGTTCATGCACAGCTTGAGTAGCAAGATTGTGTTCAGTTTTAACTCTTCCTTACATTTTGTATTTTTGGGTAAGAATGAGAAGCACTTCATCTGGTACTTAGTGTCTTGCATTCCAACATAAGAAAGCATTTCTGGAATCTGCATCTGAAATAGCATTTAGATGTATTTATTGGCTTCATCCATCTGTCTGCTCTCCACCAATAAGCTGGTGTGTGGTGGGCGTTCTGGCGCAATATGGCTGCCGTCACATCATCCAGGTGGATGCTGCACACTGGTGGTGGTTGAGGAGATTCCCCCCTTCTATGTAAAGCACTTTGAGTGCCCAGAAAAGCGCTATATAAATGTAAGGAATTATTATTATTATT
>NW_015536497.1:2736066-2762314 GCF_001515605.1 Sinocyclocheilus anshuiensis | reverse complement strand
GCAAAATTGAGCAAAAACAAGCAATATTATGTCTAAAATATAAGTCACTTACTGATTTACTGAACTTGTATAAAATGATTATTAAATGTGTTATGCTGATATCTGCAGAAAAACGGTACGCTTTGCGTGATATAGATTAAGTTAACTATATTAAATTATATAAATATAAAAAGCATACAGAAGCATTTTTTGCTGTATACAATTTAGAATACCTGGAATTTTGAGTATCAATAGACTAATAAATCAACGTGCGTGCACTCTGTGTGTGAGATTTGGTGATATACTTGATAATGTCAGATCGCACATCATTACAACAACACTTACCATATTATCGCAGAAGATATACTGTATATCACACACCCCAGACTCAACTTGAGAGGAAAATGAATCATCTGCGGTTGTGCGCGCACTTGTTTGCCCGTGAGCAAAGGTGTTTTTTAGGAGTCTAACTTGCAGACGCCAGACACTGATTCGTCAAACCTGCTTTCATGCAGTCCGTGTTCTAATGACTTCTGACTATTTTGTAGTAAGCAACGAATATGCTTCGGGGAGATGTATCGGAGTAAAAGTATACATTTTAATTAGGAAATGTAGTGGAGTAAAAGTAAAAGTTGGCTGAAATATAAAAACTCAAGTAAAGTACAGATACTTCCAAAAAATACTTAAGTACTGTAACGAAGTATTATCACTTCGTTACAGTACACCACTGATTTTAACTTACATCAAATAATGATTTGTTTGAACATTATCTAATGTTTAATAAGTTTATTAGCAAACATTAACAAGCACATTATCTCACATTTCTAACTCTTTGAACTAGTGATTCATTAAGCATTATATAATGTTTGTTAATGATTTTATTAATGAAAGTTATTATAAAGTGTTACCAAATAAAGATATTGTCTCTCAAAAGAAAGAGTTGAATCTGAACCGCCTTAATGAGTCGTCATATTTTCTAATCTTCTGCCTGTTACCTATATAGACACAAGGTAAATATTTGCATAATCCCCTCCTGCCCGAGAAATATGAACACTGATTTGCCCACAAACACTTCTGCTTGATCATGTCGAGAAGATGCTGTGTTTTCAGCCTCACTGGGCATTCCCACAGTTCCCACATGTGCACCTCAAATAAGTAAATATTAATAATAATGAATGCAGTAAAACTGCTGTCATATCACGTAAAGTACCACATACAAAGTTTAAACTTACCACTGAGAAACGTCCTGATCAAGTCGTGCTTGCGATGGAGTTTCCGGTTGAGTGACTGCATCGGTATCATCCTCGGACTCGGGCTCGAATTGATAAGGTAATATCGATGCCATTTTTGTAACCTTATAGCATCTTTGTTTACAAGTAACCCTCCGGAGCAAAAATAATAATTATGGTAATAGCGTTTCATTTCCGGCTCTGTGTATACAGAAAGACCAATCACAACAGACTTGGCCAACTGACCAATCAGAGCAGAGTAGGCTTATAGAAGAGAGGAGTTTACAGACCTTAAGAAATCATTGAAAAATTATTCTAATATTAAATGTATATTCTGAGAAAAATACGTTTTCTGACCTTAGATGCATTTAAACCTGTTGTAGGGGACTCCAACACAATATTAGAACACTTTAAAATACCATATGTCCTGCTCTTTAATTAACTGTTTAAAATACGTATTTAATTACTTTTGAGCATTTTGTAATTTGTATTTTGCTGGACAAAAAAAATCTAATGTAATTTGTAATTAAATACTTTGAGAGACAGTGTTTTGTATTTGAAATACTTAAAAAACATAATCAAGTAGGTCATTTTATTCTAAGATAATATAATATCTTTCTTCACCTGTGTTAATAGTACTATCAACAATAGCCTATACAGTTTTTGGCTTTTGTCGATTAATCACATTAGCCGTCATGCGCTCGCATTACTATGGAGTGTGTGCAAGAGCATGAGTAATAAGTTGCTGGCCACAACTCACTTAATGGTCACTGGTGTTGCTAATAAGGGTTTCTGAATACTAAAATTATATAGAGCCCTTCAACAGCTAAATATCAGCATTTTTAGGAGTTCATCTTTACTGTTGACAGTGAAATAGCTTGAGCCATCCTCTTGAGTAGGACTAGGCGTTATGGCAATACAGTTTTGCAGGACTGCTTAATTTTTGACACACTGATAAAGAAACTATAAAGGAGCGATACAGAAACATGAAAAAATGAAGCGTAGACATGTTTGATGGTATTCAAGTAAGGCAAGTCGGTTGTGTCTTAAGTGAACATAAGAAATGAGAAGAAATATGGATCAGTATATATTGGATTTATTGTCTAGTGTTGGGGTTAAAGAATATGTTGTCTATAAGTTGTTTAAAGGAGGGGAAAGCACTTCTCTTTCTCTTATGTCTGTATGTAACTCCAGTATTACTAAATGTAATGACACTTTCTCTTGCACTTCAAATGATTGCTTGTAAATATTGTTTGTATTCTTGTATTTTCAAATTACTTGTATTTTAGTTGAATACATTTCTCACACCAGTATTCAGTATTTTAATTAAATACATTTGATGAGCAAGTATTTGTAATTTGTAACAAAATACTTTTTTATGTATTTGTGCCCATCTCTGTTTGTAGCTTATATATAGGTATGTATATGTATATGTACTGCCCCAGTGACAGCTTTGTACCCTTTTTCTGAGAGTGCATGACTCAGATTTCATATATATTTTAACACTTTTAAAAAAGTATGTTGTATAGCATCAGAAATATCTTAATTTAGGCAAGGACAAATTACCTGATGAATCTTATTGGATAAGTAAAGTAAAAAATCATATTTATAGATTAAGGCCTATAATTATGTACATCGATGAGCCATTACATTATGACCACCCCCAGTCTAGAGCAATCAGAGCGCCTGGCAACCAAATGGTGTCGAATGTGCAGTTCACAGAGCAGTATATATACCACCGGAGGACCGGCTTTCGGTCAGTAGAGTGTTTGGTGTCAGAATGGGAAAGGCTGCCGATTTATCGGAGTTTGATAAAGGACAAATTGTGATGGCATGGCACCATGGAACTTTGATCTCTGAAATGACGCGCCTTGTGGGTTGTACACATGCCGCTGTAGAGAGTATGTATCAAAAGTGGTGCACGGATGGCCAAATGACAAACCATCGTCCAGCTATGTGTTGTCCACAGCTGATTGATGCCAGAGGAGAGCGGAGACTGTCATGCATCGTTCACAGAGACTGCAGGGCCACATTGTGACAAATCACCAGCAGTTACATCAGTGGTGACCAGGGCAATGTGTCACAGCACACAGTTCATTACAGCCTTCTGGGTATGGGCCTGTGAATCCGACCACCCAGTCAGGTCCCCATGCTAACAGCATGCCATCGCCAACAACACATGAAATGGGCCAAAAATCATTGAAATTGGACCATGGATGATTGGAAGAAAGTGGCCTGGTCTGACAAATCATGATTCCTGGTGTATCACGTCGACAGCCGAGCTCGAATATGCTGATTACCAACAGAGGCTATGGCACCTGCATGCACTATTGGGCGGACACAGGCCGGTTATGCTGTGGGCAATGTTTTCTTGGAACACTTTAGGCCTCATTATCCCAAATAACACAATCCCTGACAGCTGTCAGGTATCTGAACATCGTTGCAGACCAAGTGCACCCATTCTTGGAAACTGTGTTCCCTGCCAGTGATGGCCATTACCAACAGATAATGCGCCATGCCACACTGCCAGAATTGTCATGAAGTGGTTTGAGGAACATGATGGTGAATTTCTGTTAATTCCTTGGCCTCCAAATTCACCCATTCCATCATTTGTGGTTCGACTTGGAAAAGTGGGTTCGTGCTACACCACCACCCTGCAATGTATGGGAACTGGAGGAACTGCTGTTGACATTATGGTACCCCAGTAGACCTATCTCCATCTCGTCTGAATTAATACCTCGCCACGTAGCCACTGTTTTGTGGGCTAAAGGAGGACCAACAGGTTATTAGATAGGTGGTCATAATGTAATGGCTCATCAGCGTATCTAAATATCTATGTATTCACATGTATATATATACTTTACATATTCATAGTTATATGTATTCAAATTTACATTTTCATACTTATAAATTTATATTAATATTTACATTTATACAGTATATTCAGAACAATATCTATATATATTTTTAAATGTACATATATAAATTCAAAGTTGTAACAACAAATTCAGATTTACTGAAATTGTGAACATTCCATTCTACCATTTAAAATTTTCTAAAATATGAAAAATATCTACCAAATGAATGTTTCCTTTATCTTTTTCTGGGAAATTCACAACTGAATCACACTAATAGGTCACTCATTGAACTTGAGTTGTTGAAGGAAACCAATGGTCCTGGACTTTGATTTCAGATGTTTCAATAGAATCTTCACGCTAAATTAAGTATTAACTTCCCTCCTGCTCTCTTGCCTTTGAAAGGGTTTGCACACATGACTTTAATCTGAGATTTTTTTCAGAGGTTGTTATGGTAGTTTTGAACATGCTTCTGGCTTCTTACAAGTGTGCATCTTAAATACTAACGTTCATTATTTTAATAAAGACATAATAAAGACAGAAAACATTAAATTAATACATTACAGAGTACAAGATATATACCATGGCAAAAAATATGAATGTTATTAAATAAAATATCTTTGCTTGTCCCAGACAAAAATATATTTTTTTACTTACAAGAAAATCAAAGCTTACCAAATAATAAGACCAAAATATAACAGAAAAAAAAAACTAATTTTTGGAGTTTGGTAGATGAAAGGCATCTTAAAAATAGCACAGAAAAAGGCTTTGCATTGATTTGATCATAATGCATCAGAAGACTTTACAGGAAACATACAACAAAGCGGACTAGAACTTAATATTATTAGTTGAAACTATTACTCTGTAATATGTCAAAGGTACAAAGGTAGAACTTGCAGTAAATATTGTCAAATGTACAGTAAAAACAGTCAGGCATGTTTTAAATTAGATACTGTAGCAGCTAAGAAAGATCTGTCATGACTACAAGTGAACTATCAGTTTTGGTCTTGGGTTTAAAATGAAAGTCAAAAATATTTTCTATTCTACTGCCATCAAATCAAAAACAGTAGGCAGCTGTAAGGAAGTTTTTGTTGAGTATATTATAAGGAAGTATTGAGTGTTTCAAGAGGAACTTTTGTAACTTCTTACAATCAGATTACTCACATTTAGCTTGTTGTTACAGATAAGGCAACATTTCTGTCCACACAATACAGCTCTAATATCCTTAATAGATTTAGTTGATACTGATGTGATCTTTAACCAAAGAAACCATGGAAGAAGATGCAGACAGTGAGGAGGATAATAGCATTAGCGTTGACCACGTTTCTCCATAGAGGTTTCTCAGTGGTGTCTGTGAGTTTCATCTTCAACTCTGCCTCCTGTTCTTTAGTCAGTTTAGGTGCATTGCCTTGATCAAAGCCGCAGAACCAGTTGTAGGCCTTCTTCCAACAGCTTGGATCCTCACGCACCTCTGCAAGGTCGAGAGACAAGCGGAAAGTTGTTACTTGTTTTTAATGTTTTTAAAATACTTTATGTGTGCAATAATTTACACAAGTAAGGCATGTGCCTGAATCGGCATCCTTTGGTTTTCCTAGAACAGGGGTGTCACACTCAATTCCTGGAGGGCCGGAGCCCTGCAGAGTTTAGATTCAACCCTAATTAAACACACCTGATCCAACTAATCAAGTCCTTCAGGCTTATTAGAAAACTACATGGTATGTGTGTTGGAGCTGGGTTGGAACAAAACTCTGCAGGGCTCCGGCCCTCCAGGAATTGAGTTTGAGACCCCTGTCCTAGAACTACAATCTATTCAACTAATTATGGCCCTAACCTAGTCTCAGCGTCACACGGCACACTCACAGTCCATTCACTGAGCCCTGTGATGCTTATTGCAAACAAAAATGGAGAGTGCTATCTGATGGTACATATTTGGTGGATCGTGCAGATGTACCTTCTGTTTGCATAGAGTCTGAATCCTGATCTTCAGTCCAGTCATCTTCTTCCAGATCAATCCTCTCCTCAGTGCTGTTCCTCAAACTCCAGCAGAGCCTGTACAGCTGTAAAACAACAAGGGGCCACAGAATGAGGGGTCATGACAGAGAAATTGCTTTTCTATCTAAATCTCTGTTTTTCAATAATGTTATGTTGATAAATCTACATATATAGGCCCTACGACCATTCAAAAGATTGGGGTTGTAAAATACGGCTGTAGTGCATACATTTTCATAAGTTTTCTATTTTAACATATATTAAAATGTAATTTATTCCTGTGATGCAAAGCTGATTTTTCAGCATCATTACTCCAGTCTTCAGTGTCACATGATCCTTCAGAAATCATTATGCTGATTTGCTGATCAAGATTTGTTATTATGAATGTTGAAAACAGTTTTTGTTGTTTGATATTTTTGTGGAAACCATGATACACTGCCGTTCAAAAGATTTTCTTTAAAAAAAAATAATGTTTATTCAGCAAGGAAGCATTAATTTGTTCAAAAGTGACAGAAAATACTTTTTTTTCACCATTTCAAATAAATGTTGTTCATTTAACTTCTGTTCAACAAAGAATAAAAAATGTTTGGAAACAAAGAAAAAAAAAGATGGTTTCCACAAAAATGTTTTCGACATTGAAAATAAGAATCATTAATAATTGAGCATCAGTAATAGTTGATAATAATTGAGCAGCAAATCAGCATATTAGAATGATTTCTGAAGGATCATGTGACACTGAAGAGTAATGATGCTGAACATTCAGCTTTGCATTTTAAAATATGTTCAAATAGAAAAGAGTTATTTTAAATTGTAATAATATTTCACAATATTACTGTTTTTACTGTATTTTAGATCAAATGCAGTCTTGAGCATAAGAGACTTCTTTCAAAAGCATTAAAAAAATCATAAGTATTCTGAACTTTATAGTTTAGTTGTAAGAAGAGCTTACATGTTTGTCATCAATGGGTTTGGTCATGAGGGAGATGCCCAGTATCAATATACAGGACAGGCTGAAGAGGATGAGGGCGAAATAGAGGTAGTGCACACCACAGATGATCGTGGGACAGTTACTGGGACTCACGCAGCTGCCTGTGCCGTAGGCAAACTCAGTTATCATACGTGCCAGACCCACCAACAGACCAATACACAACCCGTAGAAAGCACCCTGTGAGGACACATCAACAACGTGCTTTAAAATCTCAACACCCATTCACTGCAATTATAAAGCTTGGAAGAGCCAGGACATTTTTAATGTAACTCTGATTGTATTCGTCTGAAAGAAGAAAGTCATGTACATCTAGGATGGCTTGAGGGTGAGTAAATCATGGGGTCATTTTAATTTTTGGGTGAACTATCACTTTAAGAATATGAACCATGGTTTTACTACAAATAAAACCAAAAAACCATGGTTATTGCAGTTAACCACAAATTAACCATGGTTTTGCTGCACTAACCATAGTTTAACCATTTGTAGTTAAACTGTGATTATACAAATGGTAATCAATCCGGCAAAAATCATATTTACTACACATTTACTGTAATAAAACCATGGTTAATTTAGTTGCTAGCATGTTTTAACACATTGTTAACATGTTTTGGTAACACTTTACAATGAGGTTTATTAGTTAACATTAGTTAACTACTTTAGTTAACATGAACTAAGCATGAACAATACTTCTACAGCATTTATTAATATTACTAATGCATTATTAAAATCAAAAGTTGTGCTTGTTAACATTAGTTAATGCACTGTGAATTAACATGAACTAACAATGAACGACTGTATTTTCATTAATTAACATTACCAAAGATTAATAAATACAGTAATAAATGTATTGTTCATTGTTTGTTCATGTTAGTTAATACATTAACTAACATTAACTAATGGAACCTTATTGTAAAGTTTTACCTATGTTTTAACAATAGGTAGATGCAACATTCAACTACTCCAGACATGTCGATGCATCCGCCATCTTGGAACTGTCAACGTGTCGTCACTCACGGTAAAAATCAGTGAGTTTTCCAAGATTGTGCAGCCTCTGGTTGTAAAAACCTCAGAAATTTAAATTCTCGAAGAAATGGCATAACCTGCATGTGAGAATGTGTTGGTTTTTAAACTATGGTAAATTTTTGATGTTGTGTCAGCTAATGCCTTCATCTTGTTGTGTTGTGTTAGTTTAGCAAAATCTTCTGCTGAAGTCTGTTGTAGATATAGATATTCATACATGCGTATAACTATACGGTTGCAGATCCACAGTCAACTTGCTCTTGAGTGTTCATGAACCGGCTTTGACTGTTCCAATATGGCGGACAGCTTGCATACATACAGCGGCCCATAGAAACAGCCAATAATGAGGTATCAATGCATATATATATGGTTTTCACACACTGTTAGCAGGTTTTAGCACATTGCTAGCATATTTCTATCATGTTTTAGCACATTGTCAAGCAACATAATAATCATCAGCAAAATTTTGATTGTGTGTGAAATATATGTTTTATACAATTTAAAAAATTCAAACTAGCAAAATGGAAACAAAATTATTGCAAAGCTACGAAATGTTTAGATTTAACTCACTGGTTCATTGACTCGCTTGCAGAAAATGGCGAGGGTGAAGACAGCAGCAATGGGTGGAGCCAGATAGCTGGTGATGGACTGAATGTAGTCGAAGAGCTGCCCAAAAAAAAAAAAAAAAAAAAAAATTAGTTGACTAATAGTCTTTCACTGTTCACTGACCTTCTGATGCATGATGCATTCAAAAAATGTCACACAAATTGCTGCACATTACTTTTGGATTGTCAGAATTTCTTACCACAAAATCCACATACCATTTTGGCCTTGTAACACTCCAAAGAGAAAGGAAAACTTGAAATCGCATCATATGACCCCTTTAATTTCGCTAAATTATTCAGCTCTGTAATTGTTATGGTATTATGAATGTCAGATTTACCCTCCCTGAAATGTCATATGAAACCAGTGTTATTTTGGTATTATTTGTATACTATTTGTTAGTATTTTAAATAAAAATGTATTTATATATTTGCAGTTCTCATTTTAAGTTTTTTTTTTGTATTTTTGTTATGAGTTTGTCTTTTTTTTTTCTTCTTCTTTTTTTTATTTTATTTGATTATTATTTTTAATGTCTAATATGCAGAATTATTATTTTATGTCTGCTGTTCAACACAATTAAAAATATATAGAATTATTTATTAGAAGAATAAAAACATACCATACATTATTATTATTATTATTATTATTATTAAGGTACAATATTAATAAAATATTAAAGAACCAACTGAAACATGGGAATCAATGTTACTTTAACATTATTTATATACTATTATAGTATTTACTAGTATTTTGAATTAGCACTTATTTTTATATTTGAATTTTAATTTAAGTTTTAGTCTTGTTATGTGCTTTGTAATTTTTTTTATTATTTTTATACTTCTATTTATTTTGTAGTAATTTTAGTATTTAAAATTAAACATTTCTATTTTCATTTTTATTTACGTTTAAGTTTTTGTTTAATTTTATATTTCAGCTTTATTTCAATAAGCCAAAACAGTTTTTTAGTTTTAGTTAATAGTAACAACACTGCTTCAAACTGGTTGCTTAAAGTGTAAATCAGACTCTCTGTCTGTCTAAGTAGGCCGTTGCTTGTTAAAATAAGTTACTAGCATATTCTGTGAGAAATAAGTGGACCAGACTTTATGCTGATGAGCAAAACTCTAGTTCTGTGAGACTGATCAAACCTTAGTTCACCATATATCACTCAGACAAGATTTAGTCAACATAAATAATCAGTTTATCACCCTTCTCACCCAGGATGGTGCCAGTCTTTCTTACCTGTGTACAGCACTCGGCTGATCATGCCAGGGAAAACCATGAGGAACATTGGCAGAAGTTTGAGGTAACCACACAGGATGCAGCCCGCTTTCACATGAGACAGGTTCTTGGCAGACAGACAGCGCTGCACAATCACCTAAAACAAGATGGAGAGTTTGTGTGATTAACCCAGAGGAACATTTCAGTGCTCACAGCTGATTAGTCCACTTATTGGCTAGATCAGAAGGGCCTTGCATTTAAAGTTTGAGCTTTTATTTATGGTTGTTGTTCAGTTTATATACTTCTGTTCAATAGTTTTTGTTTAAAAAAGCTAACGTTTTTGAAAGAAGTCTCTTTTGCTCACCAAGGCTGCACTAATTTAATCAAAAATACAGTAAAAACAGTAATATTGTGAAATGTTATTACAAAGTAAAATATCTGTTTTCTATTTTAAAATATTTTAAAATGTAATTTATTCCTGTGATGCAAAGTTGAATTTTCTGCATCATTACTTCAGTGTCACAGGATACTTCAGAAATCATTCTAATATGCTGATTTGCTGCTCACATTTATTATAATTATTATCAATGTTGAAAACAGTTGTGCTGCTTCTTATTTTTGTGGAAACCATGATTTGTAGTATTGCAGTACTGTACTGTATTTTTTCCACCACTATATAAACAATTGTTGAGATGCAGGGAAAGTACGTCATGAACTATGATAAACTTTTATGGCTGTTTTTCTGCTGTAGTGCTACATACAGTACAAACAAAGACTATTGATATACTGTTCATAAAAACAAACATCTGAGGATTAGTAGATTTAAATTACATGACTTTTGTTTCTTCACTAAACATTGAACTCTCTTCAAAGATTTTTTTCTTATCACAGAAAGAATATCCCATTACAAGGTATGTGGCATTAATAAACATGTTTATATCTCCTTGCATCTTTTGAAGCTAAAATATTGATCCTTTTTTTTTTTTTGCTAGTGACCTACCTAAATCACTCAGTTACCAAACTATGGCAACCAAACATGGGAGTCTGATAAGATAAACTTGGAGTCTTGCTAATGGGCTGTTAAACTACAGTAACTTAACCAAATCTATATCTGCTTCTCTTTGGCTGTTTGCGTATCTTATCTTATTCAGTGGGGACTTATCTGGGGTCTAACTAAAAGCATGTCTGTTTAAGCTTAGACACACTCTGACTAAAACAAGCAGCACACTGTTTAGACACACTGAGAAACTCAAGAAGAAACTCAAGTGCAGTTTGCGGTCCTAAAGTGGACACAGAAGAGATTTGTAAATGTGTGTGTGTGTGTGTGTGTGTGTGTGAATGTTTGTTCCTTAGCATGTGTTGGACATGTAGACCTCTTATTTTATCAAACATTCTATGTCCAAATTATAAAGCAATACGAGAAAGCAGTCACAACCTATCCAGCTAATGTTCTGGCATTTCCCTCAAAGTTATGAACAAACATTCTTCCAATAACATTAATAGAACATTTGATCAAAGTTATCTGCTCTTTAATAATGATCTTAAAATGTTAGCACAAAAACATTGTTCATGGAACGTTTTTCTGGAACATTTTAGTTGGATATTCGTCAATTTAAAAAAACAATTTTTTTTAATGTTACTACTTGTTTCAGAATGTTCAAAGCAGGGTTATTATAGTTAACTAAAACTAAAACTAAAACCATAAAAAAAAAAAATAAAATTGTTTCTTGAAATAAAATGGTTAATTGAAATAAAATATTTAAAAAAATATTTTAAGCTTCTCATTTTCATTTAATTTAACTCTTAAAATAACTAAAACTAAAACTGAAATAAAAATGTATGAAAACTATATAGACGTTTAAAAACAACAAAAATTGATAAAAATGACAAGAACACACAACAAAATTACTAAAACGTTAAAATTGACATGAAAGCAGAAAAAAAAATTCTAATTCAAAGTATTAACAAAACCTATAATAGTATCTCAATGACACTAAACTGACAGATTCAGAGATCATTCAAAAGTAACATTCCCATAATGTTTGCATAATAATAAAATGGAACGTTTCCCTAAACATTCATATAACCAAGAAAAAAAAACAAAAAAACATGTAAAACATTTAAATGTTCAAAACACACACACACACACACACACACACACACACACACATTTCACTGTAAAACATTTATGAGGATGTTTTGAACATTCAGAGAAACCATTGGCAAAACGTTCTTAGAATATATTTTTGTTAGCTGGGTAAAAAGTTTTAATGCACAAATATTAAGGCCTGTTCACACCAAGAACACTTTAAATGCTCAAGCTCTTTAAAGTCAGGTGGATTCTGCCTGGCTGTCAATATTTTGTTGATCAGCTGAAAAAAAAAAACATTTCTGAAAGTGAATCCAACAATATTATCATCTCAAGTTACTTATGTAACCATGGTTCCCTGAGTAGGGAACGAGACACTGCGTCCTCTAGGGGTCACGGGTCACGACGAGGCGTTCCCCATAGCGACCCCTAGAGGACGCAGTTCGAAGTTCCCATGAAAGGGAATCCTCTGTGTTGTTATCATTAAAGTTATCTTCCTTGGTGTGAACAAACTTTTAGTCAGTAGCCTTGATAAATGGATCAGTACCTGGTCAGTGCACCAGTACCAGGCGGCCTGGATAGTAAGACCAAAGATCAGGCCAGGCCAGGGCAGATCGCCGGTGAGGGGGTCTCTAAAGATGTGGAATGAGTCTGCACGAGGAGTGTAGCACTTTTCACTTATGTTCGCTATCACCACTGATGGGATCGCAGTCATGTATCGGTCTTTGAAGTTCTCATAGCCTCCCACCTCATTGAACGCTGCAAGAAAACGGTTGATGTTGAAGCAAGTCATTGAGTGTTGTCCAAAGTGTTTAAATCACAAAAATATGAACAGACGTACCAAAACCCATAAGAATGAATGATCCCACAACCATGATGATGGTCTGCAGGGTGTCTGTGTAGATGACTGCAGCTAGACCACCTGTAGAAGAAACCGTGAAGGTTTATCAATAAAAATCAACTGAGAAACTGAAAAGGAAGGGAAAATTATGTTTGCAGAGATGTACTCTTGGCATAATGTTGGTTAAATTTTTTTTTTACAATTATAACATTGTCTAGAAACTTAAATACATGAGAGTGTATACATCTTAATCATTATTTTCAGAATGAAATATATATATATATATATATATATATATATAGACATATACATATAGACACACACACTCACACACACACACACACACACACACTTTTACAACCTGCTGTAATTGTAAAAAAAAACAGTAATTGCAAAAATATATATAATATTATCTACAGCCACTTACTTTAAGAGAGAATACTTTCATAGCACATTTTAAAAGTGTACTTTTGTAATAATTAATTTTTTACTTTAAAGTTTAAAATTATTTTTTAATAATCTTTTGTCGTTTTTTAAAGAAGTACACTTATTTTTGTGTTGACTAACATACTAAAGCCCATGTAAAGTACTTGATTATAATTTTAGTGTGATATCCCATGTTACATTTTTAATATATATTTATAATTTATTCATATTATATTCTTTAAATGTATTACATTTCATCATTACTAATTACAAATAAATCTAAATACACGACATTGCAATTAACATGCACTTAAGTCTATTCTTAATCGCAATATTATATTACTACAGTGTATTATTTCCATAATAAGATTTTTTAAACGTATATGTACTTCTTTTTCACAAGGGTGAACTAAACTTGCCTTGTCATAAAATATCATATTGTCTGATATTTTAACAGACTCGATGGTCTGCAGGGGTACTCTTTGATATCATTTCCTATTTTATGTTTTTTTTTTCTGCACATTTTTACATGTTGGTCGCACCACATGACTGTGGATTGGCTTACAAATGTTTTTCAAATATTAATAAGCAGTAAAAGAGTTTAGTGAAGAGAGAGAGAGATTTCTCATTAAAAATAATGAAATATATTAATATATTAAATTGCTTAAGGTTTTCTTTTCAAGAATTTCATTATTTTTCTCTACTACAATATCAGGACAGTTATATTGGCTTGACATTTTTGACTTAATGCTCTCTCTCTCTCTCAAAAAATAAAAATCTAAATGAATTTTAATTCTAGAAATTGTTTGTGAGGCAGTGCTCTATTAATATTCCTTGGGTCTCTAAAGCCTTAGCAACTGCAGTTTATCAGTCACAGAAGCACGCAAACACTCTCAGCCACAGCTCATGTAAACATTTACAGCTGGTAGGATGATTTCTGATTTCTTACAGTTTATTGTTGGGCTGTTTTGTTCCTGAGATAAATATATTACACAACAGAGCATGGGGATGACAGAAGTTTAAAGTGGCAGTGCATTATAGATTTCCTTGCCCAGGCTTATCAGCTATTGTCAGTACATGCAATTACCCATAACACATACACATCACGCTACAATAAGCAGCCCACTGCATGGTCCTACAACCCTGGACTTCACTCTCTGTTGTAGTATAAACTTCAGAGTCCATATAAAAATCAACTTCACTACTATTTTATATATGACCACTACATATATATACAGTATATATTAGGGAGAGCGAACCACTGATGTAGAATATGTAACAGTGCAGTGTGTCAGTTTAAAGTATGCAGTATTTCAGTCAACAGACCTGTTACTGTGTAAAGAGCCGTAATGAGCAGCAAAATAATCACGGCCAGGTAAATGTTTAGTCCCAGAGCCTGGTTGATGAAAATGGCTCCTGCAAACATGTCCGCCTGAGAGGTGAAAAATGGAAGAATAAAAAAAGGAGGTGTAACGCAAATGTTCGAACTGTTTCAAAACAAGGTCTTTATCTTTGAAATCTAAACCCATTTTAGTCTGACTGCATATGGCAATAAAAGGTATTTCCACATGGACATCACAGCCATTTCAAATAGACTGTCAGGACTACAACCAGTGTTTAGTGAAGATCTGATTTAAAGAGGGCTGGACAGACAGCAAAAAATATCAAAATGAATTTAAATTCAGAAATAAGGACCTTGTCATTTTTTTAAATGACAAATAGCCAATGTAGCCTCTCATGATTGGTCAAAAAAACTGCATTCATAATAATGATAAATTAACTATCAAAATGCTGTTTAAAATCACTTTCGATTGAGCGTAGCATGTAACACTACTGATGGTATGTCAAAGTATCATAAGTATTGTATGGCAGCTGCCTCTCAAAGTACCATGCAATTACCATGTGATACCAGTACTTTTTTGTATGGGTTGACACAGATTCTGGACTCACAGAGATTTTGGTGAAAACATAAAGAAACAGGGAGAGCACGGACAGGTAGATCCGGATCCGCTGCCCACCAAAGCGTTTCTTCAGGTACTCTGGCATGGTCACGACCTGCAGATGCAAAGAGAATAAAGGGTCATAAAAATGATACCGCAGAGATAAAGTGGTCGACACACTCATGTTGTGTAAGTCAGCAATATTTGAAAGGTTTGTTCTGCAATGCCGGTTGGAGAGGAAGAAATGTAAGCATACCCCAGCCTTTATGTAGATGGGCACGAAGAGCCATCCCAGAATAATCACAACAACAAGAGCCTGAGGAAAAAAATAAAAAGAGACCATCGGTTTGATATTTTCTACGCATATTCTCATCAGTGTTGTTATTGCTAACTAAAACTATGAAAAATTATTTTTGTTAATTAAAGGGGTCATATGATGCGATTTCAAGGTTTCCTTTCGGGGCATAGAGGACCTACAATAATGTACAGTATTTGAAAAATAATGTGTTTTTTGAACATTAAAGCATGTCAACATATTCTGTTATACCAAATACACAAAATAATTATCTTTAAAAAAGCATCATATGACCCCTTTAATTAAAATAAGGCTGAAATACTATAAAATATAAATAAATAAAGATGAAAAACTTGATAAAAAAGTTAATAATACTAAAATAACTTTAAGATAAATCTTAAAATGTTTTAATTGGTTCTTTAATATCTTACTACTAATAATAATAATACATAGTATGTTTGTATCATTCTAATCTAATAAATAATTATAATTTTGCTTTTATTCTACTGAAAAGCAAAAATAAAATAATTAAAAATCTGTTCTGTATATTGGACATTTTTATGATTATATTTATAAAAATACAATATTGTCAATCTCTAGTCGCAATATAGTTCACTTAAATGCAAAATGTAGAATAATATATATTTTTTTTCCATAGTCATGAATAGTAGGCTAAAACATAAAATCCAGCCACACATCAAAATGATTGAATATCAAAAATGTAATTTTAAGGCATTTTTAACATACGTTCCACTCAAACCCCCCGATAGCAATACCAGCAGCTGCTCCAGTTCCTGCTATTCCCACAAAATGCCCACTTCCGATGTTACTTGCAAAGAGAGAGGCTCCAATCTAGAAAAAAGTTGAACATTTTTTAAAGCAATTTGACTAAGATTTGCTTCATATTATATCTACTAATATACAAACATTTGATATTCTGTATCAGGGTTTAAACTGAAGTGAAATCTGAATCTAAGTAATCAGCTACATTTTTGAACGTCAGAAAGGTTACAAAAGTGTAAGTCTTCAGCATAGGATTGTGGGAACTGTATTGCTTCAGAACATATTAACTCTGTCTATTGTTTGACTATATGTGGCAATACAATCACCATAATGATAAGCTATAACAACCGCTTCTTCTGCACAGCTTGAGGTGTAATTCAAACAATAACGAATGCAACTATGAACTTTGTAATAACAAATAAAAACCTTAAAAAATGTGGTATTAGGTGATAACTTTAACATGGACCACAGCATGTCAGCTCCATAAAAACTGCATGAGCAAAGCATATCAGTATTTTCAGCTGTGAATTGTGAGTCGCATCTGGCATCAGTGCATAATGGCCCCATAAAAGTTATCATTCACCCATGATATCAAGGTTCTGAAACGGAGAGGCAGTTAGGGTCATTATCATGCCATATCTGTGATCATGTGAAATCACTGGTCATGCTATTGATAGATACATAATCAGCTTCTACTTTTATGGCCGTTTCAGTCTTTCTTAGCACATTACGACAGAAATTCTCCACATTTAGCACACTAAATGATTGATCACTATTGATGTTGTATTTGATCAAGCGGTGTCATTTTGTCGATGTCCATAACATTTTGAGTACAAAACAAAATGCTTTTAAGGTTTAAAGCACGGTCATCCTCAATTTTGGTCCATTTACTTACTGGCCACCACACCATACTCCTGCCAGCCAGGAAAAAGCCTCCCACTGTGGCTCGATTGGTCCGTACCATTGCCTTTGGACAGAAAGAGCCATTCAATTCAGCATATATACAGTCCCAGCCACTTAGAATGTTAGACAAAATTATATGTGACTTTATATAAGGTGTCATACCTGCAGGATCAGACACATTTCATAATAACACATCACATTTGGGGACTCAAAGGTTGATGGATTGGTTTTCAATGGCTTTGTTTGTTGTTCGATTAAATATGTTTGAATTTTCTCAAGAGGGTTTAAAATGATATGGATTTCAGATGGGCAAATACATACAGAAAAATATGGTGTTATCAAAAAATCCCAGAAATGTCAATGCCCTCAATAAGACTAATTAAGATACATTAAGACAATATAAAATTTTATATATTTATATTGTATATATATATTTTTTTTGTTTGTTTTTTTTGAAAAAGTAATTTTTCTAAAGGATTTTAGAATTTTTTTCGAATGCAAAAATGCATTATATATTTTATCTGAAAAAAATCTGTTTTTCTAAAGGAAAAAACCAAACAACTTGAAAAACTGCTTTATATTATATGTTGGGTAAACTCTATTATAAGGACCAATTCTCCCTATTAACTTGCTGCTTATTAGCATGCATATTACTAGTATATTGGCTGTTTATTAGTACTTATAAAGCACATATTAATGCCTTATTCTGCATGACATATTTTAGCTCTCTTAATCTTACCCCATACCTAAACTTAACAACTACCTTATTAACTATTAATAAGTAGCAAATTAGGAGTTTATTGAGGGAAAACTCTTAATTAATAGTGAATATGTGTTCCCTATTCTAAATTGTTAGAGGGTTTTGGCTTTTTTTTTTGCAAAGGAACTTGCAAAATGCATTAGATTAATTATATTATATTATATTATATTATATTATATTATATTATATTATATTATATTATATTATATTATATTATATTATATTATATTATATTATATTATATTATATTATATTATATTATATTATATTATATTATATTATATTATATTATATTATATTATATTATATTATATTATATTATATTATATTATATTATATTATATTATATTATATTATATTATATTATATTATATTATATTATATTATATTATATTATATTATAACTCTCTGCTAAATCCGTCACCATCTCATTCTGTCTTCAGGCTTATCTCAAACAGCCATTGTACAATTATATGTGGACACAAGGTTAACAATTCACAAGTCTGTCAATGGTAGAAAAATCTTTTACAGGTGAATAGAAACTATTGACCACTTACCCATACTCCCACAGCTAGAACCACCAGAAAATATATAACAATCACTGAGATGTCCGCTGGATTGTTAACATATATGGTGACGTTTTTTCTGTTCTCATTGCGAACCCAAGAGAATCCAAAATAATCTTCATCCATTTTGCTGATGTTTGAAGGGCCAGTGGAGCAGCACACTGCGTCCCTCTCTGACACAACGGTAAAGACACCTGGATCACACGCTCACCTGCAGGTGTATGAACGTATCTGTGTGCGCACACATTCACTTATATGTGTGCGTATAGAGATGGGTGTGACCTTCTCAGAGTTAATTATAAAAGTGTTTTGTGTCTTAGAGCTGTCAAAAATCTGAGATTTGAGAATCATTAATGATCAACTTATATAGCAGGAAGTATGAGACTGGGTACTTGAAAAGAGTAAGAGGACATTTCAGCAGCCTCATCACCTGCGTCTTAATTATTGGGTTTCACTGAGTCAACTATGTCAAGTAAAGATCTACTTCTCAAATCTATGGTCCAGACATTAGTGTATATACTGTAACATTGGTTATAAGGACACCCTTATGTTTTAAGTGGCACTGCAGCTTGAACACAAAAGAAAGTGAAAATGTCTGATCAAATGACAACAACCCTTACAAATTTAGGGTTCATACTCTACAGGAGCATTTAATGGACATCCTAAAGCGATTCTATTGGCTGAGAAACTTGGTTACTCTGCTCATTGCCTGATTTTACCAAAAACTGCTTTACAGTGTATTTATTCTTAATCATGAAAACACGTTAATGCATATAATTTTATCATATTTTTCTAACTGCATAGCATATTAAATTACCAAAGCTAAAAATTGTGAAATTTAACATTTCACGCTTTAGTGTGCAAGCTAACAGTTTACCTTGCTAGCTTAGCATAGCACTAATGAGTTAAGGAAGGCTGTTTTGATTAGCTAGAACAAGATATTATTCTGCATTTTTGATTGAGGAAGGGGGATAGAATCGTTCATGACATTAGAAACAGGTTTTTATGAGCCAATCACATGAGCTGCACATGCCATGTTACTTTAATCTTGACGTTACACGTCACGTCAAGATTAAAAGCCCTGTCATATTAGGACATAAAAAAGTCCACTGTCTACTGTCAAGAGTGTAGCAATGTATGAAGCACAGGTTACACAAACCAAGCAGCTTTCTGTTGGTCAACAAGGCACATCTGCATGAAAAACTTTACTCCAGTGCGTAATTTGCACTGGGAAATCACTCACCCTTATGTGAAATTATGAGCTCTATGAGCGGAGGCCTCAACATGACAACTCTCTAAAACGAGAGGAGGCCTAACTACGCCCCACACTCAGGACATCCTGTAAGGAGGCTCACAGAGAGCCTACAACTCACAGATGCTGTCCTAGAGGAGGCCTCAATTAAGTTAACTCTCTGTAGCGAGAGGAGGCCTGACGACGCTCGCAGTAGATGGCCAAGCTCAAGGAGTGGAGGCCTCAGCATGATGACTCTCTGAAACGAGAGGAGGCCTAACTATGCCCCATGCTCAGGACATCTTGTAAGAAGGCTCACAGAGAGCCTACAACTCACAGATGCCGTCCTAGCAGATCTCTGGCGAGCGGAGGGCTCAGTGTAGATAACTCTCTGTAGTAAGCGGAGGCCTGACGACACTCACAGTAGATGGCCGAGCTCTAGGTGCAGAGGCCTCAGCATAATGACTCTCTAAATCGAGAGGAGGCCTAACTACACCCCACACATAGGATACCGTGCAAGGATGCTCACAGAGAGCCTACAACCTGCAAAAAGATGTCCTAGTGGAGCTCTGGTGAGCGGAGGCCTCAATAAAGATAACTCTCCGTATAGTGAGAGGAGGCCTGATGATGCTCACAGTAGCCAAGAAGGCTCAACAATAGCCTAACAACTTAAAATAACCATTGAAATGACTGGATTTTGCCTTGAAGAGCAACAGTAAATGTGATCATAAGACCCAAGACCTTATAGCAACTACTGTTTCTACAGCCAGCAAATAAATAAATCAATAAATAAATAAATCATAAACATAATATAATAAAACTTTTTTGCAATTGCAACCTTTTTGCAAATACACAGCTATTTTGCATGTCTGTCAGTGGAGAAATAGTTATGGCATGATCAGGAGCTAACAGGAGATAACAGGAACATCAGCCAAATCCTGACCCCTTAAATCCTGGAAGAGTTTTTTTTTTTTTTTACTTTTGACCACATGACAAAGTGTAACATTCATAAAAAATTAAATTAAAAAAAACCTTTGAATTTATCCTCCACATACTTGCAACGTACCAACCCCATCGGAATCAATGGATTTTGTAGCACTTTTAGCCAATGTAAACATGATTATTAGGCTTGAATGTAAGATTTATTAATGACTAAAACAGAGCAATAGCCATTGAGATTGTTGAAACGTCATTCTTGGGTGTATCAACAAGTTAACTGCCTGAATTTTTGCCACTGTCTTTTAGTTCATGTGATAACCAAGTTATTCTTTAGAGACCTGCTACAACACACTGTGTGGCTGAAGGATCAATCATTAACCGATCATGGCTTGAACATTTTCAGGTTCAGATAGTAGATGCATGCATGTCTTGTTGGTTATACCATGATACCTCTTGTTCAACAGCCAAATCTCAATGTCTATGAAATCTAAAAGGAAAATTGCCCTATTTTCATTGTCTTCTTCTCTCTTTTAGTCCAGACATTGATGGATTACTTTTAAAGGTGATCAGATTTAAGTTATAAAACTGATCACATGGCACAAGGTCTGGTCTTTGGCTTTATCAACTCCTCAGCAATCCCTCTGAAATACCCAAGAGTCATATCTCATCACGGCCGTGAACGTTTATCTTTAAGATGTAAGGTCTTATGGTCATAAACACCTGACCTTCTGCACGACCGTCATCTTATTCACTTAACTACTATTATAAATCGATCATACTATGTAACTCCTGTATATCACTATTTATGGTCTAGTTAAAGGCATCTATGCCAGAACATTTATATAATCAAAAAGAGCAAGATTACATTGACCAAAGAGCTGGTGACTAACTGGTTTCTAAGAAACTAAACCAAGATATTAAGCATTCTAATGAATGCTATCATAATCAGAAGTGACTATGTTCTTAATGCACATTCTTGGTCTTATTGTGCACAATTCATCAGTGCACATTATTGGGAAAAAAGATTAATAGCAAACTTCCATCAGCAAGCTCTGCTCCGAAACAACTTTCCTATGCAGATGATGTCACGTTGTACCGTGATAATGCTCGGAAGAGGAAAGGCAGGATCCAAAAGCTAGCAGTGAAAGGTTTATTTAAAAAAACAAAAGGTAATCCTGGGCATAAACGGGTAACAAGAAAACAGGAAGAACCAGGCAGAGGACAACACACTACATCTAGGCAAAGCCAACAACTGTCAAAGACTAAGGCTAACACAGGGGTATATATACACAGGTTAACAAGGAGGTGGAGCCAATCAATCACCTAGACAACTAACAAGGGGGAACCATGAAGACAAACAAGCAGGCAAAGGAACAAGAGGAACACAGGAACAAGGGGAACACAGAAAACATTTCAACATAAATGTCCTTGAACAAGATACACAAGACAGGTATCATAACACACGTATGAATACGTTGGTTTCATGTGGTTCTGAAAAACTTCATATAATTTAAAAAATGTTATGTGGTGTAACCATCAAGTAAAAGTGCCAAACTTTCCTTACATCATGGATACATGTGAGTAGACACGTCTTAATCATCATCATTATTATTATATAGCATAGCATTGAAACCCTATTGTAACTGTTCGAATTTTTATAATTTATTATTAATTTCCTGCCATAAAACTGATTGTGCAGACCAAACTGTAAGGCCTAGAGACTTGAAACTTGGCCAGATGGTAGAGCTCAATTTGGGGAGAGACCCAAGTAGATATAACTGCAGACCGGAGATCTCCAAAATGGGGCGTGAACTCCAAAAGTGGGCAGAACCTCCAAAATGGGGCGGGGTCTCCTCGCTCAAAGACTTTCACCATTGGCTCTGGCTCCAGCCAATTGTTATTGACTTACATTTCAAAATAAAACTTTATAAATTAAACATTGTTTCTAGTTGATCTAAAATAAAATATGCTATATAAGTAAATATTCTCCGTGAGAGCAGAGCCCAAAGCTCGTGGCCAGTGTTGTTCGGACTGGAGTTTGAACCTCTGCTTCATGATATAAACGATATAAACGGGAATCACCCACAAGCTCTCCCACGAGCCGTCAGCGCAGGGGAAAGATTTTACTCTTCTCACTGGTTAAGGTTAGGGTCAGGTGTGGGGTAGGTTTAGGGGTTAGCATTTTTTGTAGCATAGTGTAGGAAATCAACACTTTAATTGACAGCCAATAAAATCTTTAGAATCAGCTGTGGGGCGGAGTTTGCACTGAAGTGGATTGGGGGGAAAAAATTGCGCATGCGTGTCATGTGCCTGTCTGTCAATGGGAGGAAGCCACGCCCTATTTTGGAGCTCCCACCCCGTTTTGGAGTTCCCGCCCCCATTTGGAGATCTCCGGGCTGCAGTTATACCTTTCTCGAGAGACTGGCAAAGACTCACTCCAACTGGCCAATAGGGGGCACTACAGCGATCAAAAACGCAAAATCGCTCATAACTCCTAGACTGTCTTTTATCACTGGAATCCTTGGCTCAAGCCAAACAAAATGGCTATCTCTGATTTAATTTCCAGTATGCAAATTTTTCCGCCATTTTGAATTTTGTCCAAAACCTAATTTTGTGAACTAGTCCTAGGTTTTTCACCCGATTGGAACCAAACTGGTCCAGAAACTTTCTCTAGAGAGTGAATATGCCTGTAGCTCTTGAACGGAATGAGATATCTTCACCATACTCGGAACACTTATGTATGATCTCAATCTGAGGTCACATGTCAAAAATTGCGGCGTTTGGCCACTAGGCGGCGATATAAGAGTAAAAAAAACATAGAAATGGCTATAACTACTCAACCGTCTAATCGATTTGAACATTTCCATGCACTGTCTTTGTACAAAGTGCCATAAGTGACGATGAGGACATTTGCATTTCTCAAAAAACATGGCTGCCATTGGCCATTTAAGTTCAAGCACCTATTAGACAAGGTTAACGAAGGCTGATCAGAACAAAACTCAGTGGGCCTGTTTTTCTCCTGGCCAGATGTCTGTGAGAAATTTCGAAAGAAATCGGCCACAGGGTGACACTAACGAGTTTTACGCCTCTGTAATCACACGGCGTTTCATATGCATACACACAATATTCATATCATATGATAGAGCTCCTCCTCCTGAACAACTTTGCCTCAAGAACCCTTGCTGTCAATCAAATCATTTGTTAAATATTTGAGATTATGTATAAAACCTACTTTTGAGAACATGTCCTAGGTTTTACGCTCTACCTCAACAAAACCACCGCAATACAATTCTCTGGACTCTCTATGTCAATAATTATCAAAAAAAATAAATAAATAAAAAAGTTGAACTTTACACTTTGGTTTGCTATAACAGGGTCATTTTAAAAAGGGGTCATGGCCAAATATACCCAAAAGCCTATAAATCCTAAATGAAAACCCAAAACTTCATGAAAGTAGGTTAGCTCATGCGACAGTTGATTCTAAACAAGCATGTAAAGTTTTATGGAAAATGGACCATAGGTGGCGCTATAACAGCTAAAAAGGTTTTAAAACAATATTTCTATAATAAATGACCTGAAATTGCAGAAAATGTTAATATATTACACAACATTTCACACATACACTTGATCTTCTTATCATATAGATCTCATCATTCTGAACAACTTTGCCTCTAGGAGCACTGCTGTCAATCAAACTGTTCTTTAAATATTTGAGATTTAAAAAAGAAAAAAAAAAAAACTTTTGCAAACTGGTCCTAGGTTTTTAACTGAAAATCAATAAAATCAGTACAATTCTCTATTTCAATAATTAAAAATGTTGAACCTTCGCATTTGGACAGCTATAACAGGGTCATTTAAAAATATGGTCTTGATCTAGTGTACCCAAAAATGTATAAATCCTAAAAGAAAACTTCACAAAACTCTGTCAACTCATATTATTCTAAACAAGAAAATTGTATGACGATTGGGCAAAAACTGGCACTCTAACAATTATAAAGGTAAAAACGCTGCATTTCTGTTAAATTCCCTGAAAGTGCAATTATAACCACTAGATGGCAGAAGATGATCACTTAATTGACTCATTCTGCTCTCTAACACTCTTTTCTCAAGATTTACATTTAGACATTATTATTATATTTAAAGTCATATTTTTTTCATAGTTTACCACTTCATTTATACAGACATCAGTTTTTATATTTATGCCACATTATTATAGTGAAGACTAAAAATTCTAAATAAATTGTTAAAAAGAGAAGACTTGCAGTAAGCATTTTGTTACCTATCATTTATTTCAAATACCCATACCTGCAACAAAATGTGTGTGTGTGTGTGTTAGCATGCATGAGTATTAATATTATAGTTTAACCATTTCATTTGTGTGTGCGTGTGTGTGTGAGCATATTCTCCATCGGATGTGTAGAAGTTTTAAAATTTATTTTTCAAGGTAAATATCAAATTTCATGAATTATTAATTAATTAATATTGTTAAGTTTTGAGGAGTCACACCACATGACAGTTTACATCCAGAAATAACCTTGCAAGATCCAATTATCTGATATTTTAAAAGTCTTATTGACCTTGACACACAGTCATGCTGGCCCTACAGGGGTCTTCGCTATGATGTCATTTCCTGTTTTTCTCCCAGTTGGACCACATGACAAAAGGTTTTCAAATTTTAAATAGAGTTTAAAAGAATTAGAAAAGCAGTGATCATCGTGGTCCAAGCACAAACGCCTTGTGTAGAGGATATGTTACAATGGCCATGTCTCTTTTAAAAAGTAATACAAGTCTTTCTATGGAACTATTATTTTATGTACAATATTACAATAGACAAATAATATTGTATCTTCATTTTAACTGGACAGCAATATATGCAGTCATGTCTGACAACTTGACAAATGTTTTCTGAATTTAGGATATATAAATATGAAGGTATTTTGGAGATCACAGATTTCTTTGAAAACTGATTAGACTTAGATTGGTTTTGCCTGTATCAAACTTTGTGAAACTATAATGAATTTTATGCCCTTTTGTATTTGTAATGATTTTCTTCATCTTAGGTCCTGTGTCAACTTTTTGTCACCAGGGTCTCTAGATGATACATACAAATATTGGCATTAATTGGACAAATGTCCAACAGGGGACAACGAGGACAGGAACAGGAACGAACAAATAAGGGCACATGAGGGAGAAACTGGGTCACAGGGAGCACATGGGGAGCAAAATTCAATTCAATTCAATTCAAGTGTATTTGTACAGCGCTTTTCACGATACAAATCATTGCAAAGCAACTTTACAGCAAATTAAGTTTCTACAATATTTAGTGGTAGCTTATCAGTGGTGACTGTCAGTCAATGTACATATGGCAGAAATGTATGGAAAAATAAATTAAAGACGTAATCAAACAGACGATGAACACTATTAACAGCAATTATTATATGATGCAATCAAACTTATAGCAAAATGTGGTAGTTCTGTATGTTGTTTCAGGGTTGGCATCATCTGAGGTCCTCTGAGGGGTTGGCATCATCTCTTCTCAGGTGTTCTGGATCCAGACTGAAGCTTGTGTAAATCCTAGTTACCACGGGATGTCA
>NW_015536497.1:2732792-2735289 GCF_001515605.1 Sinocyclocheilus anshuiensis | reverse complement strand
TAGGATCTAGTTGTGGTTTCTTAATAAGAGGCTTAATAACCGCCAGCTTGAATGGTTTTGGGACGTGACCTAAATCTTGGGACGCAAGTCCTAATGCATCATTTGTATTATCAATGTGAATGTTAAAATCTCCGACAATTAGCGCTTTATCAACAGTAACCAATAGGTCTGAGAGGAAATCTGCAAATTCTTTTAGGAAATCTGTATATGGCCCTGGTGGTCTATACACAGTAGCCAGAGCAAGAGATACGATAGATTTTTTTTGCATATCTGACAGTGTAACATTAAGCAGAAGTATTTCGAATTAGTTAAACCTGTATCCTATCTTGTGAGTAACATTGAGAATATCACTATATATTGTTGCAACACCGCCGCCACGACCAGTCTGATGGGGCTCATGCTTATAACAGTAGCTTGGTGGAGTAGACTCATTTAGACCAATATAATCATTTGGTTTTAGCCAGGTTTCAGTCAAGCAGAGTACATCAAAACTATTATCTGTGATCATTTCATTTACAATAGCTGCTTTGGGTGCGAGTGATCTAATGTTTAGGAGCCCAAACTTTAAAAATTGTTTTTGTTCATTTATTTTACATTTTTCTGGTTTAATCACGATCAGATTTTTTCTAGATCCTGCATTAAATTTATATTTTGACCTCACTATTTGGGGAACAGACACAGTCTTTATAGATTGTACAGCGCAAGTACTTCTATCATTTAAGCGGTTAGAACAAAAGTCATCAGGGCATTTATTTGAGATTTGACTTACTAGTCATATCACAAAACACAACAAAGACAGTCCAATCCTGACATTTCGCCCCCCTCGCGCCATAGAACCAACAGAGGGAGGGATGGGTGGGAACTGGGAGGAGGCTCAGGAGGAGGACGGACACCCGGGAGGGGGCCGGCAGACAGAGTCCAGGGAGGTGATGATGGAGGGAGTAGACAAGGAGGAAACAGGAGGATCCAGGGCGGATCAGACGGAGAAAGGATCCAGGGAGATGACAGGAGGGACTTCGAGCATGCGGCGCCAGGTGGGACCCAGGCCACAGCCATAATGGCAACCCACGGTGGAGCCGATGGAGGGAAGAGCCATGGAGGAGGAAGGGCTGACAACTCCAGGGGGCCAACCGACTGCGGCGGAGCAGGTGGCGGAGGAGCCTGAGGCGGAAACGGAGAGCCAATGAGCCAGGGCGATGGGGAGGATCCGGAGGGCCAAGGCGGAGCAGATGGTTCCGGCGACCGAGGCGGAGGTGGGGATCCAGAAGGCCGCAGTTGAGCCAGAGTGACAGAGGACTGAGGAGGAGCCGAAGGGATGGAGAAGCCTGACAGAGCCAGAGGGACGGAGGGATGAGGCGCAGTCAGAGGAGTGGAGTCCCGAGGCGATGGATGGTCGACGACAGACCAAGGTGGAGCCGGAGGGACCAGGGAGACCGGTGGAGCCAGTTGACTGATGGGCCATGGCGGAGAGGAGGGAGCTAGGAGCCATGGTGGAGCCGCTGGGTCGACGGGCCGAGGCAGAGAGGAGGGAGCTTAGAGGCTGGAGGCCAGGGATTCTGCAGCCACGGTGACGATGGAGGATGGCAGACGACAGCTGTTGAGGAGGCAGGAGTGGGTGGGTGGGCAGGCATTTGTGAGCCTCTGGGCTCTCCGGGCTTAACTTGGGAACAGGAGCCCTCTCCTGGGCTCGAGCTTAAGCTCCATGCAGCAGGGTGATGGTGGGCTGGGCTCTGGGTCTGGCTGTGTTCTGGATCGGGGGTAGACACTCTCCAGACACCGGATGATAGCCTCCCTCCAGCACAGTCCAGTGGTGTCTGGGAGGTCAACGGGGTGGTAGTAGTTGGCCCCGATCCAGAACAGGGAGTTCAGCGCAGCGTCGTCGAACGCCATTACAACGGCGAGCTGACTGAACTCCACAGCATACTCCAAGAGGGAAAGGTCCTTGTGGGCGAGGGAGGTAAACTTGACAGCGAGGGAACGCATGGGGAAGGAAACACTACGGAAACAAAAAACACTGAATGGAAAATGGAAAACAAACGGAGGAGAGACACATAGTTAAACAGTTTGTAGGTCGGGTCTTCTATCACGATACGCTGCTGGAAGGAATTAGGGATGCACCGATACCACTTTTTCCAGTAACACAGGCTGCTAGATTCACTTTCGCCAGAAAGTCGTGTATGCCTAAGGCTGAAAATAAATGATGTTTATAGTGAATGCCCCTATAAATGGTCTTATTTTTACAATGTAGTTTTAATCCAAATGATGTGTGTGTTAAGTGAGTGAACATCAAAAATCACACAACAGAAGTGCGCTCTCTCTCTCTCTCTCTCTCCCCCTCTCTCTCTCTCTCCATACCGTTAAGTAACTTGTGCATGGTTTTACTTACTTGTTTTTGACGTATCCGACCGAACTACAAACTTTCCAGTGATGTCTGTGAGAAAGGTATATTCACTCGACAAGCTCGTGCATCTGCGCCGCCGCGCGCTCAATCCACTCA